>NC_135310.1:72078027-72446360 GCF_048772815.1 Callospermophilus lateralis | reverse complement strand
AATCTAAATTTTTTTTGCATATTTTATGGATAGCATTTGATGAAACATTAAAGCAAACTGCTAAGGAATTTACCTTTTGGCAGAAAGCCTTTTCAGGATACACAGACTCTTTTTAAAATGGTGACACATTATCTAAAATACCTGATGGTCCTTAGACACTAGAAGTCAATATTTTACTTAATAATTTTTAAAAAACATAATTTTAGTACATAGCTCTCCATTTCCATTGATTGTGAACATGAAAACTCCATACATCTTTAGAGTTCTTAAAAATCTGAACCGTTGTTATTTTGATTTCTCTCACTATCACTAGAAATACAGGTCAGAAGGAGTTTCAAGTGGCTCAATTATGCACCCCCACTCCTGGGTAAAGGCAATGGACCACATGTCAGTAGGTTCGACCCATACTTTCAATATAAGGATGGGTCTCAATATCTAACTCTTGTGTGTTTTAATGTGGATTTTTAAAAAAATTAAGTATGTGAATGGATGAGTGTAATGCTTACATAAAATGATTGCTTAGCTAATAAAAAGTAATAGGACCCATGAATTTCTGGTTCAAAAGGAAACCTCATTGTATACTATGTTTGTAATGTTCCAGATGTCACAAAATATTCCATATCTCTTCCTAAGTATGTGATATTATCAAAGAAGCAAGACATATAAAAGTTGCCTTTTCCCCATCCTTCACTTGTGAATTCCACTTTCCAGAAATAACTATGGTAGATGGTTCAGTATGTGTTGTATCCTGTCAGATATTTCATTTTCATAAACTATATATGTGTGTGTGGGAGGGTGAGTGGGTGGGTGTGTAAAATGTACGATTGATACAATATGAATAGATATACATATATCTATTAAATATGTGTTGGTTTATAATTGAAATCATATTACATTCTGCTGTGCAATTGACGTTATTCACTTGGTAGTACATAGACATTTCTCCTCGGACTAAAAATGCACATACCTCATCTTTTTAAAAGCCACACAGTGCTTCATTGTAAGGATGTACTGTGCTTTATTTAATAATCTCTTAATTACAGACATTTAGAATATATCCATTTACTTGCTAATGTAAGCAAGGCAATCATAGATAGTCTTGGACAGAGATTTTTGCACCATTAAGTAAACCTTAGGGATACATTCTTAAAAATTGAACTGCTGGGTCAGAGGGCAAGTGTAGTCACATTAAAATGGCTATTGCCCAATTGACACTCAAAAATTTATATGAAAGTGCACCTCTACCCACAGGGCATCAATTTATTCTTTCATTTTACTAGAAGAATTTCACTTGTTCCTATACTCTTACCAGCACTGTGCATTAAAAATTTTTTCTTAATTTTTGCCAATTTAGTCAGTGAAAAATGAGAGTCTACTCGTTTTAATTTGCATTCTAAAACTATGAGTCACATTGAGCGTCTTTTAAAACACATTTATTGACTGTTCATGTTTCTTTTTCTGTGAATCTGTCAGTTAAATTCATTGTCTATTGTTCTATTGGATTGCCAGTCTTTTTCTTATTGATTTTAAAATCAATAACGTATTTAGATCTTTGTTGCAAAATTTGTTTCCTAGTTTGTTGTTTAGAGGGAGGCCAGCCATTTAATGATTATTTGATTATTTGAGACAGCGTGCTACTGTGGAGACAGTGCTGGACTACAGAGAGAATACATGAGTTCTAGCTCTGCCTCTTTCTCTTATCTATTGCGTGAGTTTGGTTTCCTCTCTGTAAAATGGGGCTACTAACAGGTGACCAGGAAAGTGCCACAAATGTTAAATGTGATAATGCTCATGAAAGCATTTAGTAGACTCTAAGATTTACAGAAACACATGCTGTTATTCCAGTGATGTCTATGGAATAATCCATCAAATTGAGGAAAGTTTGCTAATCTTCAACCCTGAAACTCTGGTGACTGGTGTCATAGTTTCAAAGCCAGCCTCTTTCCACATGGAAAATTTAAAAGTATTGACTTCAGCAGCTCGGGAGGCTGAGACAGGAGGATTGCGAGGTTAAAGCCAGCCTCAGCAATGGTGGCTAAGCAACTCAGTTAGACCCTGTCTCTAATAAAATACAAAATTGGGCTGGAGATATGGTTCAGTGGTTGAGTGCCCCCGAGTTCAATCCCTGGTAACTGCCCGTCCTCCAAAAAAATATCGACTTCAGGTTAAAGAAGTTGCATTAAGTCCTTTCTACTCTACACTGTCATGAGGACAAAGCTCATTTCTGTGGCCTGTGTTTTAACTTTATTGTTCTGGAGAGCACTGAGACAGAAGGTGCTAAGAAGGAAAGGTCCTGGAAATCATGTTATAAAGGTTAGGAAAGCTTATCTTGGAGAAAAATGTACATTATAAGGATTTAATATTTTTCTTCAATATTTTAGAGTTCATTTTTCTGGGACAGGGTATAGGCTTGTTTTCTTTTTCTTTTCCTTTTGTCCTACAGAGAACAAAAAATACTTAGAATTATCAATTTGGGATCCTTATAAGGAAGACATTTCTAGCAATAATGTTTAACAATGGAACGAGCTACCTTAAAACAGTAGTTACCTATTACTGGGATGTATTATAGCAGTGGTAGAATTTTTGTGTTGGTTGGAGGATAGCAATTTCTGAGACCCATCTGCATTATCTGGTCATCTGGGTGCTTTTTCCTCTCAGTTCTCTTTATTCTTACCGTTTCTGAGACCATAGTATTTGCTTAGTCTTGAGTTAGATGTTGTGAACAACATGAAAACAGGTAAAATTGGGTCCAGGGCTTATTCTAATAGAGAAAACAAACTGTAGGAGGGTGGTATGTTAATCAGCTTTCCATGACTGTGACAAAATACTTGAGAAAAAGGACTTAAAAGAAGAAAAGATTTATTTTGCTCCTGGTTTTAGAAGTTTTAGTCTTTGATTCCTTGGCTCTGTCCCTTTTGGGTCTGTGGTAAGGCAGTACATCATGGTTAAGGTGCATGGCAGAGGAAACTTGTTTACATCATGGTGGTCAGGGAGCTGAGAGAGAGAGAGAGAGAGAGAGAAAGAGAGAGAGAGAGAGAGAGAGAGAGAGAGAAAGGGGAATGGGCCAGGGTTCCAATATCCCCTTCAAAGAAACACCTGAAAAACCTAAGTTCCTTTATTAAGCCCACCTCTGAAGGTTCCCGCCTCCCACTAACACCACTGGCTGGTGACCAAGCCTGTATCACATGGGCCTTTGGGGGACATATATGATCCAAACCATAACAGATAGAGAGAGAGGCTTGAGCTTGAAATTAGAAGATTCCGGAAGACGGAAGGATGTTTCTCGAAATTCCTTTTCCACAGTCACGATTATTCTGACGCTTCCTTTGCTGATTTTCTTTCCTTCTCTCTTTCTCCCCCTTATCCTCTCTTCTTTTCTATGTTCTTTTTGTCTGGATCATTCTGGTTTTCTTGTATTTATTTATTAATAAAATAATGAATATTAATGAACCACCACTTAACTCAAGGAATAGAAAGAACACTGAAAATAACTTGCAACTCCCTATGTGTTTTTCCCCTTTCCCAAATCCCTCAGTTGAATTTTGTATTTATATTTCTTCTGCTTTTGATATATATATATATATATATATATATATATATATATATATATTTAAACTATATATAGTTTTAGTTAGTGTTTTCATTTCTGTGACCAAAAGATCTGACAAGAACAGTGTCGAGGAGGAAAAGTTTATTTGGGGCTCACCCTTTCAGATATCTCAGTCTATAGATGGCTACCTCCAATGCTCTGGACCCAAGGTGAGGCAGAACATAATGGTGGACAGGCATGGAGAAGGAGACAGCTCAGAACATAGCAATCAGGAAACAGAGAGAAAACTCTGCTCATCAGGGACAAATTATAAACCCTTAAAAGTATATCCTCAGTGACGTAGCTCCTCCAGCCACACACTATCTCCCTAGAGTTACTGCCCAGTTAATTCATATCAGTGGATTAATTCGTTGATCAGGTTAAGGATCTCATAACCCAATCATTTCATCTCTAAACTTTCTTGCACTGTCTCACACATTGGGGAACACCTCATATATAAGCCATCCACACATATATTATATATAAACATATGTGTATACATACATACATATATATACATATATATAAAGTATAGATATTTGTTTTACTTGTTCAAGGATTTATAAAATGCTCATGCTATATGAAGTTTTTAGGTTTTGCTTTATCAATTCATGACACTAAAATCTCTGTTTTTGAGTATTGCTGCACTTTATCTGTTTTTCATTGCTGTATAGTATTTCATCATGTGAATATACTATAATTTATCTTTCGGTTTCCTGTTTAAAATATTTGATTTTATTTTCAGCATTTTAGCATTATAAACAAATAATGTTTTATATACCTACTGAAACTCTGTGCAAGAGTTTCCCTAGAAGTTATACAAGCGGGAATGTTGAATCATCAAGTTATATAAATGTTTAAATTTTCAGAGGAATGCCAAGTTATTTTAAAATGTGTTTGTGTCTTTGATTATATTTAAGATAGATTTTTTTCTTATAATAGCTTACTTTGCCAGAATATATTTTCCTAAATTACATTACCCACATGCCCAAGAATCCATAATGGCTTTCTGATAAAATGATCCTCATAGTGCAGTTAAATTTCTCCAGTGATTGGTGACCCAGTCATTTGAAGCCATAGCTTATCATTTTCCCTTAGGAACACTTCACTTCATCAAAGCTTGTGACCTCATTGTCTCACCTGCTTTCCTGTCGCATCTGGCATTCTCTAATCTACTTATAGCAGAAGATTTAAGAACATAGACTCTGGAACTGGGCTGCTAGAGCTCAAATCTGCACTTTACCACCACTCTTGGTGGCCTTATTCATCTGTGTGTCTGTTTCTCCATTTGTGAAATGCAGATAATAACATACCTTACCCTAAAGATTTGTTGTGAGGATTAAATGAATGAATGTACACCAACTTTCATAGAACAATAAAGACTATGTAAGTGTTTGGTATTTTGTTACTATCTCAACACAGGCTCTAATCATGTTCTAGCGTATTTTTATGACTAAAGCAATTTTATATTGTGTTTAAATTTCATAAATAATGTATCATAAAAGTAGAAATCATATATTAGTACAACCTCCTTTCCAAGTATTTAGTTCACACTGGGTTTGTTGTTGAATAAGTGAAATAAAATAGAGTGTGGTGTTAGCTCCACATTTTCAGCTTTTTTTTTTTTTTTTTTTTTAGAGAGAGAGAGAGAGAGAGAGAGAGAGAGAGAAAGAGAGAATTTTAATATTTATTTTTCAGTTTTTCGGAGGACACAACATCTTTGTTTGTATGTGGTGCTGAGGATCAAACCTGGGCCGCACGCATGCCAGGTGAGCGCGCTACCGCTTGAGCCACATCCCCAGCCCAACATTTTCACAGTCTTGAATATTGACTAGGGAAGAACATAAAATTCCACTCGGCTATTTCACTGATGTGGCACTAATTTATGACACAGACCTTAGCACAATGCCTAAACAATTATCTTGCAATCTAAATCCTGAAGATGAAATTTGGGACAATAGGGTAAGAATGAGTCTCCAAAATACAGAAATCTGGTAGTTGCCCATTTTCCTAACACTGCACAGGGCTCCATATTCTACAGACTGGATTGGGTTGAAGGAAGTACCTCTTTTTAGAGAATTATTCTGGTGAAAGGAAAACAACATGGAGTCCTAGTCAGACCTGAATGAGGCACCAAAAACTAAGTCCTTGCCAATGACAGGTACTCCCTAACCAGAGGTCCCATTCACTTGATGGTGTGCTCTCCCAACAGGGCTGACACAGTCTGTTGACCAACATTAGCTGTCATAGAACAGCTACAGGGAACTGGGTAGCTCAGTTAATCTAAGACATGTCTTCTTTGATTGTGTGCTATAACATTATTCTTGTAAGTACCATTTTCTAAAGGACTTCTGGAGCAATGGAAAAAGCCATAAATTGCTTTCCATCGCTAGGAAAAGTCATGAGTCTATTTAAGAATACAAGCATCTTCAGAGAGCTATTTGTGATTGCAGCATTTTCAGACTCAATAGAGCCACATAATAAAGCAAACTCCCTCTTAGCATTTGAGTGTCCTCTCTCTGCAGTTTGAAGCACACAGATGAAGATAAAGATAC
Organism: Callospermophilus lateralis; assembly: GCF_048772815.1. Taxonomy (NCBI): domain Eukaryota; kingdom Metazoa; phylum Chordata; class Mammalia; order Rodentia; family Sciuridae; genus Callospermophilus; species Callospermophilus lateralis. The sequence continues at coordinate 72,440,216 of NC_135310.1, read as the reverse complement.
ACTAGAGAGGAAAACATATTTCTCCCAGAAGCAGAATAGGGCATGTGAAGTGTTGAAGGACCCAGAAAAGGGATAATGATTAGAATTTCAGGTGTTCTTGAGCTATTGGATCAATTCAAAATGCATGAGTGTTTCAATTTTTAGAGAATGCTATAAATGAAAAAAAATTTATCCATGCATGTTTACATTTAAACATTGCTGACTTGGAATTTCAACAAAGCAATTCACATTGCCATGAATTGTAGATGGCAAGATTTGCATTATTGCTGAATCTGTCCATCTGTTGAGCTCTTAAATTCAGTTTTTTAAAATCTCTGGATCTGAAAATATTAAGAAAATTATAATATTCCTGTTGTATAGACATGTAATGTAAGAAAAGGAAGTTCCTGTAGTATGAATGTTTTAAAAAGTTGAGAAAGCATTTTGAAAATATAGATAATATTTATAAATAAGTATTTAAAAAGTGTTTCTAGCCTGCTTAGCCATAATTATACAATGGCCCAGAATATCACAAATCTGGATAAGGGAGGAGATGGTTATTTTTCCATATGGAATGTTAGTTGGCATTTTCTATTTTTATTAGCAGGAAAAAAGGCTTAAACCTAAAGGATGGGATGTCATTCTTCATCTTTTTTGTGCTAACCTTTCAGCCCACTTAAGAATTAAAAGATGCATAGCCTTCTTAAGTCAGTAAGAGGATTCTCAAATAACATGCTTAGAATGAAGAGATCAGGATGACAATTCTTTAATCTGAACAAGTAATTTATAGGATTAGGAAAAATCCAGGTTCTTGACCATCTTCACTTCAGAGAAAGACTAAATTAAATTACAAGAAGAAGAAAGACCAAGAATTTGCTGTATCTTAATTGCTTAGTAGATTTCAATAATGATTGAAAGCAGGTTGATGCAAAACTCAGCTATTGGTCTTTGATATACATGAGAATTTTTTGGACATGTTATCTAAATCACTTAGAAACACTTAGTTTGGTTCTAGAATGCAAACACCATTTTAATAAATCAGGTAGTGGTACTCATTTTTTGAAAGGTATATAACATTGCTATAGTCCAAAGATTCTTCCGTTTCATTTTATGACAATGATAGTAACTCAATTTTAGTGTATAATGACCCAAGCCAGCCAGCCATAACAGCAAAAACTTAAGAACAGCCTTATCTGGAATGCTGACAAGGAACACATTCCAAGAGCCTCTACAGTTTACTAAACAATTGGCTTTAATCTTTAATACTGTTAAGTAGTAGGGGGCAGATAGGCACATTAGCATAGCTTTGTATTTTATAAGTAGTATTTAATACACTGTATTCGGATACTGTTGGCCTAAGCATCTTATGTCAAAGAGTTTTAGACTTGAGCAAATAGCGAAAGGATTTCTTTTTTCTTGAAAGATAAGACACAATGCTTGCATTTCCATGATGGGTACATAGTAGGGTATTAGAATTTGTATATCAGTGAAGTTTAAAGGCAAAAACTGTGAACATGTGCCCTTAGGGAAACAAAACTCCTTGATATAAATTTAAGTTACAATAAGAAGAAGACCATTAAGAAGAAATTTTCTCAATTCAACATAGAAACCCTAGCTTCATTAAGTTCATGTACTCTGCTTGTGGCATAAAGTAGTGCTTTAGCCCCCACCAATATAGTTCTTCCTCTTCTCCATGGTTTTTCATATCTAAGAACTTTTTTATTATTGCATAAGAAGAATCCAGATGTGAATTTCAGACAGTCTTTTTGTCAAGGAAGCAAATATGTATGTTTATGGTTATAGTATATCTTTGGATAATATGGAACAAAGGGCTTAATGGGATTGCTAAAATTGAAGAGCTAAGTTTGGATGATTTTTAAATGATGTACTGGGATCCTCAAATGCTGTGTATGCCAGGCAGTTCTGTAAGGCATACCACATGCACACCGCACACCTTCCTGGAGCATTAGCTTCCTTGATAAGAAATAAAATTATATTTATATGAAAATAAGCAGAAATAAATTGTGAATATGTCTAAAAATTTACCAGCACTTTAAGATAAGTAAAACTGAAAGCATTTAAGAAAGCTTACATTTATGCTGTATAGTTTCAGAGGGCACCCCCAGGCTAAGAATAGTTGCCTTTCCATTAAGGGTTTTGTAAGGAAGGTTTGAGGAGGATGAACTTGAGCAATAGGGAGCAAGATCTACAGTCTGTGAAAATCATGTGGTTAAATTGTAACTTATGGACCAAAAACAACAACAACAAAAAATCCAAATACAGTTTTGCCCCAAAGTACATTCTCATACAATTTGTTCTCTAATTGCAAGGAGCACAGGGAAAAAAATACAGGGTTTTTACTTCTTGGCTTTATATTTCAAATGTATTAAAGCTACTTTAGAATTATTTTAGGTGTTGTTATTTGGAGGGAGTAGATTTATCAACTTGCTTCACACTTTGTATATGACCTTTCTTGATCTGCCTCACGGATTTTTGGGTAGTATTTCATTTTGATAATCATCTCTTGGTTATTAAGACTCTTCCACTATATTGACACATTAGATGCCTTGACTCTTTTGACTGAATTGTTGCTTAAATAAGTTATATATAGAAGAAACAGGGTATCAATGAGAGTCTTGCGTATTCTGACTTTGAATATGTATGTATGCATCAGTGAATATACTTTCTACTGGAGAACATCATCTGCATTGATCTTCGTTTCCATCTTACTGTAATTTCATCAATCTTTTAGTCAATAACAGTGTGTTAAACTTAATGCTACTTGTCATGGGAGATCTGAGGGAAATATTAGGCTCTCACTCTGACTTCAAGGAATTTATACCCTATTTTGAGAGATGAGGTTAAGATGCAGAAAACATTTTTTGGAAAAACCAAAACAATTTTTTGGAAAAAGCAGCATTGTAAGATATTGGAATAGAAGTTCAGAAAGGGGATTGCTGAGCAAGACTTAAAGGCTTTCTTTATAGCTCATTTGAAAACATCTAGCAAAGAGTATAGGTTCTAGCGTTAAAGCAGACACAAGTCCCAACTATAGCATCTCCTCACACTATTTATGCAGCCTCTGTTTTCTGACCAGCTTTCAGTTGCTCCTCACAAAAATTCTATAAGATCGGGAAGTCTTTTGCTTCCGTTTCAGAGGAAGAAACTAAGATTCATAAAGACTGCATAATTTGTCCAAGGTCATTGTCCTAAAAAGTGGTATAGCAGTTCTTAAAACCTACACCACTAATTCTAAGGTTAGAGAGATATTTTCTCAAATGCTTTGCTGTAAGGTTTCATGCCAAACTAAGTTCTTTATAAATATGCCTATGCCTTTGTGTTGATAAATAAGACCTCTACATGCACCTTAAAAGGAATAAGACTGTGGAACTTAGTCCTACTCTATCTGCATAATAATACAAAACAACTATTTCTTAGTACTTCAGAGAAGAGTAAAAATTGAAATATAAATCTGGGGAACACTACATACTATGGCCCTTTCTGGAAATTCAGTGTTGCACGGCAGAGTGGTGACCCTGAAAAGTACTGCCCAAAGTAAATTTACTTGATCATGGGTTTCTAAAATTTAATTGGGTTTGGAACTTCCTTTTCATTCCTCTTATTAACAGTTCCTACATTAATACTAAATTAGAGCTCATTTTAGAAATCGATTTAGTTAAGAGTAGCATTAAAAAAAATAAACCTGGTTTGAAATTCCCAATGTCAAATTGGAGAGTAAATGCCTGGAATATGAATCTTATTCCCCTTTAACTTTGAAGTTTCCTGTAAAGAAAGAAGAGGATCTTTCAGTTTCATTTTTCCTTCTGCTTCCATCCCTTGGCTGTTCCAGAGCTGTTAACCACCATGCTGTGATGGTTTGAAATAAGCCAGCCTTGCTATGAAAAACTTTGATAGATTCAACATCTCTTTATTTTCCTCCCTGTAGTGATCATTGTGGCACAAAATGATTTTTGAGGTTATGGGATAAGAAAAAAGTTCTATGAAAGCAGGTCTTATTGATCCTATTGCAGGAGGTCTTATCATCGAGGATGGAAGATGCGGTTACTGAACTGCTTTTTACCAGCCTATGAAGAGTCGATGCATTAAGTTGAAAAGAATGGGCTTAGATCATAAATCTGTTCTTTGGGGAAATTACAGATTCATGCTCTTTGAAGATATTTATTCCTTCAAAGTTCTTAATTTGTGTTTATTCATTTTCCCCAGTTGCTTTCAGGTACAAAGATAAGAAGAAAAACTTAATTCTTGATTATAGCCATGCCTGGTCAGTGATTAGTATGAAACTGCTTTCGAAGTTTTCCAAGATTGCTTTTTAAAATAACTATATTTTGCTGCTTTCTCTGGAATTCCTTTGTGTGTCTGATATTTGTCTAAATCTTGTTACTTTGTGAATATTAATTTTAAAGTAAAATCTTAAAAAAGAAGAATGACTGAAAGGAAATTCAGCAAAATATTAACAATGGTGGATTTCTCAGAAAGTGTAATGGTGGGTAATTATATTATTTTTTTCTTATACCTTATGTATTTTTCACACTTTCTACAGTATTACTATAATATCATATATTTCTATGAAGATCAAAAAAAATACTAAAATTGTGTAAAATTTAAAATTAGGGTTCTGTTTCTCCCTGAACTTCAAACATGATTTAAAGGTTTTTGCTTTTCCCTTCACTAACCTTTAAAAAGAATGGAGGGGGCAAGGTAAATGTATAATATTTCCAATAGTAATGCTTTGCTAAAATCAAACAATCACATAATGATGATTAAATATCTAGGTCTGCCTCCAATAAAAAAAAAATGAGGAATGGCCTAATTACTGTAGTTTGCCGGTAAAAAACCTATTCATTTATCATTTCACTGAGCATTATGATCAGGGTTTTACAAAAAGAGTATTTTTCAATCTATAATTTCCCTCCCTCATAAACTGAGGTTTCTGTTGAGCAGGCATGAGGGATTCAGCTGACATTCGGGAAAGAGAGCCCTCCAGACTTTCCACAGAGTGCTTGGGGAGACTTTCATGAATTTACATGCCTCAGGTCTCAGGACCTGTTGCCCTGAAGAATCTGAGAGTAGAAATCTATCTGCCTCAGTTTCTTAAGTGAATTTGTTTCCATATAAATTTGCTCTCCTATTGTTTTTGACACAGGTAAGACCAGAAGACTTTATAGGAAAGATATAGGTAGTTGGTCAAGATAGTTTTCCATCCTTTAGAGAGGAACTGGAAATAAGTTTGTATAAAAAAGTATATGAAGATACAGGAGAAACTATTGTTTGTATTTAATATAGCCCCAGAATAATTCCCTAAACTTTATATTTAGGTGCTAAATTTAGCCAGTGTAATTCAACATGATTTAGTGAAGTTTCCTCAACTTTTTTGTCTGACTAATCATAAGGCTAATAAATCTTGAAGATAAGAAAAATCTCCCAATAAAGTCAATATTGAACTATCCTGAATTCAATGATATGGTTTATGGACTCTCTTAATCCCTAATTTCTCTTCCATTTTTTTTTCTGACCACCTGAATTGGGGCTATTTTGTGAAGTGCCATAAGGAAATGGGACTACTATGAAATCCGTATCATTTGCTAAGCCAATGCAAAGGGTAGGATGTTTCTTGCCACATGTATTTTAGAAGAAAAGAGAAGACGACATAAGGAAGAAAGCATATTCTAATGTGTGGCAATAATTAAATCTTGGATTATCTAGTTGTCATGTTTTGATGTATTTTCCCCAACTTTCTTTACAATCTTATCGCCCAAAGTCCCTCAGAGGCACCCTAGACTAAGTCCTGTAATTTTTAAAAGGATGTATGTATTAGTAAAGATTTTTTAGAGAACTAGAACCAATTGTGTGTGTGTGTGTGTGTGTGTGTGTGTGCGTGTGTGTGTGTGTGTGTGTGTGTGTGCATATTTCACTTAAAAATTGGCTCATGAGACTATGGAAGCTAACAATCTGAAAGCTGGCAGGGTGAGTTGGTAGGCTGGAAAAGAGACCCAGGAAAGAGCAGATGCAACAGTGCCAGTCTGAGGTCTGTCTGTTGCTCAATTCCTTCTTGCTTGAGGGAGGTCACTCTTTTGTTCTTTTCAGGCCTTCAACTGATTGCATTAGACTAAACTATATCATGGACAGCAACTCCTTTACTTGAAGTCCTTCAACGTAAATGTTAATCTCATCTAAAAACAATCTCAGAAGCACCCTGATTATAGTAGTTTACCCTTGTTCATGGTTCCCTTTTCTTGATTTCAGTTATCCAGGGTCAATGCAGTCCAAAAGTCTTACACAGAAAATTCCAGAAGTAAATAATTCATGTTTTTAAAATGATGGACTTTGTCCTATCCAGGAATTAAATCATTCCTTTGTCCAGCATGTCTCTGCTGTATACCCATTTCCTACCCACTTGTTTGGAGCTTAGTAGCCATCTTGGATATTGCATCAACTACTGTGTTATCACTGTGCTTGTGTTGAACTAGCCTTTAGATAGGAGCTTAATACAGACTTGTAAGGCTTACATCCCCCTCACTTTATTCCATCATGCAGGCATTGTATCATCTCACATCATCATCTTCATAAGAAGAGTGAGTAAATTAAATATTGAGGGAGATAGAAATATTCATATAACTCTTATTATAGTATAGTTATAATTGTTTTTTAAGCTTCTTGTTACCATTGAGAATCTTTTACTGTGCCTAATTTATTAATTAAACTTTATCATAAGTGTACATGTGTAGGACAAAAAATGGTACTGTAAATACAGGGTTTGGTACTATCTGTGGTTTTAGGCATCCAGTGGGAGTCTTAGAACATACCTCCCACTGATAAGGCAGGCAACTGTAATGGTTGACAAAATATGTGATGACCATGGCCCAGACAAGTTGACACATCAAATTACTAATCAGAGGGTACATATTTTGATAAATATCCCATATCATTTTGATACAACCATCTTCTCTCTGAAGTAAAAAACAAAACAAACACTGGTTTCCCTGCCCACTGTCTGCTAGTTGAAAATCATTTGCTTTAGCTATGCCACATGAATTCTCTGAATATTGACCTCCTTGTGGATCTGTGTCTGACTTTGTTGTCCTCTCGTTTATAATGTCCTTCCTACCACTTCTCTTTGTGGCTTAAGCATAAACCTGTTTCATTTGTTTATTTTTTTTTAAGAATTTCACTTCTGTCCTGGTGGTACTCCCCACTGTACCTGAAATGTCTTTATTCCAGCACATGGGTTATATTCTGCCATGATATTTTTCTCTTCCATTAGTATGTGAATTCCTCTGTAACAGACTGTGACTTATTCATCTTTGTATCCCCTCACCTAACAGGGCCCAGGAGAACCTAGGTTCACAATGAACATTGACTAAATGATTATTTGATGACCGAATGGTAGATCTGAAGGCCATGTATCATCATTTTGGCAGGTGAGGTTGGAGAGAAGAGTTTTAAAAGAATGGTGAACATGAACTATTTGCCCTCATGAGAAGGCTAATCCATGTGGGGCATCCTGGGCAGTGGAGAGAAACTTATTGAGAGGGATTGGGGGACAGAGAGAGCAAGATTAAGTATTCTGATATCTAATATCAATTATTTTGATTTTTTTCTTAAGGTCACCTTTAACATGTCATATGTACTTATCTGATAGATAATAAATTAATGCAATATAAAATAAAATCTCTGCTTTTAATAATAAGATTTTATGTTTGTTTAGTTTTGTTTCATGTAGAATTATGAAATTCCAGGAAATTCAGTGATTTTCTTATCCTTTCCCATCTGCATTTATATATTAAGCTCTTGTAAGCAATCCAAATAACGTAATGGAATTCTCCCTGCCCTTGCTGCCTTTCGTGTAGCTTGACATTTGAGGATTCCATGGTAAGAAAAAAGTTTGGAGGTTATGGAGTTAAAGTCACTGACTCTTTTATTAAATTGGACAATACACTAAATCAGAAAAACAATAAACACTATATTAGGACAATGGGAAATGTCTTCAGAGGTAAGGTGGTGTGCGAATACATTGATACTGATTGCATCTCAGATATTTTGGATTTAAACTTTCCAAAGTTCTGAATCACCACACCAAGTTTCCTTAAACTTTTTTTTTATGTGCATAATTGAGTGCTCAGCTGGATGCTGTACTCTACAATCCTGATTTCCTTCCTAATTGCACAAGTGGCTGAGCTCTTACAATGCCATATTTCTGTTCATTTGCATTTACACAATATACTTCACCATGTGCTTCAAATGCACTATGTGAATGTCGAGTTCTGTCTCTGTCTTTAGGATTCTTATAATGGCCAGGTCCACGAATAGAGCAAGTCTGGGGAGAGCTACTATAATCTCAATATGAGACTGTCTTCTTACAATCGGCCAATATTCAGCTGGTTTCTGAGGTGATGCTGAGCAGTAATTCAAATGGAAGAACACAGCAATAAGTAGAGGGAAAGAACACCCAAGGTGATCATTTAGAAATCGTTTTCAGGTCAGAATAAAAGAACATGGGATTTGTTTTATTTTATTCCAAACACCATATAATCAAAAGGGTCTCAGACTCCCTAGGAGTTCACCACATGGGGTTGCTTTATACAACTGTTGAACAAAGCTGGAAAGAATTCTTGCTTCGCATACTGTTTCTAACCCATATACTTGTTTTCAAATAAAATGAAGGGGTTTCTCCAGTCAAATAATGTAATTTCACCAAATGCTATAACTTCAATTTCTATAGAAGATCTGTTGATCAAATAAAGCACTCACTTGAGGTGGCAGAGCATATTCATATTGTGATCTACAATATTTATTACATTTTGAATTTTGAACATACTCTTCATTCAGATTAACTAACCAAGCAAGCAAGAGCTCCTGGGTTGTCCTGAATGGTAGAATCATTGGAACCAGAGATGGAGAAATCCTGATGGGCTCATTCATATTGGCTGGTGCCAAATATTCCTCTATGGCAGGATTCACAACTTCTACACTAGTGGTATTTTGACCAGATATTTATATGTTGTGGGTGCTTGCTCGATGCACTGGAGGATGTTTAGCAGCATCCCTGGTCTCTACTCAGTAGATGAAAGTAGCACTCCCCCAGTTAGGGCAACAGAAATATCTCCAGACATTGCCAAACACTCTCTGTGGGCACAACTCACCTGGCTGAGACCACTTCTCTAAAGTAACAATTTTGGTGGTTGTGATCAGCCTCCGTAGGTCGTATTTTTACTCAGTCTAAAATCTAATGAGATCTAACATGTAAAGTGTTGGGTTTGGCTAGTATGGTGGAGACTGAACATTTATTGATTACCTCTAGTTTATAGCCAAAGTGACCCAGAGTTTTAGTTTATGGAAGAGATTTTTGTCACCATGCTATGCCTAGTATATTAATCAGAGTTCTTCACAGAAACTGAATAGTAGGTTAAAAGATAGATAGTTTGGGGAGGAGACTTATTATGGGAACTGTCTCATTTGCTTATGAAGACTGAACATATCATGATAAGCTGTCTATAGGGTGGATATCCAAGAAAACTGGTGGTGTAATTCAGTCCAGAGCCCGAAGACCCGAACAGGGGTGGGGAAGGTGGGTAGTGGGGTGTGAGTGTGGGTGGGGCACGGATGTAAGTCTCAGAGCCTGAAGACCATGGCAGTCATGTCAGACAGCAGGATATTCTGTCTGGATGCCACAATTTCAGGGAAGAGAATTCACCCTTATTCCTTCTATTTGTGCTATTCAGACCCTCAGTGGATGGCATAATTCCTGCCCACATTAATGAGGGTGATCTTCTTTACTCAGTCTATGAATTCAAATGTTAATCTCCTTTAGAAACACCCTCACAGACAGACCCAGAAATGTTTTACCAGACTTCAGGGTGTCCTTTAGCCCAGTCGGGTTGACATAAAATTAACCATCATACCTGGTCTGTGGTCTCAGACTTCCTTAAGTTTCCTAATGCAGAGCAAATATAAGCATACCATCTACCTCAGGTTTTCAAGCAAAGAACATTTGGTTCCATAAATCAAACCAAGTCCAAATAAATTATTGACATTACTTTGAAACATTTAGCTTATCAATAGGGCATCACCCGTGATGCTACTCTGTAACATTTCAAATGAGAATGAAAATCTTGTACTTTTTTTTTTTGATGATTCACAAGTTGGCTTTATAAATCTGTAGTCACCTGAAGTTATAAACCCAGAGTTTAATTTATAGACCCTGCTAGCAAATCCTAGCAGCCTGCTTTTGATTTATAAGTCTCTCTTCTTTTTAATGGTAGTTGTAGCCAAATGGTTTTTATTGTTTTATAAGTCCAAAAATTAATTTCCATATCCTTAAATGGGTTTACAAATCCTAATATAGCTTTACAAGTCCTGAAACAGATTTTAAAATCAGGCCAATAAATCCTAAATAAAAAGTCTTGATTTACAAACCTTGATTTTGCACCTGGCTTTCCAGGAAGTGATTTATAAATGAGGAGTTGCGCGCAACCCTGGCAAAGTGAGCCCGTTCTCTCTCTGGAAGGTCTTGCTCTTTGCACTGAATTGCACAAGCCTGATTTACAAGGCAGTTGGCCCGGGCTGGCCAAGCCTCCTCTGGCTCTTACATGCTTGTGCTGGGGGGAGGGGGGGCGGGGAAAGGGCCACATCCCATAGGCTGGTTAAAATGGCCAGTAATCAGACTGAAGACAGCAAGCCATTCATCTTCTTTGTCAAAAATGGAAAGTGGCATCATCCAGATAGTGGAGACTCCCAGTTCTACCTGAGTAAAGTGACTGAGATTCACACAAGGCTTTGGGCACGAATCTACTTGACATTAATCCTTACATATGCTACATAGTCCAGAGCCAATGTCAGAGTGAAGGATGTGTGTCACTTCTCAGATGGAACTGAAGAGGGCGTTAGAACTTTATCCCCTTACCATCACCATGCTGCTGAAGATGTTTGGCCTGAGGGAGGAAATATACCAAACTTGTGAAAGTGGTTTTTCTGGTAAATGGCGAGGGTCAGGAATGAGAGGAAAATGGAGAAATTTCCTTTCTACTTTATTTACTCCTGGGATATTTGCATGACTTTCATAGGGACCATATTATAAAGAAATTTTATCAGTAATATAAGGGAAACAGGGGCTTTCTAAATTTTCTTTTTACTAAGTACCTGTTACAGCCTGCCATCACAAAGGGCTTCTTCGTTAGCTAGCATTCTGCTTCACTCTTATAAGTCCCCCTTTCAATTTATAAAGCAGTTTGGAGTCCTCAGAATCCTCCCATTCAATCCTTTCTGCTTGATTTACCCAGTATCCTATGAATCAGGTAAAGCAGTAGTTGTTTCAGATATGGAAATGGAAGCTTCAGAGGATAGGCGGCTTGTGTTCTCCAAAAGAAAATTTGAGAGGCGTGGACAAATTTGGACCAGCTTTGGACTTCTGGTTCCAAGACCAGGGCTCTTTTCCTGACAACACACATCTCACCATGTACACCTCCTCACTGTAGAGGTCGCAGTATGTTCTGGCTCTTCTGTTCTCACTGCCATTTATGTAAGGTGTTATGTCTCCATCTGTGATCACACTGAAGCTCCCTCAGTAATGGTCTTCTCTAACAGACCACCAGCCTTTAAACTCTCTTGCTCTCTGTTCTGGTCTCTCATTCTTCCTCTGGAACGTATGTACCTTTCCTCTGAGCCAAGTTGTGCCCTTAGACAACTCTACCCAATTCCCTAAATGACATGGGTTGGCTCAGACACTAGGTTTTTTTTTTTTTTTTTTTTTTTTTGTGTGTGTGTGTGTGTTTGTGTGTTTTAACAAAACCTTCCTGACCAAAGTTGGAGTGCTCCTTCAAATGAGCACAGCAGTTTATTGTTCATTCATCTACCAGTTAATTATGTACTTCCTCACCTGATGTATTTCATTTTTGGAGAGAAATGTCTCCAAAGTTAAAATCAAAACTCTTGAATTTTTGTTCTGGTTCCATTACTTACTGAAAGGAAACCTGATGAACATCCATTCATTTAAATGAGAATGTACTTTAACATTCCTACGTATTGAATACAGTGATATAATGCTCAAATGGGATAAAATAGGATAAAAGGTTTTGCAAACTTTCAATGCTATATGACGGTAAGCTAATAATACAGTTCCAGAGTTGGGGGTCTGCAAGGTTTCAAAGTGGCTGGAGCAATGATGCTCCAAGCAACTGTAATGATGACTTAGATAGTAAATGCAGCTCAGTTAAATAATATATGAATTTGTATTATGTAAAATTTGAAGTAGTATACTGTAAGATATTAATAATGTCTTATTTTATGTACAAAATTTGAGATAAAAGGAGTCTTCTGAATTAAAAAAAATTGTACCATTTCAAAGTTGTTGGGATGAGTAAATTATAAACTGTGTATGTGATAATGTTATTGGCAGTGCCACTTTAGCTGGTAAAGAGCTCTCATTCTTTGTCAGAAAAATGTGAACCAAACCTTTGCTCTGTATGTTGAAACGTGCTATTTTAAATTCACTTTATTATAATGAAACAATATAAAGAGCCAATAGAAATGTCATTCAAACTTTCATCAAGCAACAGTGTTAGCATTAAGGCTATGAATCCCCCTCCTTTTCTGCCTTCCAAAGTAGTAACCTTGTAACATAATTTAGGTGTGATAAAATACCATTTTTACTGTGCAGTTATTTGGTGAAAAGAACTTTCAGAAATATTAGAGATAATATTGTGTAAACAAAGAAGGAACAGCAAAGCAGATTTCCTTTCAAATTTGTTGAAGTCATCCTATTTTCAATCAAGGATAATAGGAAAATTGATAAGATTGTGGGACTATTGCTGTACAATAAACTCCCTATAATGTGCCTCTCAACTATAATGAATACAGTGAATACTCTGAGAATGAAAGGCACTATTTAAATTTATTCCTAGGAGAAAATTATTCTTGAATTTTACAAGTTCTGAAATACCTCTTAGGGAAAACCTTTCTTGCATACAATCTGGTTTTCCTGCATCAGTGTGGTGGAGATATGGCCTTATTTAAGATTCACAACTGAGTACTGGAGTACAGTAAAAGGTAAGACTGTGACCTTTAAACTTTTGTCTCTCATTTTCAAGACATTCTCTTTTTACACTCAATCATTGGCTTCTGGAAAGCAGGAATAGTCCATTTCATAATTTTTTGACATTGCTCACTATCTATGAAATAACAAATAGATGTTTTGGAATAACTGATTAAAATATACACCTGTATCATTCACAGATTCTATGTAAGGGTCTAATAAGAATTTCACTCCATGAATGATTTTGAAGATTTTCAATAGATGAGGTGCTTTGTTTACTCTAAGTCCACTGATTTGTACCTGGGCTTAGAGTTAAGATGAGATTTGAGGGGCCTGCTGATTGCAAAATGATTGTTTAAATCTTTGCTTGTTGTTAGAAGCCCTTTACCAAGTATTAGAACATGCTAAATAGACATTCTCTAGTCTAAATAAATAAATCAGATAATCCCAACATTATACAAGAATCTACAATAAAAATCTTAACAGGGAAGATGTTCAATAAGAAACATTCATGTGCATCACTTAATTTAATGAACAGAAAAAAAATCTACAGTCTTGTAGTCTGTATGTAAAGATAAAACCCCCTGTCCCCACCCCATCCATGATGACTGAGGTAGGACAAACACATACCTTGTATTAATTCAAGATGAGTATGAAGCTTCTATCAACACTGAGTATTTAAAATAACCAACAGAACTAATTTAAAGGATATATATATTTTCTTCATGAGAATAAAGTCCAAAGATATGGGGGGAAAAAAACCTTACTTGGTAATTTCACTTATACTAAAATTTCACATCTTCATCTATTATGAATGTAGGCAAAACAAATAAGCAAAGAAACAACAAAAACCCATTGTAGTAGTGAGTGGTGTTCATAACTTTGACTCAAGATATTTACATATCATATTACTGTTGATGAAGCTTTGAAATACTACTGAAGCTCTTCTTCAAAATCATCATTAGTAAGCAAATCCATTAGATTTTGTTATTTAATACATTAATAAAGAAGCATATAGATTATATATTTTAAATAAGGAAAACTGTATTACATATATACTCATGGACAATTAGTTTCTTTTGCGATCCTATTAATTTTGTTTATTTAAGAACAGTCTTGGGAATAAATGCAGGAGCCTTGTAGGATTCCAAAAGCAGATAAAGACCCAGAACAGGTTTAGAAATTCTGATCTATAGATGTCACAACCATTGTTAAATTGTCTTTATTTGTGTATTAATGGGTCACAAACTTTGAAGGCTAGAAGTCTAAGAAAGATCCCTTTACTGACCACAACTGTTCTGTTGTAAATGGAGACTGGAAAGGCAAATTTGTTACTACAATGTGCCAAAAATGTCTGCATGAGAGGAGTTTATGATCCTTTGTACCTTTTTATTCTCCATATGTTGATTAAAAAGTACTTTTGACTGTATCTCTTTGGATATTCTTGGCAATAGTAACATGATTTTTTTTTTAACAAAGCCACACAAAAATAGAGTCATGATCTTAATTCTTTGTGCCTTATGTACAGACACGAGATTTGCAATGTAACAATATTATATACAGTGATTATTCTCTACCAAAGAGTAATGGCAGCAACAATAATTCCCAAAGTGGCTTTTGTTCATTGAAATGAGTGACATTTATTCCACTTAGAAGTATTTCCTAATTACATATGGCTACTTTCTTGCCAAGTGCTGACCAGGACCGGCTTTCTTTTTCCAAGCTGACAGAAGGTTTCAGGTTGAAAGAGATTTGGACTTGAAACTGAATTTCTAATCTGACCAGCTCCCCAAATGGGGCTCCTGTTCTTGGCAAAAACGTTCCCTGCGTATTTCCAGAAAGTCATCAATTATTCAAAGGGACCTTTCAAATGTCGATGGCTTCAATAAGAAAATGTGCCATGGCAGAAGGAAGCAAGAATGGGGTGTTCCTGGCCAAGTGGAGCCTGCTAAAAGTAAATTTCCTTTATCAGGGATTTAGTCCTCAGGCAGGTCTTCCATTCAGTGGCCCCTACACCAGCTGGGTCAATAGGGATTCTGAGCACTAACATTTTAGCCCATCTGCTCTGAGGTGGGTGGCCTAAGATATTGACTCTTCTTATCTCATATTGCATTCCCTGAGAGGCACTGAGTCTCATGTGACTCATTATTGGAATACATTCTTCCAATGGCATGCCTCTTGCTTTGATATTGAAATGATTCTACCAACTCAAAGTTCTGTGGGAAGAAAAGGCCATAAAATGTTCACCTCCCACCATTTCATTTCAATATATATTGAATGCCTACTATGCACTTGGCATTATGATGGCTGTTACAGGAGACACAGTTTTTGCCTTAAGGAAATTTAATGAATTAAATAAGGCACAAAGATTATAGGTGATTGAGTGAAGATATTCATGCCTTAAGCATATTGAGCCTCTCATTATCTGGAAAACTTAGAATCTCTACATCCCCAAATATCACTAAAATCAATATATATATATTTTTTGCTTTTTCATTTGTAAAAGGAAAAATAGTAAATGCCTCAGAGTACATAATAAAGTCACACCCACATGCAGCTTAAATGAGATTATTGATCAGAAGAGGACAATACCTTACAGGTAGGTAGAGGATAGTCTAATTCATTAATAGAGCAACTCCTGTAGTCTTGTTTATGATGCTCAAATAATAAATTTCATTATTTTCTGGACTTTTTTCACCCCAGGATGAGTCCTGAGGATTAAATTAATTGCACAGTTAAACTATTATGGAAATCAGGGGAGGGAGAGTAAACAGAGGGGGGTCTTCAAGGAAGTAGAATCTTAAATTGTTTCGAGATGACTGGGAATGGTTTCTGCCAAAGGAAGTAATATAACAAAGAGTCAGGTGAGTATGACACACATGTAAGGAGCAGTGAGAAGTCTTTTTTATGTGGTTCTGGGAGGGTAGGCTGGGCAATAGTGTGAATATTCTTCATTTAGTTGGCAGTCAGGGGAAAAATGCTATGTGTTTTAACTGTATCCGAGCTGTGTTTAGGAAGATTAATTTGGTAGCATGCACAATGAATTGCAGAATGAAAGCATTCAAGGAGAGGGAGAGGGAGAGGGAGAGAGGGAGAGAGGGAGAGAGGGAGAGAGGGAGAGAGGGAGAGAGGAAAAGAGGGAGAGAGGGAGAGGAAGAGGGGAAGAGTGAGAGAGAGTAAATAGTGCTTTCACAGGAGATAGTATAAGAATTCAATGACTAGTTTAGGACGGCTCTCCACAGACAATGAGGTTATTATGACAGAAACTTGAACTGTGGAACCAGCTTAGCACCAGTTTTATAGGAATGAAAGGAGAAGATATTAAGATGATTTAGGAGTTTGAGCATAAGAGAAATAATAGTAATCAAGAAGATAGAAGAAGTTGGTTTGTGGGGTGAACAAGATAGAGTAGTTCATGATACCAATTTGAGGCATGTTGAATTTCAGTTGTATGAGAGACTTCTGTGTGGAGATGACCAGCAAGCTGTTAGGAATTTGGGTATGGAGTGAGAAGAGTGATAAGGACTCAAGTGTACACTTAGGCATCATCTCAAAGGAGGAAACATTTAAAGCTGGAAATTAATAGGATTCTTGAGAATATAAAGGAAGTAAGAAAGCTGGTGTTAGAAAATTAGCATATAACTGTTGGCACGAGGGTGTGCTCAAAGGCATTATGGGATCAGGGTCTGGAAAAATCTATTAAGTGTGAAGGCAGGAAACCTAAAGTGGGAGGGGAGATTGGTGTCAGAGCACCCTTAATCACCGAGTATTAGGTGAGGATTGTGGGGTTCTGGGGAGAGTGGGACTCTGTTAAGGGCACCACTGGGACACAGTTTTAGTGACTAGGCCCAGTGTAGCTGAATCTTTTGTCTTTTCAAGAGAAGTAAATAAATCTAGATTTTAGGAATCAAGGGATTTAAAAAAACATTAAGTCAAACTTTTAACTTGTTCTACACTCTTCAGATAAAATAGAACATAAACATGGTCCTGACCGAGGTCCCTGTATCTCTCTTTCTGAGATAAATGGAAATATCAGAGAGGCCAAGTTCCTATAATTCAACAGCTGCAATAGGAAGTAAGAATTCCAAGTTAAGTGGGGTTATATCCCTCCAGAAGCTGAGGAGGACGAGAAGTGAGAATGTTGCTTTGAGTCTGATGAGTAGGATATACTTGCCTTTCTAGAGAGCAAGGTGAAGTTAGAGGTCATATGAAGAGAGAGATACACAAATCCAAACAGAGGAGAATTCTGGGAAGTTTTGCTCAGTTGAAATCTTCCATTGCTTTTGCTGTGATGGCAGATGGAGAGTCTTCAGTGGTAGCAGGGACCACCGATTAAGAACATTTCATGAGAAAAATAAAAAAGACTTCCCAAATTACTATATTATTATGAGTGAATTAGGAGAGCAATTTGATCACTTGGAAAGTGCTCCTCTTTCAATAAATGTAAAATATGGATTCTTGCTGAGATTTCTAAGCTGCTTCATCTAAATTATATGCTAAAGGAGAGAAACAGATGTTAAATATGATTAAAACCAATTACAAATTCCACAGTACAGTACGGTGTTTTACTTACATTAGTCTCCCTGCTAGCTTAGGTGCCATCCGTTTCGCCTTTATTTCCTGTTCATAACTCCAGGGTAAGCAACATGGGGGATTTAAGCCATTCAGACCAGAGTCTGACAGGGATATACAGACTCAGATAGAATTGCCTCAGCAAATTTAGACAACTAACATAAGGCTTGCTGGGGAGGGAGGTAGGGGGTGTCCTAATTTTGCACTTAAAGCAGATTATCAAGTTGCCTGGCTTGACATATCAGTGCTTGTATCAAAATTGAATTTTGACTCAATACTGGGGGGAGATTTTCTAGATTTTTATTTGTTTGTTTTTAATCTTTTCAGTAGGTTGTTGCTATCATAAGCATATGACTGTCTGAAGCCTACATTTTATCACGTAGGGACTAGCAACAGAAATTCACTCAAATGCCTCAAGAAAAAGAGGGTTGGTTCATTATTAACATTTTGGTGACCTGGGATGGGAAGTGAGTGGGCATGAGGCAGCTCAGGGGTCTTGCTAGTCTTGTCACCTCCAGTTCTCCTGGTGTCTGCAGGGTTATTGTGTTTGCTCCTGTTTTCTCCCAGTTGAATTTCTGTTGACTCCCAGAATAGGCTCCTCAAAAATTCAGCTTGTGAGGAGCCTTGTTCTTACATTACTACCCAATCTCCCCTCCACTTACTTTAAGTATCTTAGTTCTCACTGTCCATTATTTGAGAATTCTCTCCTCAAAATATTGTGGGGCAAATGTCATGTTTCTGCTTATCTTTTCAAACCTGACTGCTGTCCAACCTCTGGATTGCCTGGTCTTGGGTCAAGTGATCATTTATGGTCAATTAGGTTTGGTGGGGATTTGGGAGTCATCTGCTAATAAAATGTGCCTATCCCTTGGGCAAGACTGTAAATATAGGCCAGGTGTGGTGGTGCACACCTATAATCCCAGCTACTCAGGAAGATGAGGCAGGAGGATTGTGAGTTCAAAGTCAGTCTCAGTAATTTAGCAAGGCCTTAAGCAACTCAGCAAGACCCTTTAATGTAATATACATATATAATAGGTCTGGGAATGTGGCTCAGTGGTTAAGTGCCCCTGAGCTCAATTCCCAGTACCAAAACAAAACAAAACAAAACAACAACAAAAAAGACTGTAGATCCAGATGATTTAACTGAATGGGACTGTAAGCTTCTGCTAAGATCCCTTGATATTCTTAGTGCACAACAATCAGAAGTCCTCAAATATTCACTGAATGAATGAATGAATGAATGAATGGAGTATCTTTGCCCTGTGATTAGATGTGTGTGTCTGCATGTGTGAGAAACATGTTCTCACACTTGAGACTAAAGCATGTTCACTTGTATATTTTTTAATTATTGCAATTGGAAAATGAAATGAGAAAAAGCTATTGTGCCAAAGTAACATCTGATAGAAAAATAGTTACATTTCTTTTTATAGCTTTAATGGTCAAACGTATCTTAAATTCTTCCAAATCTCCAATTAGTCATGGGTGGTATGCCTCAATATCCCGTCTCCTCCTTCATTCTTCTCTTTGTGTAAAATAGAGCCAACAGAGAAATCCAAGTTGATTTAAATATATATATCTTTCTTACAAAATGAGTCAATTAATAGTTTAAAACTCTTGATTTCCTGGGATTCAAGTCTCATAAGAAACTGATTACCATAACTCATTTTCAGAGTCAACTCTCTCAATTCTAATTAGAATTAGAAGTTTCTGAGGAATCCTGAGTACTTGTAATTCATACATAACATGAAATATTCTTGAGTTATTCATTGGTTTCTCTAAGGGAAGTTTTAAAAATGATCTTTTGTCAATATCTGAATGACTGAAAACCTCTCCTTCCTATTTTCTTATCTTAATCCACCTTCTTTCCATTCCAAGTTATTACTATTCTAATATGATTGATGAGGTCACAGTGATAGTGACCTGATTTATTTTTCTAAAATCTTAGAGTAACCTAGTATGTTACATTACAGAGCACTACTGTCGTGCACATTTATTTGGAATGGAGTGAATTTCAGAATAGTCCAAAAACACTGCCATCACTCTCTTGATACTGTTTCCTTTCATGACAGCTTTGGATTTTTGAGAACCCACAGAGCAAAAAGAAAATGCCATCTTATATCCTGAAGCTTTGCTTAGTGGGATTCAGTGATTCCTATTTATAGATTCAGCCCCCTCATGATGGTATATGTATTGCAAATTGCATACTAATAATTTAATGTCGAAGCAGTTATTTCAATATTAAACATTGTTGTACTCAGGATAAGAACACACATAGAGAAGAAACTACAGGAAGCTAGGAGAGGGCAGCAGAACTAGGAGTGTCAGGACTTGGGTCAGAAAATACTGACTTCTGAATCTTGGATTTTGAATGGGATATTTAGTAAATTAATGACAAAATAATAAATAATTTAAATTATCAAAGTGAGCAGCTGCAAGAATTCATGAGAAAAGTAACCACCTAGCAGAGATCATGTTTACCTCAGCAGGGTTTGAATGTTGCCAAGCTGAAGATATGGCAGAGCCAGATATCAATGGACATTAAAGACTAAGGACTTAAAAGCCAGGCTGATCATTCAGGAGTGAGGATATGAACTGGTTAGCCAAGCATCTCATAACAGATTATCTCCATGATAGTCATCCTATCCTCTTTGGAAGCTGGGATCCAGTTCTGCAGCTGGGATCCAGTTCTGCAGCTGGAGGTACGATAAGGTTTCTATACTTGAACCTAATATTTCTCAATTAGAAAACAGTTACTTCCCAGGGGACATATTTTTCAATATTTGAAGGCAGCTTTTCTTGTGACAACTGGTGGGTGTTATTGACATCTAGTGGGTATATGCTGGGGATGCTCCTAAACATTGTATAATACACAGGACAGCCTTCTACAACAAAGAATTACCTTATTCAACATATCAAAGCTGAAAGAACTAATGGAAGAAGTCATTATATCTCTTGCATATGACCTCACAACACATGCTGATCCATACAGGGCTACTTCTTCCCAACATTCCCTATACCACACAACATCTCATTTTTCTCCTGATTCATACTTTAAATCTGGTTTTAAAAACCTGCTTCTGAAAGGAATCATTCTGGAGTTTCTCAATATTTTGAAAATGTTCTTATCAATTATTCAGTTCAATTCAGTTCAACAAACATTTGTTGAGTTTTCTCTCATAAGTATTTCGCTGTATTCCCTACATGAGGGAATACAAAGCTGAATAAGCCAGAGTCCCTGTCCCTTAAGAGATCATAATTTAGAGGGAGTCAGATATACATAATTAATTATAATAAAGACAGACTAGAGTACTACACATAGTGTAGGTAACTTACTTGTCAGTTTGGGTCTTCTTGGCTTTAGAGATACAGGAAACAGTGCCTCATATCTCCAGTTCTATGCCTGAATGTATGTGATCCTTCTAAAATATTTAAAAATCATAGGGTTTACACCTCTATGGTCTGGCTCCTGTGTCAACACCTCTGTTGTCTCTTCCTTCTTCTAGAAAGTAAAAATTCAGTCTATATTGGCTTCTGAATATAAATCTATGCATGTCAGGATTTCTTTGTATTTTTGCAGAATGCACGGATAATCCCAGGTTATTTATGGAGAGACTGCATTGTATTACTTAATCTACCCTTTTAAGTTCTCCCTTCCTCCATCCTTTTCTGATTCTTGCCTCCCTACACTTCTGGAGAACCACACATTTTGTCCATTGCCTTATACCTAGCCACACTCCATGCACCCAGGCAATTTGTGACCTCATCATCTACTCTAGTCAGTTTTAAGAATGCTTTTTTTCTCCCCAAAGAAATATATATTTTCTTTTCTAAGATAATTTATCTTCAGAAATACATTTTTCTATATTATTACAAAAACATTGTAATGACATTGCTTAAGTAGAAGAAATAAATTGAGAGACAGGGCTAGAAATGCTGTCTAGGAAGTATAACCCTGTAGATATTAGCAGAAATTAACAAACAGAAGAAAAGCATATGCAAATACCTCAGGCAAAGCAAAGACTATAAGCAATGACCTAGGGCAGAACTGCTTTGTGTATGGAAAACCACTATGACAAAGGTGCAGGATGTTTTCATGGTGAAGTGTTCAGAGGAATCATTAAAGGAGTGTGTGTGTGTGTGTGTGTGTGTGTGTGTGTGAATGTGTGTGTGTGTGTGTGTGCTTGTGTGTCCAGAGGGGGCAAGGAGAGCACAGGGGATGGGAATGCTATATCAGATTCATATTTTAGAAAGATCATTATGGAAACAATATGGCAGATGGATCAGAACAAGAAGGAAATAGAGACTTATCAAGAAACAATCACAGTTGTTCAAGGAAGAAATTACACAAGAAAGAAGAGGAGGAATACAGATTATTTTATTTTCATTATTTTTTTTTTGGTTGTTATTTCTTGTGTATAGAGGGGAAAATAAAAGAATACAACTTAGTGTCACAAAATTTAAGTTTGAGTCCTAGATTGTGAACTCTTCAATCTCTAAGTCCTTTTGAGTTGTCTCCAGTGGTCATTTGTACTAAGTGATCATTGGCTTGGAGATCATTAGCAGATAAGTAAGTAGCAATACCATGTCTTAGTAGGTCAGGCAAACACTGTGGAAGTTTTCTGAAATAATTCTCTTGAGTGGATTTCCTCCTCACTTCTTGCTGTAGTTTGGATGTGGTTGACTTCCCAAGTTTCATGTGTTGGGAGCTTGTTCTTCTGTGGTGATGGGAGGTGGGGCCTTTAAGAGGTGGGGCCTAATGAGAGATTGTTAAGTCACTGAGCAACTGCCCTTGGATTGGACTAAGGCAGCTTTTGTCAGACCCCTGAACTTTTGTGAGAGTGAGTTTTAAGAGTGAGCACAATCCCCGAGTCACCTTCTGACTTCCTATTTGGTGATGTGATTGTTTCCTCTCATTGGTACTCACTGAAACTCACCCACTGAGTTTCTCATCAGAGCAGAGATGATTCAGGTGGCATGAACTTGAATCTCCATAACCATGAGCTAAGTAAACCTCTGTTCTTTATAAAATTAACCTACTTCAGTCCAGGCGCTTTATTATAGTAAAGATATGGACTGATATACATTTTTCTTTCCTTTTGGTCAATAAGTTGTTTTTGCTACCTTGAGATATCTGGGGTTAATTCCTCTTCAAAATTTACCCTTCAAAAGTTCAATATCTGGAAAGGCACAAACACTAAATGTTCTAGTCCCAGATCAACTCCTTCAATTGTCCCTTCACAAAGTTTCTGCAACTTGTTTCCTTCAAAAAGTGTGAGCTTTTGAAGATGTGACTATATAGCACATATTGCTTAGCAATGATAAAAATCTTTTTTGAAAGTCTTTGACAGCTTCCTCTTGACGATATTCTTGATAGCTTCAACTGCTAAAAGTCTGTACCTTGCCCTCCCATGCACCGTGACCATACAAAGTTCATATGTGAATTCTTCCAGTGACCATCATTCCAGGCTCTCTGTGACTTTGTGCTTTTGTAGTCTTCCTTGAGTACTTAAAGAGCATTAACTAGAAGGATCTAGACACCCCACTTCTCCCAGGGACAACATTTCTGTCATCTTAGATTCGAGTGAGTCATTATTCCCCAGAAAGAGAAAATCTGGTGGATTCATATGATTTGTCAGTTCAAATTGTGGTTGGATCAGCACATCTTTAAAGAACCAACACCAGATATGTAGGGGGAAAAACACTGCTCAGAATCGGTAATTGTGGGCTGCCTTGTAGCTATGCAAACTTGGAAAGTTGAAATGATCCTCTAAACCTTAAACCCTGAATCTTTTAAGCTAATACAACACATTACAGGTGATTGTGACAGTTGAATGAAATTGTGCAGGTGAAAGCACCTTCTGAACTTAAAATACTGTATAGTGTTGTTGTCCTAATTGTTCTACATCATTTGTTGCACATTGTACATAAGTAAGACCTTAAGACCAGACAGGCAGAACTGTCTAGTAAATGATGTAATTGTAAATAACAATCTAATAGCCCTTGTTTATGGGGTAAATAGGAGTGGGAAAGGGAGCTGCAAGAAAGGAGGTAGCCCCAATTTTTGGTGGCATAATTACTTTGTTCATTACAATAGGGAGGAAGGGCCTTCTCATGTTTTTGCCAAGAGCCTATATTTTTAGATTTATACCAGGAATCTGAGCCTGTGTTTCAGTTCAGTATATAATAAACATCTTATAAAAATCCCAAGTCAGGTTACATCTTGTAGAGTTATGGGTTAAAAATGTTGAAAAATTTGACTAAACATTGCAAGAAACTACTTCTTACAGATTTTAATTATAAAGACTCAAGAGATAAACATCTCAACTTTTAGAAGATTAAGTATATCCTGAAATTTTCCTGTTCTGAGTGATCCACCTCAATTAAACCTGCCTCTCTAGTCCTTCATTTGGAACAGTGAACCCAGAGACAACGATGCCTCATTTAAAATGATTTCCGTTGTAATTAGGAAAAAAGAAAACATTAGCGTTAAGGAACAAAGAAACTATTCTGTATACTTTAGATGATTCACAATCAGCTGGAGAAGTGGCTTCCTCCACAGTTCAAAGCTCCGGTGGTGGTGGTGGCATTTCATGCCGTTAAGTGGATTTCATTTTTCTCCTGGGCAGCTTTTCGCCTTTGTTTTAGCTACTTCTAGAATGTACAGTTGGAAATTAGGCTTTGAGCTAACTCTCTCTATAAGAAATCATCACAATCGAAAACTCAAAAAATCATTTTATGACTGGCATCGTGTTATTTGTTAAAATAACATTTGTTAAATGGGGAGATTTGCTGAAATCAGGGGTCGAGTCATCAGAAGAAAAGATCAGAGAACAGCCCCCGAGTGCGTGTTCAGAAGTTGGAAATGTGTGGGTTCAGGCTGGGGAGAGGTATCTGCCATCTCATCGACTGTACTTAAAATTTGGGAAGAGTCAGGGAAGATATGAATAGAAATAAAAAATTATTAGTTGCCACAAGAGAATTTAAAGAGCCTTAAAAAAAAAAAAAAAACTTTGGTAGACAAAGATTAACTAAATGAGTCAGTGTACTTTCATTGATAATTTCTCCAAATGTTTAGGGGCTTTCTTATTTAAGGCTTAAGGATAGCACATCTTCAGTTGTGTATTGATTGAAGAACTCACCTCTACCAAGGTGACTTATAAAAGCACCTTGATGCCTTTGCCTTCTACTCCCTCCTCTGGAGAAACTAATTTTGCCAAATGAGTTGAGAAGATGAGTCTGTATGAAACTTACAGGTTTGCCTTGCTGAAAATTATGTTCCTTCTTGTTGTGAATGTCTGAAGATAAAAATACTATACCATTGCCATCTGTTAAGTGTATTCTATACATTCTGAGAATATATTAGAACAATACCTTATGTATTGAATTTATCTCCCAGAAACGGGGTGGCCTCATCAGTCTTTGGTGTCACGGCAGAGCCAGTATGCCTGTGAATAATGAAGCCACTCTTATCTTGTGCAGATGAATTCAATTTCCTTTCTATTGTAATGTCATATTTGATTCACTTACTTCTTATTTTTATTTTTAAAGGTTGCTTACTGCTCCAAGCCTTTTTCTCTGTCACCACTAATATGAAACATTTCTCAGAATTATCCAGTTCTGGGTCTGTTCGCCTTAGCAAGCTTCATGAATACCTCAAATACCTAAGTGGGGAGCATAGATTAAAAATATTTTCAGTCTGTGAATGTCAGGATGACATCTGAAGTTCAGCCGGTAAATTTATCACCACAGAAATTGTCTATTTGGTTTGATTTCTGTTTTTTTTTTTTTTTTTTGTAATCTTACATATGCTCAAGCAGCACATTTGATCCTGCAGTAATTGATAGCATTCTATAAACTGAACGTTAATGAGGGATAGGTCATAGCACAGCCTGAATTTGAACCCAACTAGAGTAGCAAAGGATTTTGTGAGAATAAACCTGTCTTTGCTGGTTTCCTCGTTTGAGAAACAAGACAATATTTCCACATTATATTTACCTAATGGATGAAACTCAGTCTATTAGATGAGATATAAAATAAATTAAATTCTGTGGCAGGTGAACACCCTGAGGGCACTGCAGTTTGTAACACTATGTTAATATTCTCTAAGACCACTGCATGAGCTTAGCAGAACTGTCTTCAAAATTAGCTTTACAGGCCACCTGCAGACTTCACTTTTGCTTTCCTAATCAAAACTGCAATCCTGGGTAATTTAGCAAAATATTAAGTAAATAATTGCTTCAGAATATTTTAGGTTTAGAAACATAAATCTTATTCTTTTTTACATGCCTGCTGGTGCTAAGAAGCAGGGAGGTTCCAACCTTGCAATTTAAGTTTTGGGTGAGCTCTATTACTTTCCATTCTGAAAAATTAAATTCCCTTTTCAGACAAATGTAACAGAATCCTTAGCTAAATTATAGTGGGAAGAGGATCTGACTTCAGGGGTCTGTTCAGTAGTACTCAGGATCAAGATGAAAACAGTGTAACAAGCTCTAGGGTTTGGGCGTGTATTCATGTGTACTTATGAATGTGAACTCCTCTTTTGGGGATGGTTTCTGTTATGCTCTTTCAAAACCATGCCTTTATGAAACAAAGCACCAATGTGGGTAACAAGAGCTTTGCACTGGGTAAGCCTCATGGCTGCAGTTGTAGATGGAGGGGGCTTCCACAGTAGACCCTGACAACTGAATACTGGCAGTCTCTCTAACAAAAAAAAAAAAAAAAAAGGTTGTGACAATAATGACAGCAATAGGGTGTGCTGTCTGTGAACAGAGAAGCATTTGCATTTTGAAATAAGCAATCTGCTTTTGGATGTAGTTCTTCCCTAATGTCAAGGTTTAGTTTAAAATCTGTTTTGGATCTGTAGATGGTTTCCTTTATCTCCTTCCATATTTTCTATAGGACACTGGGGTTTCCATTATTCTTCCCTGTTTTTACCTGCTTCCCCTTCCTGGTTGGTAGGTTATTTATTCTTTGCATTTTAAATTTCTTAATGGTTACTTTTATTTTAAATATAAATGTTGACCTAGTAATGCAAATATAAGTCAATATTCTTCCCCTCTTCCAAACAATGGAAAGACCTTCAAACTCATCAGCTGTTATAATTCTGAAAACTTGTATGTTATTGCTGCTACATATTTTAATTTATATATATTTTTTAAAACTCAAATTAGTCACTGTTATAAAGTCAGCATTTAAATTATTGACCCCTGTGCTTCCTCCTTTCTGCTCCCTATTCCTCCTTGAGTGTCCCTCAGTCTTTTGTCTCCTTCTGTCATTTTAGGTGTACTTGCATCCTGCTGAAATGTATCTCTTAAAATAATCTTTCTGTAGGGATCTGTTGATGGTAATTTTGCTCAGTTTTGTAGCACATGTTTATTTTATCTTCACATTTCCATAATAATTTGTCAGGGTCTTTAATGTTAACTTGAAAGCTATTTTCTTTTAGTATTTTATTATTTTCTTTTTTCTGGCTTTCATTACTGTTTTTAGGAAGTCCTTAATGGGATTCCATTGATTATGGGTTATCTATATATTTTTAATATACTATCTTTGTCTTTATTATATTTCATCTTCATTACTGTGTGCCTAGGTAGATATCCATTTTTATTTATCCTGTGTAGGATTGCTGAAAGCATAGACCAGAAAAAAGGGTGAGGGGAGAGGCCTGAAGTCTTAGAAAGGAATTTTTGTGCTGTCCTCCCCAAAGTTCCATCATTCACTGGTTACCTTGTCAGTGTTTGCCCTGTCTGCCTACCACTTCTATCATTATTTATTTGCTATCTTTCTTTAAACTGCTTTTGAAAACTTAAATAATTAGCCAGGCATGTAGCTCTAAACCCAGCTACTCAGAAGACAGGCAGAATGATTCCAAGTTCAAGGTGAGACTTAACAACTTAAGCAAGACTTCATCTCAAAATAAAATAAAAAATGCTGGACTGGGGTTGTGGTTCCATGGTGGAGTACTTATCTGGCCTGTGTGAGTCCCTGGATTTGATCCTCAGCACCACATATAAATAAACAAAATGAAAAATCCATTTGCAACTAAAAAATATTTTTAGAAAAATGCTGAGGATGTAGGTCAGTGTTAGAGTACTAGTCTAGCATATGTGAAGCCTTGGGTTCAATCTCTTGATCCCCCCACAAAAAACCTTTCAATAACTAGAGTGTAAATAAGTATAAAAGAAAGTCTGTGCAGTCATGGGTTTAATATGCTAATTGTGATTTTTCCAATTAAAATATAACTATCTAGTGTTTTATTTAAATAAATATTTGTCTATCATAATAGAAAAATTTATTCGTGTCTCATCAAAAATAACTCGTACACCAGGAGTGCTGGATATCCTATGAAATGAGAAATGCTACTTAATTATGTCATTGTTAGCTCCCTGTTATATTTATGAAGGTGACTTTAGTCATTGACTATCTGAGATGGTTTCTGGAAGGTTCTGAATTTGCTTAGGGAATTACCTGATTCTCAGTATCTGTCTCGGCAAGAAGGGAAAGATTGTTGTTCTATGTCCCTGGCCTGTCTGGCCAAGGATAATGGCTGGAAGTGAGGAACAGAGGCTGAGAATTGGGAGTCGTTGGATTCTAGAGACTTGTTCAATTCCCTGGAAGGAATGTGTCCTCCAAAAATGCTCAGATGATCTGTTTTAATAAAAACTAGAATTTTTTTCCGATTAGAGAGGGGTTTAGAGTTCCTCTTAAGGATAAAAAAGAGGAAGTATAAGAGACTTTCATAGGTTGTTTATCAAGAATTATGGTTGGAGGATAAATTTACTTCTATAGTTCATTAGTTCAGCAGAAACCAGCTTGGACCAAATCATTACTCTAGGAAAGAGTTGAGTTTGTTCAATCCTCAGGATGTTCCTTCTCAGCAAATAACTCTCTTTTGGCATGCCAGCAAGAACAGAGTAGTCATGGCAGCACAAGATGGAGTCTGGGTGACAAAATGGAGTCCCTGCTGCCATTTTCTTTCCCAAACGATTTATCCAAGATAGACACATACATTTATATTTAAACACCATGTTATGGTCAGTGTTCTTCAGCTGTTGAAACCAATAAATAAAGCAGTTCTCTTAAATGTGCACTTCCTAGAAGATTAACAAAAGCAGCAAAACATTTTATCAACTTACTGTAGTTCAAGTAAGCGAAGGGCAGAAGAAATTTATGGGTAGATTTAACATGCTTTGCTTGATCAAAATATTCACACAATATGCTAATTGAGGAAGAGATAATTCCTCAGTCAAATTCCCACTCCAACTGGTATATTATCACTGTTTGAAACACTGAAGAGACTATGATATGCTAATAGCTTTAAATTGGTTCACATTCAAATTTCTAGGTGTTTGGGGAAACTAAACATACTTTACAGTAATTGGCCTCTTCTGTAAATATGGCCTTAGGTACCACTTCTTGTGTTGAACAGCCACTTTTACATCCAGGAGTGATGGGTTCCAGGCCTAGTTATGTCGGTCTTCCTTAAGTAGACATGGCGATATGCCATCTCACTGGGGGAACCTTCCCTGGTGTGGTGCCTAGCTGCTTAGGAGGTTTTAATTTGATATTTTGTGGAAATTTTTATTTAAACACAATTATGAAAAGGACCATTAATACTCAAGAAAGTAAAATTTGGTTCAAGAAGAAAAAGATGCAAGATACCAATAACCCACGGATAGTTAAAAACAACCTTGAGAGAAAAAATAAAATCAAATATGTGTGATGTCACCACAATAAGCTGTGCTTGGTTTGGGGTAAAATACACATTTGTAGAATGGGTACACAATTAAAGAAGAACAAACAGGTTCATGCCATTGTCTTTTCTGCGTTTATAGAAAAACCCATGAACCCAGTGGTGATTCAAAGGGATACACATTCATACAAAAGAAAGATCTTTGAAAAACAATCATCTCTGCTCTCAAAAATGGAAAGTAGGAAAGAAATAAAAATTAATTTAAAAGTAAGTCCTAAAGTCAGAACTTTGATTTTTTGTGTTAAGAAACAGAGAAGGCCTCCTATTCTGGTGGCTTTCCTCTGTTTAGGAATATAGAGGGGACAGACAATAAAGTTCTTCCACTTGAGAAGATAACATAGATACAAGGGCTTGAATTTTGAGATAATTATGATAGAGAAGACATGGATGGAATACACGGGCCAAAAGTTCATGATCTAACAGATTTATAATAGCTTCAGTGTGAACAGACCCAGTCCTTAGCTATCTGTACACAGCCTAGTGACCACAGTTTTCAGCTAAGAGCCAGTAAGTACAATTTACTTAGGATGCCCAGCTAATCTCTGTTGAAAAGTTGGGTAAGTAGAGGAAGGGGTATACATAGTTTGCTAGGACTTCCATAACAGGGTACCACAAACAAGGTGGCTCAACAACAGAAATTGATCCCCTTTTATTTCCATAGGCTATAAATCCAAGATCAAGGTTTTGACCAAGTTGATTTAATTTTGAGCACTCCATCCTTGACTTGTAAATGCCTGTATTTTTTTTTTTTTTTTTGCCTCATATGGCCTTCTCTCTTTTGCAGATGTTTTCTCTTTTTTTCCTCTCTATTTTTTTTCTTTTTTGAGAGTGGGAATTGAACCAAAGGGTACTTAACCACTGAGCAACATCACCAGTCATTTTTATTAAGTCTTACTAAGTTGCTTAGGGTTTTGCTAAGTTAATGAGGCTGGCTCATGATCCTCCTGCCTCAGCCTTCTGAGCTGCTGTTACTACAGTTGTGCACCACCACTCCTGGCTTCTCTTATTCTTATAAAGGCATCAATCATATTGGATTAGGACCTGCACCAGTGAGCCAATCTTACCCCTTTAAAGGCCCTATCTCTCTATATAGTCAGGTCCTGAGTTATTGACCACTGAATTTCAACATACGGATTTGGGGCAAGTGGGTTGCAATTTAGCTCATAACAGGGTAATTTGGGCAAATGTCCATGAATGTCTTAGCAGAACTAGATAGTACCTGGTAATTGTTCTTTATTATCTATAAATATTATTCAAGTCAAACTGCTACATGTAATTTTTATAAAATTAATAATTGAATAATAAGATATTAGGCTTACTTAAAAGAAGAATATTGTAAGATTTTGAAATGCTCTTGTATTATCAGTATTCTCAAAATAGAGATTCAGGAATATTGGTTGAATATTAAATGCTGTTGAATATTCAATAATGATAATATTAATTAATACTAGTAAAATGATTTTAAATTATTAAAAAAGACCCGCCCAAAATGTGGGATTTTTTTGTGATATAAAAGAAAAACATCATTTTCTGTATCTACAAAATAATAAAAGTGTTGAACTTATGTAAGCCAGTTCTGAGGACTTGACTATTTCTTCTTGTGCCTCAATAAATATTTCCACACAAGTCCCTTAGCCCCTAAGCCGTATATCTGAACATTCTGTTTCTCAGTTGGCCAATTATGGATGATAAATAATTGATAAATATAGTCACAGACTAAAGTCCAAAAATCTGAGAAGCTTTGAAAGATAAATTTTGAATAAGAGATTGAAAATCACATTAATAGCAATATTATTAAAAACATATCTTTTCTTGATTTATTTGAGTGCAAAGTTTGGGCCCAAATTCACCATAGGGTTGTTTATGTTTGCCTCTGACATAGCCTGTTGGGTACCTTAATCTACCTCTAAGTACTTTTGAGCTTCTTTATGCAAAGTGCTCCATTAGAAGCTTGTGTTATTAGTCTTAGAGACTCAAACAGAAGCTAAAGTGGAATATATATATATATATATATATTTGAAACCCTAAAAAAGAAAAAAGAGACTATTTCCTAAAGGCTAATATTTGAATCCTTTGTGAACTTTTAAGGACCAGAAAGTTGGAGTTAACAGAGAAAAAGCCTTACTAGGTATGAGATATTGTTCTCATTTTGTCTTCTGTAATAAAATGGATAGTAAAATCAAAACAAAATGTATAGTTAATATTGCAGGCATGATTTTATTATCCTCAAGAAAATATATTATTCTCAAGTTTTTTCTCAATAAAAATTGCTGACATTAAAAACCATAAAAGTAGCATATTTGTTCAAATCCTTTGAATACAGACTTATAATTCTTAATTTCATGATAAAATATTGGGGCCTTGTCCTCCCAACTATATATTGACTTTATTTTGTTTGGTTCTTATTCAACTGATTTTAGAAATAGGTACATTTAGCAATGCCTCCCAAGTAAGAATAATTATAATTTGGCACAGCAACCTATGGCAATATTTGACATCAAATAAAAATTTGCCTTTAAAATAATATGCATATATCTGCCAAATAACTAATTTATTGTTTTTATGAACATTGTGGAGGAATACATCTGTGGTGAAGGTATTCACTATCTAATAGCAGAGCTATTACTTCTGATTTTTATATAGAGCTTCCATTATAGATTCATCTATGTGCACAATGTTACTTCTTTCATGTACATTCTTCTCTACAAATGGAGAAAGGGAAGCAAGGAGTTTAAGCAAGGACAGAGGGTTCTTCCCTGACCTCTGGGTTGCTATTCTAACACCCATACCAGGCTTTTCTTTTTTTCCATGGGAGAAAATGAAATATCTCACACAACATATTTACAGTACAATATGTAAGGTAAGATGGCAAAACACTGTTATGTCAATACCATTTATGAAGAACAAATTAAAAAAAGACCTCCTTCACAAAATCAATAGCAAGAGAGAAAAAATCAAGATGAATGGGCAAGGGAAAGTAGGTAACCAGGATAACAAATGAGTGGAATCTTCGCAGGGCCTGCTTGAGTGAGCAAAGGTAAACAATTACTCGCTGAATGTGTGTTTTCACCGAGTAAGTTGGGTCAACAGAGTCTGATAAGAGAAAGAGAGGATAAATTGTTGAGGCATAAAATAAAAATGTTTATCTGAGCATTTATCATCCCTTGATCTAATGTGGAATTCATAGATGGAGCCCAGTGCGCGGCAGGCTCCGCTCTTGGTTTATACATAGCCTCGGAATCGTTCAGCAAACCATAAAACGTGCTTTCTCACTTTTCTGCTTGAATGATTTCAGAGCTGCTCTCTAGGGACCAATTTCTCTAATGGCGAGATCTAATTCAATTGTGTGCTCACTCAGTTCAGAGGGAAGGCTGTGGAGGGAACAGCAGTGCTGCAGACAGCGTGTGTGGGGCTGGAGGGACCAAGGGCCTGCTCTGGGGAGTCGGGAGAGTGAATGTGTTGATATAGTTCAGGTGGAGACCCCACTGTGCAGGAGGGACATACATCTGATTTAAAAATGATAGTAACAATTTCTCTTTTTCCTGAATTCTACTTTTAATCCCTGTTATTTGGCACTTCAGAGAATGGGCTGACAGTTCACCAAGTGTTTCGCCATTTCAGTCAGTCACCATAGAATGGATTGGATGGCATGTATGTACCCCTTTGAAAATTATCATGAAGTCCCCAAATATCACATTACTCTCATTTTGTTCTTTAGGGAGGCCTTCATGGTAACTCCTATAGCCCAAGATTAACTTAGTGCTGCTCATTTTGTATTGTTCAGATTTAGTATTGTGCTCACCATATTTTGGCAAGTTATAAATACTTTCTGGTGATAATTTTTATTAATGTCATAATTACCTACAGTATGTAGGATCTGGGCTTTATTTGTGTATAGTGATGATAGATGTGGTCCTCATCCAAATGTCCTCTCCTAGCCATTTCCACAGGACTTGATGATTTCATTTGTGCATGAGACATGAGGGCAGATGAACCAGACTACCTTGTATATTAGGTCGTATTCATCAATGAAGCTTCCCACTCTCAATCAAGCTTCATATATTTAGATTTAAAAGACCAGTGTTCCTGGACTTTTACTTTTCTCCTGAGTATCTGGTTACCAATGAGAACAATAGAATTACAGAATTTGGGAAACTGAGGGGTAGCTCAGAGACTCTCTAATAACTTCTCTTTATAGATGGAAAAATTGAGGCTCAGTAAGATGAAGTCACACATTAATTAATGGTCAAGCAAGAAGTTGATTTAGTTTGTATCTTTTCATTTATTTATAATATAGCCTTCTCTGTGGCATGTACTATTATAGTTGCTGTGGCTGCAATAGATTTAGGCCCTGGGGGATAAAATTTCCTAGGCTCTAGCTCTTTCCCACTGGACGTATGGACTGGATCAGCTCAATACTGACTTCTGATGAAGCATATTCATGATTGAAAACAATGTTTAAAAACTAGACATTCTTAGGTAACTGTTTTAAATCCTAGTATTTTCTTTACTTTTATCATTAGAGTGCTTACCAATGAATGCCTTTATGTAGGATTCAACAATCAATACAAGTGATGGCATTTGGTCCCCTACAGCTGATCTTGCCCTGGGAAAGCAGTTTGAGTCCCAGAATAGAGGTTTAGAGAGCAGAGTCTAGAACTAGTCTGTTTAGTTTCAAATCTTTTTTTAAAATTATTATTAGTTGTTCAAAACATTACAAAGCTCTTGACATATCATATTAGTTTCAAATCTTATTTTTGCCACTTTCTAGCTATGTGACTAACCTTATGCAAATGATGTCCTGATGCTTCAGTTTCTTAATCTATACAATTGGCATATTGACAGTTTCTAGCTCAGAGGCTTGTTGTGATGTTTGAAAAACATGCATACACATGTGTGCACCTCCTGCACCCTCTCACAAAATGGAGAACAGTGCTTGGAGCACAGCCCAATCAAAGTGTTATTCCTAGGACAATATGTCAAGAAAGCTACCTGGACCTGGAGTGGTATAGTCTGCAGGGAAACAAAGTACCAACAGAGAGGCAGGAGTTCGTGTGATAAAGGTGGTGTTTGTGAGTCCAATGGGGTCAGAAAGAGCTCTAATAAGAATCCTAACAGAGTTAAGATGGACTTGTACAGATGGTATGCTGTTGTCCTTGAACTTGGTTCCGTTGGTGACACTGGGCCCATCCTTTATCACCAGACAAATCATCAGAATATGAACTTTGGGAAAAGATTATGTGAAAGCCATATAGTGTCCAACTCAACCTGCACAACTCTGGAATGCATGCTGCTGGGTAGGGATGAAGACTTCACAGAGAGGGGCAGTAGGTTCTCATTAGCAGTTGTCTTTGGGGACATACTGTTCCTGCTGCAGGAGTCCTGGGAAATCCTCATCTCTACATTCTGGGTTGGACAGTTAAGGGACAGTGGATTGTTCCTAAATGGCCTACACTGGCACTGGGAGAATATGTGGAGGGAAAAGGATAAAGCTACTTAAGAGTTTGCTCTTTTGAGTTGTGGCTTCTCTGTGAACCAAGGTGGAGTTGAGGTTGTCCATGGTGATGGGAGTTTCCCCACCTGTCTTCCCTTTTAAATGCAAGATCCATAAGGGCAAAGACTGAGCATGTGAACAGTTTCTCCTTAGCACATACCCCTGTTGATCATCATTTCTAGGTGGTCCATAAAGAGTTGGTGAGTGAAATAGAAAAGCTAGGGAGATGAAGTTATAGCTGACTTAACCAGACATTGGGCCTCAGGCCTGGTGCTTGGTCAGTTGAGGCACCGCCAGATCAGCACTTTGCAGAGTGGGATGCTATAAACTTGTGGTGATGCTTGAATACAATGGAGCATAAGGAAATGAATAATCATCCCAATTTCTGTAATAAAAGCTCATAAAGAAAACTTTTAGGAACTGAGAGAGTCAGTGAACACAGTTTTTAAAATGTGTACCAGTGTCCCTTGTAAACTCATGTAAATAGTTACTGTCATTTGCTAGAAAGGGAAATAGAGGTAAAGAAAAGTCAAGAGTCCAAGCCCCTACTGCAGGGGAAGGCAGGCTGGAGGGCAGGGATCAACTTGTCATCTTGTGTTCTGTTTTGCTATTCTGTTAAAATTTATAAGATCTAAGCAGTACACAAGGCCCAATTAATTCTGCGGAAGAGAACTAAAATGGTCTATTCACCAGTTTCATGACAATTGCTTTCTCCTGAGGGTTGGGAGGAAGAACCAGAACCAGGGCTTCCTTCCAGTGGAGCAGGGACACAAACAGATGTGAGAGGCCATCTTCTAAATGACTGAAGATTTAAATATCAGTTTAGAAGCTTTGGCATGTGGGCTCATCCTTCCAAAAACAAAATTCTGGTCTCACTTTGCAAATAGTCCTCACACAGCCCCAGGTAGAGGTGGAGGGTTTTTGAAATAAGGCATGACACTGATTCAGGCAGAAAAGCCAACCTCAAGTTGTCTTGCCGTACAATTGATCTTTCTGCTTTCCTGTTCCTTAGTCCAGGCCACTGCATTTACTCTGCACCTGCAGCCTGCAAATAGTTTCTGAAGAGCCTGGATAGCTACACGATCTGTTTTAAAACCATGGCATTGTATTGACACATATTTTAATCATCTCTTGTGTTGGGCCACACCCTGATAGAGTGGTTACATTTCTGTGCTAGGATTTCATTCACTTGCATTATCCTAAGCTGCTAATATAATAAACCTTTGCTATCAATGGAGAATTTTTAAAGTCAACTTTCACACTAGTTTTAAAATATCAAAGGGAATATGAAAACTATAAAGTTAATATTAGAATTTTAATGTAATGCTAAGAAAACTGAGTACAGCTGCCATAAACCTCAGGCTCTTGGAGACAGTAGCAGTAGGGGGTAGGAGGCAGAAAGACTGTTTCAGTTTCAAAAAAGATCACTGAAGAGAAACTTCTGGTTTTTTTTTTTTCCTCCCCTTTCTTTTTGTCAGTTGACTATATTTTGTCAATTTAATTCTAACACTGGACACATAAGTATTTTATTTTATGTCAAACACCTTGGGCTTCTCTCTTTTCTCTTTCTCCTTACTTTTATCTTTACATCTTTTCTTTCTTTCCTGGTAGTTTCTGAGTCTGTTAAAACTATTGGTTTCTTTCTCTTTAACCCCACTCCTTAGGGTAGTGGTTGGGTCCTTAGCAAATATGTGTTGAGTGAAAAAAATGAATTATATTATGTGGAATGATCACAAGGTAGTGACAATATTAATTATTTAATTTATGTTTTTGTTTTTGGTTTAAACATTTGGGCTGTATTTTGATTAATCATACCACAATAGGTCAGACTTTGGAGCTTGAATGTCAAGTTTGACTCTCATTTTCAGCACTTACTTTCTGTGTACCCTTAAGCAAATTATTTAACTTCTCTGTGCCTCAGTCTTCTCATTTGTAAAATGAAGTTTTTGGAGGGTTGGTGTGTAGCTCAGTAGTTAAGTGCTTGCTTAAAGCTTATGTAGGCACTGTGTTTGATCCCAGCAACACACACACACACACACACACACACACACACACACGGAAAGGAGGTTATTGGTAGAATATACCTCCCAGAATTGTACTGAGAACCAAATGATTTATAAGACATGTATCATTCAGGACAAATCCTAGTACATAGTAAGAGCTGAATAAGTGCTAGTCTTTGTTTTGTTACTCTTACCCTGGGAGTGATTCTCCTAGAGCAAGGTGTCTAAAAGGGTTCTATCTTCATTACCAAAAGTTCAAATTAGTTTTCCAGTCCTTTGCATTATTTTAATAACTGTTTAAAATGACACATGATTTCCTCTTGGTCCTTTTTTGGGATTTATTTTTAGTAGTAGAGAAAGCTGATATTTTACATGCTCACAGCTCCTGATGTTCATTACTTTGGCCAATGCTACCTTTCTAAATAAATGCAACATGAGGAACCATTGTTCAGAGAGAGGCTCCAAAACCATTCTTCCAAGAAAAAAATTTGACGTGGAGTGAGGGGATCAGCACTCTCATTATAAATCTACAGTATAAACATAATATTGTTTCCTAAGTAGTCTCAATCTTCAAAGTTTGATACTTGGAAGAAAAAGCTTTTGACTTAAATAACTTGAGCTAGGCCAATGGAAAATCTGATGAACTAAACAGGGAGTCCTATACCTATTAAAAAAATGTGTGTTTCTGGGTTGTTGTAGTTTTAATACTGGAAGTTATGTAAAAGCAGTATGTTACCCTACTGCAGGATGCTTAACATGGTTTCATGGTATGTTTAAATGTGAAATCTGAGAAGATATACTGCTAACTACATTTTACCCCCACATTGGCTGTTAAGTTACATTATCCTTTTGCTGCATTCCCTTCCTGTTTGAATATTTTTTTTGTGTGTATGTGTGTAGCTTCTAAAACCTTAATAACATGGGATTATATTAAGAGGCACTAGTAACCAAGTTCAACACCAATAAACATCGAATTCTCATTTTAAGGCAGAAGTCTGAAAATAGAAAGTGTTAGTTGTTAAATAGGAGTTTATGTATCTACTAAAAAGGGTTCTGTTTTTCAAGCTACCTTTTATGGTGTATTAGGTTTGCTTTCTTGTGTTGAAAATCTTGACATCTCTTTCACATTAAATATTTCAAGATCATTGAGTTATTTATCCTTCACATACAATGAGTAAAACTATCCCAAAAGGAGGAAAATGGCAAATTGCTGAAATTACAACTGTTTTTACTTTTCTCTAATGGAAGTAGCTTTAAAATCCATGGGGGGAAAATCCAATTTGAAGGAAAGCGGTATTAGAAAGCATGCAATTATGTATAGTGAACATTTCCTCAATGATGGAAAAATTCAAAATACATGAAGAAAAGCCTTCGTGACCATTTTCTCAATAAGGTGAGATGATATTGTACACTGCTATTGGGGACTCCTGTAGTCAAGGAGGCAGAGTAGAAATGGATTTATTTTTGCATTCTGGGCTATGGTAAGGGCACAATATCATTGATGGAGATGGGGCAATGTGCCAGAAACCACATAGGGAATAAAATATGCAATTTGAGCTTCCATTCTGACTCTGTTCCTAAAAATAATAATAATAATGAAAATTGAAACTATTCATAATATTAATTTAACAATACAATAGCTGTGCACATTAAGTAAGAAAATTTTCTTAAGTTATGAAGTTCAGGTATAAGATGTAAGTCAAACCACTTAACCAAATTTTACTGCTATGGAAAAGAGAGAATAAACATTATTCCCTTGTTCCCTCTGGAATAGAGGCCTTTAAAGATTTTATATTAAATATAGAATATATTTACATTAATATAGAAGTCTAATTTTGTGAGCCCTATTTAGGTACCCATTAAGTGTCCTTTTCTGTTTCTTATATGCTGGTGTGATTTTTTCATATAAAAGTTGCATTCAGGAGATATAAAGCTCTCAAATCAGGAGAATATGAAAATGACTAAGTGGAAAGATGGATGAAGTATTGTAAAGCATATTTAAACCCACACAGGATGAGTGGGTCAAACTCTGGAAATATGGGACAGAATTACTACAGCTTTGTGTATGAACACCCAGGCTGAAGAATTTATTCATTCATATCCAGGTCCTGCTTCTCTCAAAATAAATTTTATGTGGCTTATGGGGATGAAGCACTTAAAGAAATTAGATTAGGAAAAATAAATCAAGCACAATCCCTCAAAACATTAGATAGGGAATTGAGAGGCAATTAAATCTATTTTCTCTACATTTTT
The DNA here is from genome assembly GCF_048772815.1 of Callospermophilus lateralis. Classification (NCBI taxonomy): domain Eukaryota; kingdom Metazoa; phylum Chordata; class Mammalia; order Rodentia; family Sciuridae; genus Callospermophilus; species Callospermophilus lateralis. Next base: position 72,401,115 of record NC_135310.1, on the reverse strand, counting down.
TATGTCTACTGTTAAGATTTTTATGGAATTATTTTTTTCAGGACTTGGCTATAGGATTGATAAGCTACCCTTCTCAATCTGTATATTATACAGCCTGGTATTTGTGAAGTTTGTATGTTTTGTGTTTCTGTACATATCTTACCCAAAGCTGAATCATGTCATTTTGTAGTTTGGTATCCATAATGACAGATGGCCTTTGGCAGGCATAGTTGATAGATAAATAAATAAATACATATATATTTGATAAATAAGTAAATATATTTGATAAATAAATATATATGTGTGTGTGTGTGTGTGTGTGTGTGTGTGTATATATATATATATATATATATATATATATATATATATTTCTATTGAATTTTATTTTTTAAAAGTTGCCCTAAAATTTTAAAACATATAAAAGCTCTAAATGTGAATACAATGAATAATTGTATTCACAATCAATTTATAAAATAAATATTACCAATAAACTGAAGTTCCTTATGTCCTCTCACCCCTGCACCACAGGTAATACCTATCAAGTTTGGTAATTATTATTCTCAATTATATCTTATTCTTTTACTAAAGACAGTAATGCAGAAAATATATATAGAATACAATGATAAGCATGTATAAAGAAAATCATGTTTTTGTGTTTTATGTAAATGGAATAATCTATTCTACTACAACTTGGCATTTTTTCCTGGACTTATGTTTATGGAATTAATCCATGAAGGTATGCATGGTTGCTATATTTGCTGTCACTGCTGTAGCCTTCCATTATGTGAATGCTACAAATAATGTTTCCATTGTTCTCTTGATAGGCATTTAGTTTGGGGCATTGTAAAATATATTACTATGAGCGACGTTGTGCATTCTTTTATATGGACATGGGCAAGAATTGCTCTATGTATCCAGGAGAGAAATTTCTGTGCTCTAAGATATACGCCCCAACTTTACCAAATGTTGCTGAATTACTCTTTGAAGGGGTGAATACTTATTTACCTTCCCACTAGTACTGTATGAACACTCCTCGTTTAACATGCTAACATTTGTGATTGTGAGACTGTATAATATTGTCTAATCCGAAAGATAAGAAATGATACTTTTGGTTTTTCATTTTCATACCTCTTCCTACTAATGAAACACAGAATCTAATCATGTTTATTGACCACTTGCTTTCATATTTTCTGAATTTCTGTTCATGTTTTTCCCAGAATCCTATAGTTTAATAATCTCTTTGTCATTTTATATTGTGTTAAGATATACATAATATAAAACTTTTCATTTTAGCCATTTTTATGTGTGTAGTTCAGTGGACTTAAGTACATTTATGGTGTCATGTGACTTCTTCGGGTATAAACATTTTTTTTCATAGTGGCTGCTCTGTTTTATATTCCTGTCATGAATGTACAAGGCTACAGTTTTTCCTCATCTTACCATCACTTGTTCTTTCCCCCCACCCTTTATTAAGATTATGATCATCCTATTGTCTGTGAATATCTCATTATGGTTTTGACTTCCATTTTCCCAATGACTAATAATACCAAGACTGTCCTGGGAGAAGTGTCTGATCAAATCTTTTGTCTATTTTTTTTATGACCAGTTGTTTTTGTTTTTGATATTAAGTTGTAAGAGTTTTTCATATATTCTGGATATTAAACCCTTATTATGTATATGATTTGCAAATATTTTTGCTTATTCTGAAGGTGTCTTTTCATTTTATAATGTTTCTTGATGCAGAAGTTTTACTTTTGATGAAGTCCAATTTTTCCAATTTTCTTTTGTTCTTTGGGGTTTTATTATGTTTTCCCTATTGATTTGTAGGAATTCTATAAATATATTCTGGGTATAAATCTTTTTTGATCATTCTCATTATAAGTATATTCTTCAACTATATGTCTTCTCATTTCTTCTTTTAAATGTTTTTTGATGAACAAGAGTATAAATTTTGTCACATTTATCAATAATTTAATTTATGGTTTATATTATGTATTTCTTTTAGAAACTTACCTTGTTCGAAGATCAAAATGGTATCACTCTATTTTTTCTTAACATTTTGGACTTTTGTTTTCAAATTTAGACCTTTAATCTGACTCCGCCCCTCCCCCACCTCCCACGCCAACATGGCTGGCACATCAGGAACATCTCTGAATGCCACTGTTGGACTCTAAACATATCCACAAGTGCCTCACAGGCAGCCTTTACTGCAGGCTCCTGTTTCTTCTCTGGTTCTTTTAGACTGTCTAACTGACTTGTACTTTTTACAGAAGGAAAATCATAGATGCCTTTCAGTCCAGTTCTCTTAGTGTCAAGAACAATCAAGTTAAACCTTCTATCTTGTGTCCAGTATGAATGGAGACTTTTCCATCTTTTGTTTTCTATGTAATTTTGTTAGGAACCTGAAAGGTGAAAAACTGGGCATCTATTGATGTCATACCAAATACTTTCTAGAATTTTGTCTAGTTGCCTTGGTCAGTGGTAGTGCTGACTGGAAGGAAAGATCAGGTACCACTCTGGACCTTCTTGACCTTGAAATTCCAGAAATAGATGGCCTTATTGGTAGGAAGCATGACATCTGCTTTATAAGATAAACTCTATTTTTTCCTTTCCTTCTTCTTAAAAGATAACTAGATCCTTATATTATCATAAGTTAGACATTTAATTTGATAAAGACTAGTCATTACAATTTCAGGATCCTAATGGCTATCTATCCCTGTATCTTGTGTTGAGACACAAAAATAATTGATGGCACTTCTCACTCCTGGCCCGCGCAGGTGACAGAAGCTGGGTTCCCCTATGTGGAGTGGGCTGGCTGAGATACATGGTGAAAAATCACACAACACAGACAATAGTTTTAAAGAGCCGCCAACCTTAAGGGTTGAGCTTTCACCCTGGAAAGAGAAAGTGAGAGCCTGCATTTGCTTTATTTATATGGGGGAACTTCAAAGGCTTTCTACAGAATGTTTTTAGCCAATTAAGGTAGGAGGTGGGCTGTCCAGTTCCCAATGGATCATGCCCAACTCTGGAACTATGAGATCAGTCTTCCTAGCAGAAGGAAGACAGAGGTCACGTGAATTGGGCAATCCATTAAGTGTGAGGAGCCACAAAATAGCTTGCAATGCCAAACCAAAATCTCCTTGGCTGCAAGGCCTAGTGAAGACCTTCAAATAGCTCAGGGGTGGATTCCCACAGGCACTGAAACTTTTAAGCAAATGAGATAAATGATCACTACTATTTTTCCCTGGTAAAGAATCATGTAAACAAAGGAATAAGAAAGAACATTGATTTTAGATTTCAAAATATCTATCTCTTTGAAAATTTGCAAGAAAATAAAATTTGCAAGGACTGTAGCTGAAAGAAGAACAACTGCCTGTAATTTTCTTTTTTAAACTTCAAAACATTCATAATTGAGGTGTCATGAGAAAAGACAAAGAGATTCAACTAGGAATTTGGAGATGTCAATTCTTCTCCTTAGCAGATGACTGTGCTTTCTGTATGTATCTCTGAGTGCTTCTCCTCATGTGGGATAGTGCTAGTTGCAATTGCTGAAATGACAGGACATTTTAGAGGTTCACATAAGGCAATGCATGGGAAAGTATCTCATGAACCATAAAGCAGGGGCCACACATCAGTTATATCCAGCTGGTGAAATGAGAACAAAGTTTCTAGCTGAGTTAGTTTGTCCTCTACAAGCTTCAAGCAACTGAAGTGTTATTTTAAACTCTCAGACTTTAGTTTTTCAAGTCTATATATCTGTCCACATGTAAAAAAGAAAAACAAAAACAAGATCCTCATGTCTGACATTTTAGATGAAAGGCAAACAGTTTATTCTATGATTACTTGGGGAGAAAATAGGGTATATGGACCTTGCAGAAAAACCAAGAGGAAGGGTGACCCAGCACCTGCAAAAAGATTCAGTGTGGGCTGGGCACCATGCCACTTGTGTTTCCCCTACCTTTCTGTGTTCTGGCCAGTCTTTTACGGGGGAGGTCCTGCTTTGGATATCTTATGATGGATTTGGGATAACAAAAATATGATCATTTTTGGCAAAGTATCCCAGATGCCAGGAGAGCAACTACAGAATAAGCTACTCTGAAATGATTTGGTTCAAAATGTGTCCAATTTCTACCCAGCAGAAGGCTCCTGAAATGTTTGTAGCATCTGTGGGCCCTGAGCTACTTCAGTCCTGGGCTCCAGATGCTGGCAGGCATTCCCTACTATTAAATCAGTCTTCAAGGATCGCCATATGCACTTCAATCAAACCTTTCTCACACACATTCCCATAAAATTGCTGCTCTACAACAAATCCTTTCTACCATACTTATGCTAATGTGGCTTTTTCTATGAATAAAAGAGAAAGAGTAAGTATAAAATCTGGTTCAACAACAGTTGACAGTTATGTGCCCCACGGAGCTTCATGTGGTGCAGTGGGTCTCTGCTGATCCTCAGGATGCTGTTCCTTGATTTCTGGTCAGGCTTTTCTTGCTATATAAATAGTCAAATCCCACTATGCCATAGGGTTGGGACTCAAGAATAAAATTTTCTTCACGGGGTTTTCTGTCCTAAATTTTAATTCTCAAGACTTCATAGTTTAATAAGTATTTTTCTTATATCTAGGTGAGGTAGGCAGAGCAGGAGTTATTAGCCACATTTTTTTTACATTAAAGAAACTCAGGTTCAGTCTTGGAGATGTTAAATATAGTTCACCATATTATATTCCATAAGATTTTTATACCTGTTGTTTATGTTGCTTATTTTCTCATTTTCTAATCTATCCCAGCTTAATTTTTGAAGGATGTCTGACCAAAAACCCCACAGGAGTCCGAACTTTATTTTTTTTAATGTTGGAAATGGATAGATATTTTTGGAATTATAAACCTATGCAAATTTCATTCCCATTTTTGAAAATTTTATTTTGAGACAAGGTCTCACTAAGTTGCTAAGGTTGGCCTTGAACTTAACAACCCTCTTGCCTCAGCCTCCAGAGTAGATGGGATTATAGGTATGCACCAGCATGTTCAACTCTCATTCGTTGATTCATGATGTCCTACAAAAGGCAAAGACAGATACCTTCCTAGAACAGATATATTCACAGGGTAGAGAAGGAGGTTATGACCCTTGGGAAGTCCCTGCCAAGTAGGAAGCCAATGAAAAACCCTTATACTGGGAGGGTGAGAGAGAGTGTCCAGTTCTTTAGGGGGATCCTGGGGAGGCAGATGGCCTAGAGTAGTAGACTAAGCTGATGCTGATAGTGGCAGGATGTCGTCACTTGACCATGGTTTAGGGATGCATTTATGTTAGAGTCTGTAAACAAGTTAGGATGGCACCTGGCATTTTGCCAGAGAAAAGTTAGGGTCTGTAAACAAGTCAAGATGGCGCCTGGCAAAATGCCAGAGGGAGTGGTTTGTGAAGTAACGCCAGGGAGCCATTAAGTGTGGAGATTCCTTATTGGTTGACTGCTGTATCTAGTTTATGTTAATTAAGATAAGCTGTGTGGAATGTATAAATACCGCTCCTGTCCTACAATAAACGGCTCCCACTCCTGCTGTATCAACGTACACAAGTTGTTCGCCACCCCCTGGTTATTTTGCTGCAGCCGGACTGCGGCACATCTAGGCAGATAGATCTGGCACTTCTCAATCTCCAAAACGAGTGGGTGGGATGCAGAGGGTTCCAAAGTTCCTGTGGACCCTCTTTGGAATAAACACAGATATAGAATATGCCATCAGGTCTGAGTGTGGGTCTGAAGTGAGACATGGAGGGCTTTCTTAGGCAGAGATATGGAGCCTTGATCATGGACTTTAGCAGCTGCTCCAACATAATTCTTCCCCCAATGGTCACAGCATAGGACCTAAGGGATAGGAACTGCCCTTAGGGGAGAAATCAGAGGATCCTCTGCTGATCAAGCCCTACTCCCTGGCCCTATCTCCCTGAGGACTTATAAGCTATTCTATATGCACATGTCTTCTCTTCAAAGACTTTTGGAGGTGTCATGAAGAAAACTTGGGAAACTGAGTATTTTTCCAAATGAGACTTAATGATCTCATCAATCAGTTTATTCAGAGAAGTCTTTAATTTACTAAAAATTCCTTCTTAATTCACCTCCATTTCCACCTCACAATTCCTGGTGAAATAGGGTGCTCATGAGAAGTTTGGCTCAGTTATAGGGACAAAGAAAGTTTCTCTTTAAAAAAAAAAAAAATATATATATATATATATATATATATATATATATATATATATATATATATATAATTTTTTTTCATGCCCTAATATATATATTAGGGCATGAATTGACCACCGTGTTACAATAGGAGGGGAAATATATATTTCATGGGTACAGGAGCTGAAGGCTATGTTAGAGGTCAGTGTGTATGACAACCTTGGAAACAATAGGAAACCATAGGCATTTTTTCCCTTCTTGTATTTACTTTCACTCTTGCTGGCGTAAGGTTTTTTCTATAATGGACATCAGCAAAAATGTGTTCCTCCAGGAGGGCTGTCCTGGAGCCTGCAGTGCAGGCCTCCAGGGGTCCCCTGGATTCTTGATTTAATTACCATAAGACCTTTTGCAATTGCCCCATGGTGTTTCTGGGCTTTCCAGAAGCTGTGCTATAAATCTTCCACCCACCGAAACCTTTTGTATATCCCTCAGCCAGAATAATTGGGAAGAAAATTATGTTCATGTTATTTCAGTTGGAGAAAGTGCTAATAATTCAGGGATCTGTGCAGTGGGACATAGAAATCTATTACTTTTAGGGTTAGCTCCATATTCCATTGACCTTGGGCAACTCCCTGAGCCACTGTGAAATGGAATGGGCTATATGATTTTGAATGTCACTGCTTATGATTTGTTTGATTTGCTTATTCAGTTAACACATAGGTGTTAAGTGCCTACTATGTACCACCCTAGGTGATGGGCTGTGATGCCCTAGACAAGCGTGGTCCTTGACTTCACAGTGCTTTTATATGGACCAGAAAATAGAAAAACTCTAATTAGTTGTAAAAGGACATTCCCCACAAAACTACAACAGAGATGCTAATTGCTCTACAAACTAATGAACTTTCCATAACAACACTTTTGCTATAAACCTTCCTAGGCATCCTCAACCACCTCTTTAACAAACTTGGTGGTGGGTGCTCAAAAAGGGCAATGGTGCAGCGAAGCACAGAAGCCAGACAAATGGCAAAAGGGCTCAGTCATGATTATGATTAAGGCAAAGTAATGGAAGTGATCAACATTTCAGTTGCCATTATCTGACAAGTACAGTACCATGGGCTTTACAAGTGTTATCTTACTGGGTGGTGTGAGGGTCGGGTGGGGTGGGGTTGGGTCAACGTCATTACTCCAGGTCCTGAACTCACAAGCTACAAATTGTTTTCTACCAGAACATGGCCATCTGCTCCAGTTTAGTAAAATACCTTGCAAGAGGCCATCAAATGCACTAAAGGAAAAAAGTGGTAGAGCAAAGAATTTCTTGGTGAAGAAAGGTGTGGTGTGTATGAGGGAGAAACAGATGGGAAGAGTAATAACAGTGAATTCACCTCTTAATTTCATAAGTAAAAGGACATTTTATAGCCATCTTTGTTATTTTGAAGTAATGAAACATCTTCCAAAGTGAGAAATCATGTCATCTGTTACGCTCTAGTAGTCTTAATATAAAGAGAAGCAAAGTATTTCATATGATTTTATAAGAAACTTTGAAAAAAAAAACAATGAGTGACCATCTGGTATATTTTAAAAATCTGTTCTGGAATATATATTTTACATATTTTCTGGATTGTCATATTTTTACTGCCAAGCATGTCTGCAGATACCCCTATTTCAGAGCCACATGTTCAGATAATTGCTGGAAAAAGACCAAATAAATAAATAAATAGATAGATAAATGGAGAAGGGAAAAAATAGAACACCAAAAAACCAGCCCCCGATATACAACAATAAAAACCCAAGCCCCAACTCCCAAAACAGTATTCTGACTGTCCTTGACTATCTTTTATTCAGAATGGTTGATAAAATAGAATCTCAAACTAGGGCATCCATACCTAAAATATTCATGAATAACTTAACTTATGTATGGGAAATAAAACCCTTGAACCTCAAGTAGTTCATTTTTGAGGACCTCAAATAGTTCTGAAAATGGTGACAAAAACTTAAATTTGTAAAGACATCTTGGCTTCATATTTTGAGTAAATATTCAGTAAAAGTTAACTCTGTCACTGTTGTCTTTCCCTTATTGAGGGATCTACACTCCTTTCCAAAGTGGGTTCAGATGTAGGGAAGTTGCACATGGATTCGTGGGCACAGGGCAGAGGCTCTGGTCTCCTTGTGTCTTCTTGGGCTTACTCTGAAATTCTCCCTCAATGTGCTGGCCATTGGTGTCTGTTGAGCATAGCTTGCCATGCCTCACTGGTGGTGAGTTGTGTGGTAACTGTGGCTGTAGCTCATAGATTTTTTTCCATTCTCAGCGACTGGGTCTGGATACAGAATTTGTGAGACCTAATGCAAGATGAAAATGTGGGACTCATGCTCAAATATCATTAAGAACTTCCAGGGCTGGGGATGTGGCTCAAGCGGTAGCGCGCTCGCCTGGCACGCGTGCAGCCCGGGTTCGATCCTCAGCACCACATACAAACAAAGATGTTGTGTCCGCTGAGAACTAAAAAAATAAACATTAAAAAAATTAAAAAAAAAAAAAAAAAAAGAACTTCCAGATGGCTACCAGAGATCAGAAAATCAAGAAGGGGGCCCTTCTAAGCTCAGAGTTCTGCTGTTTGTACTCTGCTGCAGAGCCACTCTATAGTCACTGGCCTGGCATTCTACTTGGCGTTCCTAGGGGACCAGAGATGGAGAAAAGCTGAGTGTGAGAGGACTATTTTTTTTTTTTTAATGGAGTGGGCAGGAACATGGATGTATGTTAATGAGTCTTGTCCTTGACATATGCTTTGTCACCAATTTCTTATTTGATAAACTTGTTGCTGCATCTCTGCATGTCTAAGCCAAGTTCCCTGTAATTTGCTTTCTCTTTTTGCAAATGTCAGCATCATGTTATTCAGTGGCTGCTTTCTTTGTGTTGTAGTAACCAAGAGATTTTAAAGCTCCTTTGTAGGAGTTTCATTCTTCTTGCATTCCAGTGTGACATAGATTCTCCTTTTTTAGAATGCTTTGGTCTTTTTCTACCACACCATCAAAACTTCTCCCTCTGCAACCATCTTCACATCTCTCAAATTTACAACAGTGTCTTAAAACATGAAGATTTAATATTGTACATTAATTCTGTGCTCTGTCTTCATCATAGAGTATGAAGCATTTCTTTTGGGGCAGAAATAATATTTTGTGAAGGTCAGTGTGTTAAAGATAACATATGTAGTATTTATGACGCATGTGAATGCTGACCAGTGGGCTTTGGCTTGCTGTTTTTAAATAAAAGGAAATATGATGTAAATCTATTAGAACATAATATAACTCCCTCTATAAATTAGAATAACATGGTTAAATTTTAATTCCAATGTTTTCTATGTTGTATAGACATACATATAGTGAGTTGAAATGAAATGGAAAATATTTTGTTCAAAAACTGGGTGACAACTTACTGTAACATTGTTTGCCACCTTTTTTTGTCCTTTAAATATAGAGGGCTAATCAGTCAAAAATTGCATATTTTTATGCTAACAATATCTTATCCAATGTCTAAAACTCACTGCTGAAGCCTTAGTACTAAGAGATGATGTTCTGTGTTATATTAACAGAATATCTTTATTTTGCACTTCATTATTTACTTGGAACAGAGCACACTGGAAGCAAGTGTGTGAAGCACCACGCCAGCACTAACACCTACAATTACACACAAAGAGGTGGAATGAGATGGCCATCTACCTTATTTGTCAGCAGCCAACAACAGTTTCTTAATACCATAATTTAGATTCATGTGTTCCATGTAGAGGAAGCTGATTGTAGTATTTCTGGGCAGGGGGATTGTTCTATCCAAAAGAAGCATTTGAAAAGATGTGCTAATGTATAATGAAACAAGATTATTGAGTGAGGTTGGGTATGTAGATTCAAAAAGTCATTCATGAGTAATATTGTTACAATAGGAAGTATGATTAGTAATTTCCAGATTTTGCCTTTACTCACTCTTCTTATGCCTCGGTTTTCTCTAGTGAAATAGTAGCACATTTCTATTCATTAATCGAGTCCTCTGATTTCTTCATATTGCCTCTTAACCCAAGCCTTTTTTTTTTTTTTTTTTTTACCACTCTCCACCACTGATGTTTAGGATGGAGATACTTCACTCTTCCACAATCACAAAAGACTTTGTCTTCTTATCTTCACTCTTTTCTAATTTATCCCATAATCAGCAGCCATAATAATTTCTGAAAATGACATTTATTTACACTATTGTTATGCTAAAAAAACAGAACAAAGTTTAATAGTCTTATTCTGGTATTTATTCCTTACACCACTGGGCCCCACAGAGCCTTTTCAACTTATACTCATACTGCTTTGGATAGAGCATGTGTCCCTTCAAAATTCATGAATTCAATGAACTCAGTCCCCAAAGTGATGGTATCAAGAGGTGGGACCCCTGAGAAGTGAGGTCACGAGGGCTCCAGCTCATGGGATCAGCGAGTGCATCCATAAAAGGGGCATGAGGGAGTGAGTTTGTCTCTTTCTGCTCCTCTGCCTTTGGCCATGTGAGGAGACAGTAATAAGGTACAATTTTGGAAGCAAAAAATGAGCCTTCTCCTGATATCAAATCTGAAATCTGCTGGTGCCTTGATCTTGGACTTCTTCGCCTTTAGAAATGTGGTAAATAAATCTCTGTTCTTTATGAATCAACATCTAAGTGGTTACAGCAATCTGAACCATGATACTCAATGATCTTTCCCCAAGAAATCTATCATTTCATTTCAGGTGCTCAGCCATGCTTCTGCCCTCATGTGTGTTTCTTGCTTACTCTTGTTTTACCAGTTAATATGCCTCCCACCATCCCACTGCTTCAGACTCTGCTGAAATTCTCTCTGCTCTGTGGACATAAATTGTTCCTGTGGGGTAACAAGTATTTGAGTTCTTTTAATTTATTTAGTCCTGATTTTTAAGCTCCTTCCTGTCAAGTTCTAGGTTGTAATAGAGAGCAGCCAGACGAGGTTGTACTCATGGAGGTTCCAGTTTAGAGAAAATCAGATATGAGATAGGATAAACTCCATTTCTAGAGCATTGGTTATCTATGAACTAGTTTGACACAATATATCTAGTAACATGGAGTGTATATTTCTATCTCGTTTCTATATTTGATCGACCCCTTTGAGAGTTCTTACAATGAGTGCCACAAGAGACAGCTTGGCACGGTGGGAAGCAGCGCAGCCAGACTGCAGACATTCTGTCTGCCCTGACACTCTCTGGTTTTGTAGCCTTGGGTGAGTTCCTGATTACATTTTACAGAGTATCTCCAAAAAGGGAGTATAATGAAAGCACATACCAAGATAAGGTGGTGACCATGAATTGGTTTCACATGTGTACAGTGTCAGGCATGCATACTGGGTGCTAAGTGTTAGTTTTTGTTATTATTTTTATAATGCCACAGCCTGTGTGGCCTTAGGCAAATCATATAACTTCATTGCCATTTCTTTATCCCTCCTATAAAATAAGAATAATATTAACCTGATAAATATGTGTGTGTGTGTGTGTGTGTGTGTGTGTGTGTGTGTGTGTTTGAGGAGATGAGATAAAACTTGAAAGTGTTTGGAAAATAAGAGGATGCTATAGAAATGTAAGGTTCATTCATTAGACAGTGGCTGAGGCAAAACTGTCACAATCTCTGCCCTCTCTGAATTTGCAGTCAAATCTTGGCAGTGGACAGAGCCAAACAATTAAGTACCTTGTGCTTAGCATGGGGGCAGGAAAGGAAAAAACTGTGCAAATGTGAAGCAGGGCTTCCCCACATGGCCTGCAGTGGAAGATGGTCAGAGAAAGCTTCACCTAAGAGGGAACAGTGTGTGCAGAAGTCTAGAATAAGATGAGTTCAGATTGTTTTTGGACCTTAAAATAATGTTCAGTATAGTTGGCACATGAAATGTGTGTGTATGGCAGTAGCAGGATTTGGTGTACAAAATTTTAGGGACCAGTACAATACCAAAATGTGGACCCATTTTCAAAGAGCAGGAAAACAGTTTTCCTTTCTCATTCCTCATTTTGACCTGTTTTTAAATTTGCTATTTAATGTTGTCCTTTCTTGGGCACAGGGATACGCTTGCAGGACCTTTTTAGTCCCTCATAGGTGTTAGGGGTTCTATTCTGCAACTGGACATGCAAGTATCCAATTTCTACCTTCCCTGTGGCACATATTTGAGACCCTGATATGGGCAAAGGGCAGCATTGGTTGCTGGGTGGGTCCCAGGAACAGAGTCCTCCCTGGGAGGTGGAGAGGCAGTGTAGGTTAGAAGATGAGGATCTGAGTCTATGGTGCATGCTTCATTATCAGCCTTTGTTTACAAAACACACATATAAAGAAAAAGTGATTAAGAATTTGAAGATAATGACCTCTGACTATAAATTGCTTTGTAATTATTTTCTGAGAGTGTAAACTGTAGATATAGAACAACTATGTATGATGCCAAATCAGTGGAACTTTTGGATCACTTCACAGTCAGTGTTTTATTACCCCCACCCCCACCCCCCCCTTTTTTAATGAAAAGAACATTAAGAATGAAAGAGATGAGTAAATACATGATACATGGAAAAAAGGACATGAAAGATTTTACAGTAGTTTTAAAATAATTTGCTCTAAAGAGACATATCATTGTGATTAATATTTTCTTTTGCTCATCTTAATTTTTATTGGTTCTAAAATACACACATTATTTTTTAATAAAAGATAAGTTATAATAATTTTAATAAATTTGTTGCATATTAATTAGGTAAAAATGGGTTTCTAGGTGACACTACTTTTATTAAAAACTCTATGAGAGTTTAATAGTACAGTTCAGATAGAAAAAGGCTCCAAAAGATGTGTGTTTCTCACAGAAATGGGTGTGCTAGACTGCATTTCTAGAAAAAATAAAATTTGGCTATGATTTTTAAAAAATGTTAATGTATTTAGTTGCTTTGAAGATCAAGTTTGTGTCAGCTTGACTGGGTCAGAGGATGCCCTGACAACTGGTTGAATGCTATGTCTAGGTGTGTCCATGAGGGTGTTTCTGGAAGAGACTAACATTTGAATTGGTAAACTGAATGAAGCAGATGGCACTTTTGAATGTGGGTGGCATCATCCAATAGGTTGAGGTCCTGAATAGAACACAAAGGCAGAAGAAGGTTGGATTAACTCTCTGCCTGTTGGCTTGAACTGAGATATTAGCCTTTTCCTGCCTTCAGCCCTCCTGGTTCTCAGGCCTTCCACCTGGACTGGAACCTACACCATCAACTCTCTGTTTTTAAGTCTTAGAAAATACTTCTGGTTCTTCAGTTCTCCATCTTGCAGACAGCAGATGGTGGGACTTCTCAGCTTCCATCATTGTGTGAACCAATACCTTATACTAAATCTCTTCATATAGCGAGAGGATTTAGTCAGAACAAGAATATACCTCACTCTAGAAGATATAGGACTTTTATGTTTTTAGGGCAAATCTTTGTGTTTTACAAATTTGGCTATAAAAATCTCAAACTAAATGTGTTGAAGGTCTAAACAAGGTTGTAGACTCCCGAATACACATAAGGCTTTAGTACCAAGTCTCGTGAGCCTCATGGCAATCAATATATTTGTAGGTTTATTTATTCAGAATATTCAGTCCTCTGGAAGTTTGCATGAGATTGGAATCACTCACTCCTTAGATGTTTGGTTGAACCATCCTATAAAGGCTTTTGGGCTTTTTAGTTATTTATAAGTAAGATTTCAAACTACTAGTTTAACTTCCTTAATAATTATAGCTCTCTACTGTTTTTCTACATAATCTCAGACAAATTTTGATAAAGTATATTTTTCTAGATATTATTTGGTGTGAATTTTCAAATTTATTGTCATGGTTACTTGTTCAGTAATGAAGATTGAGCTCAGGGGCACTCTGCCTCTGGGCTAGATCTACAGCCCTATTTATTTTTTATTTTTAGACAGAATCTCATTAGGTTGCCCAGGTTGACTTCAAACTTGTGATCCTTTTGCTTCAGCCTCCTGAGTAGTTGGGATTACAGGAGTGTGCCACTGCACCTGGATAATTGACATAGTTTTAAAATTTCTTTCCAATGTAGTTATGATTCAGTATTCATTCCTGACATGGTCTATACCAATTTTTTTCTTGCTAAGAATTGACAAAGCTTTGTTTAAAAATTATTATTTTCATAGACCACTTTTTATTACTGTCAATTCTTTCTATTGTATCTTATTTTTTTTCCAATGATTTCTGTACAATGTGATTCTGCACATTGGATTTTTTGTTTTCTTGCTTTCTTGCAAATATGTACTTTGGTTCTTTTACCATTGCCTTTTAAAATTTTAACTATTTTATTATATAAATTTATACATTTATTAACATATATATCCATTATGTTTTGATATGGATTATTTTCATAATAATTCAGCTCCAAGTATTTTCTAATTTCCACTGTTACTTAATTGTGAAATCTGAATGCATAAAACTTTTAAAAGTTATTGCTTATTATTGATTATTTCTAAAGTCAAGTTTATTGAAGCATGATTTACATATAGTAGAATTTACCTATTAAAATGTTTAATTTTGTGAGGTTTGACAAATATATACCATCATGAATCTACTTCCAAAATCAAATATAGACTATATTTACCATCCCATAAAATTCCCTCATGTCCCTTTGTGGAACAATTGCTTACTTCATCCCCAGCCTCCAGCAACAACTGATTGGATTTCTGTCCCTGATGTATCACCTGATGGTAATTTTAATTTAGTTATAACATGGACAAGGAACATGGACTTTATAATAAAGATTTTTTTGGTATTTGGTGGTACTTGCTTTTGTTCTATTATATGGTTAATTACATAACACATCTTTGGTCTCAGATTGTTATATGCAGAATTCTAGATGTCAATTAAATAAAACTTGCTTTACAATTTTTTTCCTAATCTGCTATTTCAGTACTCTATGTTCTGTCTACTTTATTTATCAGATTGTGAGAGAGGAATATTAAAATCTCACACTGCTGTGGATTGTCTATTTATCCTTGCAGTTTTGTTGATTATTTACCTCATGCATATTGATGTTAAGTGCTTATAAGTATAGAATTGATAATACTTTCTTAGCATTTTAAACATCCTCAAGTCCTTATGTTTTATGTAATTCTTTTTGCATAAAGCCTAGAACTGTTTACTTTTTAAACCAATCTAACAGTTTTTGTCTTTTAGCTGAACCGTTTTGACCATTTACATTTATTGTGATTACTTATAGCTTTGATGTCTCTTGTATTACTTTTTTGCTACATATTTTATTTTTTCCTTTTTTCGCCTACTTTTGAATCATTTAAGTTTTGTTGTTTATTTGTTTTATTCCCTATCCTCATCTGCTTTGGCAGTGTTATAATACTATTGTTATTCTGTGTAATCACTCAAAATTTTAATATGCCCATTTAATTTCTCAATGTCTAAATTTAATATCACTATCTATTTCTTGAATTATGAAATAACTTCAGAATTCTTTAAACATGAAATTACCTCTTCCATCTTCTAAATTATTGTTATCTAGTATTTAAGTTCTAACTTACTTTTATGTTCTCCACATTTTTCATAATGTCCTTGTATCTTTCCACATAATTGTGCCTATTTGTTAGATTCTTTATTCGATCATGACTCCTTGCATCTGAGATTTTGTCCCTGAGGTCATATTTCTAAAGCATATTATTTTAGTGTACTTTGTTTCTGGTCAGTTCTCTTAATTTTTTCTCATTTGTTCCTTTCTCCCTATCCCCTTCTCCCTCTTTTTGTGCTATGCACCATAGTCCCCCTTTATCTGCAGGGGATATATCCCAAGACCCCTAATTGGTGTCTGAAACTTCAGTACTATTTTTTCCTATGCAAACATACCTATTATGAAGTTTAATTTAAAAAGTAGGTGTAGTTAGGAGATTAACAATAACTAATAATTAAACAGAACAATTATAAAATATACTACAATAAAATTGCTAGTATCATGACTCTCACGTGGGGTCTTTATTATGTGAATAAGGGTCACTTGAATATAAGTATTTTTATCTTGTGGTAGTCAATCTGATAACTGGGGTTCTATTAGAGTGACTAATTCATGGTGAGCATATACAGCAAGGATATGTTAGACAAAGTGAGGATTCAATTCTCAGGTGGAACAGAGTCGGGTGAGTGGCAATTCATTATTCTACCCAGAACAGAACACAATTTAAAACCTATAAATATTTAATTTTTGGAATTTTCCATTTAATATTTTCAAACTGTGGCTGACTGTGGATAATTGAAATTGAAGAAAGCAAAACTCTGGATAATGGAGGATTACTGTCACTGTACATAGTCCTGAATAGACATTATTTTCTCTGGATGCTTAAAACTGTTATATAACTCTTTTGTCTGCCATCATTGCTATTAAAACTTATAATTCATCATCTGTAAAATCAGTTTTGGAGATTTCCGTCATAATTTCTACGAATGTTGCCTCACCTCTATTCTCATTATTCTTTTCTAGAAATCCTATTTGATATATGTCAGAGAACCTCATTTTTTTCTTCCAAGTCTCTTGATTTCTTTTTCCATAATCTCCATCTTTTTGTGTTGTATCCAAGGAAATTTCCTTTAGCTTATCTTTCAAATCATATCTACTCTTTAACCGTGTAGTTCTTCAAAGATCCAGGCTCTCTACAAGGGCCTAGTTACCAATTTGAAGGTGCAATGCTTAGATCTTATTCTTGTAACGCTTTTTGTAAAAAAAGTTATTAGATTATGTATAAGAGAAAATGCATAAAGAAACCAAATCTTACATCAAGTTACTGTGCTGGTTTTCAGATGTTTTATCCCTAGTTTCCAGATACTTCCTTTATATTTTTATAATTTCAGCTATACATTTCAAAGAGTGGAAGTTATACTTTTTCCAGTATTTATTTATTTAGCCTGGGGATTGAACTCTAGGGCCCTTAACTGCTAAGCCACGTCCCCAGCCCTTTTTATATTATTTATTTATTTTTATTTTGAAATAGTGTCTCATTAAGTTGCTTAGGAACTCACTAAATTGCTGAAGCTAACCTGGAGTTTACAATCCTTCTACCTCAGCCTCCTGAGTTGCTGGGATTACAAGTGTGTGTCACTGAGCCTGGCTTACCCGGTATTTTTAGATATTTTATGCAAAAAAGAATTTTTATTATGTCTATCTGCCATATTGCTAGAATTGGAAGTCTAGAGTTTATTTTTTACTTGGATTTATATTTGGCCATATTTTAATAAATATGTATATTTGCTTCTCATATCTTTGTGATTTGCAAGAATGCAAAGCATCCTACAATTTTGCTGTCTTATCTTCACTTTTTTCAGTTTTTTGCTTCTTTAGCCACAGTTTTGTTTGATCTATACATTGTTTCTTTGTCCCCCACCCCCTTCTCTTTGTAGTACTTGGGATCAAACCCAGGGCCTCATGTGCTAGGCCAAGTGCTCTACCACTGACCTATATTCCCAGTCATTAAAGAAAAATATTTTGAGACAGGGTTTTGCTGAGCTTTTGGGTGTTCAATCCTCCTCCCTTGGCCTTGGAAGTAGTTGGAATTGTAGGTGTGGGCCTCCACACACACAGCCTGTACAGTATTTCTTAACTCCTTCATTTAAATATATTTATAAGGACATCCTTTACTAACCAACTAACTGTATAATGTGGACCTTCTTAGGTGCCAAATGGAAGAGGTAGAATCAGGGGAATGTAAACATTTATTGTTATCGCCCTTAGGGGTTATTTATTTATATATTTTTTACTAATATCAAGTTTGTATTATAAGTAGCAATGTTATGATGGTTTCTAACATTCCTTGAAATGAAAATACAGTAATATAAACCTCCAAATATAAAAGAACTATGATACAATGCAAAATTAAGCTTTATATAATGACAAGTCCCTCCTGTGCTTGGGAAGCATTACTCATAGGTACTCACCATTTTGGGGGACTGTGAAGGGCCTTGGGTAATTGTGAGAAGACATCCTGTATATGGTGTACCATTTTAGGCAAGATGCTATATCCTTTATTCCTTAAAGTGTTTGTGGTCCATTTCCATCAAACCAAACTCTCTTCAGATGGTACATTAACCTCCTATTGATATAACACGCTCCCTCTGACAATGTTGTCCATTTGCAGTATGGATTTATAATTGTTGTAATATACATCTGTTTAGAGAAGACTTCAACTAAATTGTAAGCTCTTTGAAAAAAACTTTTTCTTGTACCTTCCATAAGTTACATTACACTGCTGTGGCAGGTGCTCAATACATACCTTTTGAGTAAATGAATGAACATGTGCCTTTTCCAGTACATCTTGAGTGATCTATCATAGAAATTCATATCTAGAGACTATTTTGAAATTGAATTTTATATCCCTAAATGAAACTGTCTTAGCCCTAATGGCCTATCATATCAAAGAGTTTTAGTACTTAGCAAGCATTTAATGTATGGATTATTGACCTATTCACTCATATCGCAGATGCTTTGAGCTGTCCAAGACTGCCAACAGAAATCAGTTTTAGAGACTTCAAGATAAATGACTTAGTAGTCTTTAATGGTTGATGTTATGGATGGCTGTGGCCTTAATTGATAGCTTAGCAGATTAACATCTCACTGGATGGATTATTTCACTCCTGTATGCATTTTAGAGAATGAATATATCTCTAATGTAGTTCAAGTCAAATCAAATAAACATTTCTGAATTTTCACTATATACCAAGCACTGTCCAGGTATGACAGTGAGGGTGAGGTGGAGGTGGGAAACCCCTCTGAAACACAGAACAATCATTACCACAAAATGCATGCAATAGAAATGCCAAGGTCAAGTAACAAGCATCTTCAGTGGATGCTTTATATGAGGATATGCGCATTTTATAGAAACAGTGCTAACAGTAAGTGATATGAGAGTTGTTATTCTTAAGAATTTCTAAGGGCTGGGGATGTGGCTCAAGCGGTAGCGCGCTCGCCTGGCATGCGTGCGGCCCGGGTTCGATCCTCAGCACCACATACAAACAAAGATGTTGTGCCCGCCGAAAACTAAAAAATAAATATTAAAAAATTCTCTCTCTCTCTCTCTCACTCTCTCTTTAAAAAAAAAAAGAATTTCTAAAACGGTGTTCACAGGAGCATTTGCAGAGGCACATTTGTTTGTACTGTAAGAATGTCTCATTTGAATGTTATTGTTTATGAAATATGAAATTAAAAGAAACATTAACAGCATTTGAGTAATTAAAACATGCAAAGTGGCAGCAACAGTAACAGTGGTAATCATGGTCAGGGTTAAAAAAACAAACTTACTTGTCAGATATGGTCTTATGTATGTTTTCTTCCAGTCTAGTAATACCAAGTTTCATAAAAGATTTCTTGGAAAAGAGGACTCCTGTTGACATAGGAGAGGGGATCTTCAATGATTAAGAGTATGGGCATTATTATCAGAGTCTATTTTAATCTTTATTTTTTTTCAGTTACTGTGAAATAGGAAGCTGGGCAGTTGTTGGTCTTCCCTGCAGTTTCATCACTTATCAAATAGGTGTAATAGCTACTTGCCATACAGTTGCTTTATTAGGTGGCTATAAGGCTGGCACTGGCATGCACACTCAAAGTGCTCAGTAAATAGTAACAATTATTCTAATTATTGTTTTAGTCCCAGATCTGTGTGTCTGCCATGACTGTATAAACCTGACAATGCTATTTACTTTTAGAAACAATGTGTTCGAAATAATAGTATATTACTAAAAGTCAATGTGAACTTTGAAGACAAGGTGGACCTGAGGGCAGCTGTGAAACTGGATTGATAAGAGAAAGGCTGTCTATAGGATAAGTTGGTGACAACAGGAGATAGCAACTCCATGTGGGTAGTTGGGGAAGGGAAGATTATTGCTGTGGTTTCCCTGATGAAACCAAGAAGACTGCTTGTTAAATCTGCTTGAAAAGAGAGAAAGAAAAACATTACCAGAAAGCACACAGCAGTTTGGTCTTTTTGGTTTAATATTTCTAATAGAAATGATTGCTGTTGTATTTTTAAACCTGAAAAGTGTTTCAGGGCAGAAAGAGTGATACAATTACACTGGAAAAATAATAGATGTGAAATTTCTGGAAAGACCTCCCTAAGAAATACTATTCAAGTATATCATACAATTTTTGTCCTTCCTTGTATTTCTGTGCATTTTTTTTTGTTGTTGTTGTTTGCCTCTCAATGAAGATAGTTTTGTTAACTTTTGCCTTTCTTGACAGTTACTGCAATTTACTGCAAGGTCAGAGTTCACAGAAATTCATCTTAAAGTAAGGAAAGATTTTTATTTCCTCATTAATGCATTTTATTTACATAAAAAGAAAACACTTGATAAATACAAATAAATCTTGGAGGGAGAGTTGAAAGAGTGAGAAAAACAATTTTCCTCACACCTGGTAAGGTGCCTTTCCAGTGCAGCAGAGAAACCACTGGCAGGTAATGAGCTTCAGTACCTACAAAAGCCAGAGCTGCTCAGCCTGGATTGGCTCTAAAGTGTCAAATCCAGCCCACAGCTTACACTTTCTATTTGGCAGGATAGCCTTGTGATTCATTGCCAGTAGCCTGCCCCTAGAGGGATGGTTAATGAGGTTTGAAGTTTCATTTAAATTTTCTTTTCAAAATCCTTTTCTTTCCACAAAGATGAAAGTCAAGAGTTCCTAGATAAGCTTAGCTGGAGTGCTTTCCACCTCTCTGATGTTTAAGAGTAGCAAAGGGAAAGTGGGTGGAAACATAGGGACTGTGTCTGATTTAACTGGGTGGGACTGCCCAAGTGTTACCTGCTGAGAGGTTTCTTGGGCAGGCACCAATTTCCCTCAGGCATTTAGAGGGCTCTTTTCTCAGGTGGGCTGATCCATTATCTCCTCAGGGCACAAGTCTACTTTCCATTAGTGCTAATGTGAAGGGCGGACTTCCTGAATGTGAGCATGCAGATGTGCATGAGAAAAGCAAGAGTGGGGCTGGGGAAAGGGTGGGAGGAGGTCTTTCTGGCATGGCAACAGGCAGATTCCTGCATGGAAGTATATGTTTCTTTGACATTTCTATTCCTGACTTTAGAAGAGGATTAGGGAGACATTTTAGGACTATGGAATGCTAAATGGAGTGCATGTATGTTCTCTCTCGACCTTAAATAGCAGCAAGTTAAGGAGACAGAGTTTCAAACTGCCAGAAAAGCAGGATGTAAGAACAAGAGAAAGGAAGATGTTATAGAACACTGGTCTCTGCCAAGCTAAGGACTGAGAAGAAAAGACTTGAGGTACTATGAGCACAGGGGTGACCTGCTGCAGCAGAGAGCTTCTAACCTTCTTGATGTAGCAGTAACTCCTGATTGGTCTTGCAGAGCATGGAATCCCAAGATGTTGCTAAGTAATAATGGGTCCCAGTTGGAGGCACTGATAGAGGAATTTGGATGGATGCTGTTCTTTTGAAAAAGTTAGAAAGTAGGAAGAGTGGGGAGGATCTGAAACCAAATTTTAGATTTCAACAACTTGGGTTTCATGATTGCTTAACTGATAATTTACTCTGTGTTTTTCAGGGACTTCTGTTTCAACCTTGATCTCACCAGGTCCATTAATTAATAAATTCAGCCACTGTTGATAGAGCTAATTGACTTCTCTGTAGATGAAACACAGAGTCTTCATAGATTAACTTTGGTCAACATCATCTTTTCATACCAACCTTAAACATCAGACAAGAATTTTTAAAACATTGTCTCATTCACCTGCATCAGAGTCTCTCTTGGTATTTGCAAAAATGCATATTTCTAGATCCCACAACAGATCTGCTACAGTAGAATTTATTGTACACACATGAAACCATTCAGAGGATCCTCATAATACTAATGTTTGAGAATCACTGCTTTTGTTAATATTTATCAACTTTCAACTTTATGTGGGCAATATTCCTTGAGGTATTTTTTTTTCTCTCATACAGAGCTTTGTGTTAATTAAGGTGAAGTGCAAGCATATGGTAGGAATGACCTTTTAACTCACAAGGCCTCTGTAGAGATCAGAATAGAAAGCTTGTGCTTTCCCAGAATCCAGTCTAAAATATAATTTTTTTCATAAATATGTCCTTCCAAATACTAGACCTATCAGGCACATATTAATAGATTAAATAATCACCTTGAACATGTCTTAATAATAAATTTTTCCTATCTATTTATTGTTGCTATTTAGAGCTTAATATGTCAATATAAGGACAAACAACTGGGGAGAGATTTTCCAAAGAATAATATTATTTTAGGGGTAACAGTAGGATATTGGAATGGGAATATGCATGCCATAGCAAACTTGGGTATATTAAAAGAAGTTTGAGGGAGGTAGGTTTCTTCAAAAATGTTTTTTTTTTTAATCAGTGAATTGGTAGTTATACATAGTAGAGGAGTTCATTTTAACATATTCATATATGCATGGAATATAATTTTCTCTATTTTAGTTCCCAGTACTTCCACCTTCCCTCCCTTTTTCTTTCCATGTTTCCTTTCCTCCACTCTACTGATCTTCCTTCTATTTATTTATTGCTTTTTTAGTTGGTGCTTTATAGATATATATAAAGGTGGAATTCACTATGGTACATTCATATGTGTACATAGCATAATTTGATCAAATTCATTCCACCATTCCTTCTTTTTTCCCCTATCTCTTCTCCCTTCTCCTTAATCTCCTTTTTCTATCCTACTATTCTACTTTTTATTTCCATGGAATGCACCTTTAACCCCATATTTCCCCCCCCCCCCCCGTTATTTTGCTCTAGCTTCTGCATATAAGAGAAAATATTTGATCTTTGATTTTCTGAGTCTGGCTTATTTCACTTAGCATGATGGTCTTCTATTCTATCCAGTTACCAGCAAATGCCATAATTGCATTCTTCTTTATAACAAAGTAGAACTCAACTCTCTCTCTTTCTCTCTCTGTACGTGTGTGTGTGTGTGTGTGTGTGTGTGTGTGTGTGTATAATGTTTCTTTATCCATTTGTTTGTTTACATATACCTGGGCTATTTTAGAACTTGACTATTATAAATTGCACTGCTATAAAAATTTATATGCCTGTATCACTATAGTATGCTTATTTCAGTTCCTTTGGAATAAATACCAAGGAGCGGGACAGCTGGGTAATATGGTGATTCCATTCCTAGTCTTTTGAGGAATTTCGATACTGCTTTCCAAAGTGGTTATACAGATTTGTAGTCCCACCAACAATATACCTTTCCCTTTACATCCTCACCAACAATTATTATTTTTTATTCTTAATGATTGCCATTCTAACTGGAGTGTGACAAAATCTCAGTGTTGTTTTGATTTGTGTTTCCCTAACTACTGGGGATGTTGAACATTTTTTTCATATATCTGTTGTCGTTTGTGTTTCTTCTTTTGAGAAATGTCTGTGTAGTTCTTTTGCCCATTTATTGATTACATTATTTTTTGTATTTAAGATTTTTTGAGTTGTTTACATATTCTGGATATTACTCTCCTGTCAGAAGAGTAGCTGGCAGAGAATTTTACCCATTCTGTAGGCTTTCTCTTCATGATCTTGTTTCCTTTGCTGTATGGAAGATTTTGTTTTTGTTTTTTTAATTTGATATTTTCCTTCTTATTTACTCTTAGTCATATGATCATCTCAACAGTTGCAGAAAAAAATCTTTGACAAGCACACATTTATGTTAAATATGCTTGAGAAACTAGGAATACAAGGAACTTGCCTTAACATTTTAAAGTTCATACTGAACAAAGAAAAACTGAAAGCATTTCAGGAACAAGACAAGGATCCTCATTTTCATCTCTCCTTTTCAATATAAGTTCTTGAAACTATAGCCAGAGCAATCATGCAAGAAAAGAAAATTGAAGGAATACAAGTAGGAGGAAAAGAAGTCAAATTATGTGTTTGCTATTAAAATGATCCTAAGTGTAGAAGACCCAAAACCTTCACCCGAAGGTTTCTAGAGCTGATAAACAAATTCAGCAAAGTATGAGGATAAAGATCAATTTTCAAAAATCAATATCTTTTATAAATTCCAATAATGAATCTGCTGAGAAAGAAATCAGAAAAACTATTCTGTTCACAATAACCTCAAAAAACAAAACAAATCAAACAAAAATCCAGCTGGGGAATAAATTTAACCTCTACAATGAAAACTATAGAATACTGAAGAAAGAAATAAAAAATACTTAGAAGATGGAAAGACCTCTCATATTCTTAGAAAGGCAAAATTAATATTATCAAAATGGTCATGTTACCAAAAACAATATACACATTCAATGTAATCTCCATCAAAATATCAATGATGTTCTTGACAGAACTAGAAAAAAAAGCCCTAAAATTCATGTGGAAGTAAAACCAACAATAATAACAACAAGACAAAACAAAAACGAAACCCCAGAAGAGCCAAGCAATACTGAGCAGGAATCTGATGCTGGAGACATTGCGATAACTGATTTCAATTTATGCGATAAATTGAGAATTATAGTAACAAACACAACATTGATTTGGCATTGACACAGACATGAAGACCAATGGAATAGAATAGAAGAAACAGAGACAAACCCACGTAGATATAGTAAATTGATATTCTATAAAGGTGCCACAAATATATGTTGGAGAAAAGATAATCTTTTTAACAAATGGTGCTGGGAAAACCAGATATCCACATGTAGAAGAATGAAACTAGATAACACCCTGCACCTTTTGATCCATCAAAGTGGATCAAAGACCTAGGGATTAGACCAGAAACTCTGCAACTACAGTTGATATGGCAAGCAATAGTAATTTGCTTCTTCTGTTGATTGCAAATATGGCTTTTGGTTACTTGAGTACCAAGTTTTCTTCAGTTTGAGCTACACTGGGATTTTAAATGGAAAAACAAGTCAATTTAATATTTAGTGTTATTTGTTTTGAAAAACAAAAATGCAAGGGAAGCTGGGAATCTCTGAGATCTTCACACTCTATTTGAATTTAAGGTTACAATTTGTGGTCAGGTGCAATGTTGCATATCTGTAATCCCAGTGGCTTGGGAGGCTGAGGCAGGAGGATTGCTAGTTCAAAGCCAGCCTCAGCAAAAGCAAGTGCTAAGAAACTCAGTAAAACCCTGTCTATAAATAAAATACAAAATAGGGCTGGGGATGTGGCTCAGTGGTTGAGTGCCCCTGAGTTTAATCCTCAGTGCAAGACAGAGAGAGAGAGAGAGAGAGAGAGAGAGAGAGAGAGAGAGAGAGAGAGAGAGAAGTAAAAAAGAAAGAAGAAAGAAAGAATGAAAGAAAATTACAGTTTGTGGTTAATATGACATTAAATAATTTAGAAACAAAGTTACCATTAATGAAGAAATTAATACAGGAAAAGCCTAAAACAGAAGGAGTTTTTATTCTGATGTGTGCTTTGCACAGAGCTATTCTTGGGGTTCTAAATTTTTTCCCCAGAAACTGACTATGGTGCAAAAATCACAAAGCTGATGAGTTAAATGTGGGGCTAGAAGTTGATGCTCAGAGAATGTGCCCAAATATCAAGGATTCATGAAACTTATGAATTTCATATGCTTTTTAAGAAAGTTACTTCCAAAACCTATGACTCTTGAGCCCAGAAATGATTTGTTAGAAAGTTGAGGGTTCTGGGAGGTATAAGTCTATTTGTCATCTATAACTTATGCTTGGGCAAGGTGCTTACTTCAGAGCAACACTTGTGGGGTGTCAAATTGAAAGGTGGGAGTCTTGGTCTAGAGATGGAGAGAGTGAGTTCAGGGGAGGCATGTCACTCAGAAGAGGAAGGAAGGAAAAGAAAAAGGAGGATGCTAATGTTATTTGAGTGGAAATTTTAAAATAATGATTATTCAAAAGTTACTTGAGTAAATATTAATGAATGAGGAAGTCTATAATAGCTACTTTCCACTAATAAATTTGCTTAATTCTGTTTTTATCACAATATTTCTACTCCTGTTGACAATCACAGGAGAATTTCCTCATGATAATACTGAATCTTCAAAAAAATATATTCAAAATCTTCTTGACTTCATCCTGATCCATAGTTTCTATTTGTTCCTGTGACTCTTGGTCTAAAGTTGTTTACTTGTTTACCAAAACCTGGAACTCAAGAAACCACTACACCATTCAATTTCATTACTATTTCCCCACTTCCTAGTCCAGTATTTGGCATGTATTTGGTTAGTAAAAATTATTCTAACATTTTGTTTTGAAATAAAAATGGCTTATTGAAATGCTGCCATTCCATAGATAGCTGGGAAGTCTTGACCTTTCTTCAGTGAGGACTCTGGGGTTCGTTGTATGTACAGCCTTCTACAAGTCTTCTCTCACATGAACTGTCTCTGCCGTTGCTCTGAGCCTGGTCAGCCTTGCTCCATGACTGTAAATGAGTGAAAGATTAAATAGAGTGGAAGCAACATAAAGAACTCATGAGCCATTTCATTTGGCTGTACCCAGTGCCCTCCATTTATCAGATTTCAAAATAGATACTGTATTTTTCCTCTTTCCCTTGTAATTTCAATCAGATAAGTTTTTTTTTATTATTATTTGTTTGTTTGTTTGCTTCTTGTCCAAAGCTGTTTGGTGCACTTAGTTCTTGCAAAGAGCTAAACATGGAATGTGGTTATGCTCTTGGTACTTGGAGATGCTTCTACTCAAGGGGACTCCAGCATCTGCCTGTGCCGCAAGTGTTTTTCAGCCTTTTATGTTGGTTTAATGCAGATATTAAGAGTATTCTCTAGAGTTTAAAGGTGTTATGCTTGGTTCACCTAACCCTGAGAGAGGAGGGTTCACAGGGTAATAAATAACCTTTCTAGAGAAAAGAGCTGGGATTTGAATCCAGAGGATGTTGCATTCATTCCAGGCCAAACTGTTTTCCTAAAGTAGAGGAAATGTTGTATTGGAGATAAAATGTCCTCTTAAGTGTTCTTACTTCTAGCAGGAAAAATTCATTTTCCCTGAAAGATATGTCATCATTTTTCCCTTCCTGAGACTTTAATCTCTGTATCACGGTGGAAATGGAGCAGAGGATCAAAGATGTAACACAAATTACTGGGTCACGTTTTGAACCCGACTTGTGTGGTCATCAAAATGTCTAGGAGCAAGAGGCAGCTGGCAGCAGATGGAGAGCTGTGGGAGTGTCAGAGGAGCAGCAGGGAAGGCTGGTGGAATTATCTCAACACAAAATGGTGATTTTGAGACTGTGTTCTGCCGCCAAGCACAGGTTATTAGCTGTAAAAAATCAATTTTCTTTGATAGTGTCTCTGTGTCCTGTACCTCTTCTCTGAAATTTAGTTGATGGCCAAAGTAACTTCAGACAGTATATCGTGTGGCATATTATGTGCTTGTTGCATTTAGCAATTCTGGACATTATAAAATCAATAAGAATACAGTGCCGAAACCAAATTTCAAAATGGATACTGTATTTTTCCTCTCTCCCTTGTAATTTCAATCAGATAAGGTTTGTTTGTTTGTTTCTTGTCCCAAAGCTGTTTGGTGAGCACTTAATTCTTGCAAAGAGCTAAACATACATGAGGTTATGCTCTAATCTAATCACCACATATTTATTTAGTTTGTAAGTGTGCAACATATGCATATAACACACTGTGAGAGAAATAGTTTGTGTTAGACAGCTCCTGCACCTTTCCTGTCTGTGGAACTTACTCTTGTGGGTAATAATGTTTTCATTTCTTTTGCAATTTATGAGCTCATCTCATCATTATATTTTGATAAAATTAATATAACTATATTTATCAATAAAAAATTGGAAATGAGAAAAAAAAATACTGTCCATAATGCTATCAGACTAAAAACAGGCTATTGGAATTTTGGTATGTTTCCGTCCAGCTTTTTTTCTGGGCATCTGGGTTTTCCCTGTTTTTTGCTACAGTGTACACGTATGCTCATAGCTTCATTATATTTTATATTTCATTGCAAACATTTTTTATAATGTAATCTTCAACATTTTAATTGTGATGATCCATAATACTTTGAAGAAAGAATGGAGAGGGTTTGTTTAGGCTTTTAGTTTTTTAACTGGAGTGGCAGAAGAGGGGAGGGAAGACAGCATGGACTTTACCAGACACTGAGATTAAATGTAGGCTCAGCCTCTCCTTTGCTCTGTGATCAAGGCAAGTGATTTCTAATCTTTGATCCCAAATTATCATATCTACAAAATTTGCCAACTATTTTAAGAATGTTTAATCTAGAAATGTAGTTATTATCATTTAGGCTCTTTTCAGTTTGAGCCATAAAAATAATGTAATATGGAACATTGTTTCACATATAACATTTCCAAGATTTTCTGTCATCTCCTTTGGCAAGATCTTCAAAGTGGAACTTCTGGATTTATCCAATTAAAGGCCCTCCTCCTCCTCCTCCTCCTCCTCCTCCTCCTCTTCTTCTTCTTCTTCTTTTAATCATATCTCTTTCCAAAAGAAATTACTAATTTAAATCACTCTATCTAGGTATAAGAGAAATTAGTTTCACTTTTTATTTTTTAGGTAAACTTTATATTCATCTTTTTTACTTCCTGCAAATGCAAATGGAATTCTGATGGTAATATTCAACCTTCTGAATCAGGAACATAATATTTGTTCATTTATTAAACTATTTTGTATTTTAATTAACTTTGCTATTTTTTTTAATATAGCTCATCTTTCTCATCCAAAACATGCATGAATTGCTATGTGTGAAATTGCCATAGAGAATATTCACATATGGTATTAGTTACAGGTCATATAATTGCACAATATATATTCAATAGCATATCTACATCCTTTACTTTCCTTTAATATTCAGACCCACTATTTCTGTTTCTTCATCTTTATTTTCACAGTCAGAATTTTTAAACCAATAAAAGTAGTGATAATGAAAACAAGCATCATTGTCTTATCTGAATATAAATTGATTCTTCTAGAACAACATTTTCCAAACTGTTCTGAGGGGACTAGTGCTCTGAAGAAAAAAGACTTGCATTTTGTTGGATTTGCAATTCACACTATTATATTAATGTTTCCAATAAGTCCTGCTGTTAGAAATATGTTTAACTTTATTCAACTCAGCATTTTCTACACTTATTTGAATAAGGAATCCCCATACTCCTTTTTCTCTTTTTAAAAAAGAACTGTGCCTATTAACATATGAGAGGACAATGTTCTGAGGAACTCCCATTTAGGGAAAATAAAATAGAATATATCCCCATGAAATATAATGTTGGGATTAATGTATAAAAGATTTTATTAATAATGTCAGGAAAGTAGTCATTTATTCCTCTTTTAAAAATGAATGAATATTAAGTGTCTTTTATGTTTATACTGAACACTTTATTTTGGTTATTTATCCCATTAATATGGTATAATGAAAAGTTTCTCAATACTGAGTTCTCTCAAAAATCCCAAGATAAAACCTACCTAGAACTGGTGGATTATTTTTAATACACTGTAAATTATCTTTGCAAATATTTTATAGTACTTGGGATTTGACATCTCTATTCATAAGTGAAATTACATCACCAATGTTCATTTTTGCATTAACTTTATTAGATTATGGCATCAAGTATTTACATCTCTTCATACTATGGTAGTACTTTCCTATCTTTTGCTCAATACAGTAACTGTTTATATCCAACATGGGAATTCTTTGCTCCTTGAATGTTTGAAATAACTTACTGGTTAATGGACTGAGGTTTTTATATGGGATGTTCTTTAATAACTTTATCAATATTTTTTTCAGTATTACTCTTGTTTTTTCTGTTTTTGTCAATTTTGGTAATTAACTTATTTTTCTAGAAAATTTTGTTGAGATTACCTAATTTACTTTCTTATAATTATCCACAGTACCCTTTATGACTTTCAACAACTGTTTTTTATGTTCTCCTTTTTTTCTAATTGGCTGCTTTTGCCTTTTTGTTTTTAAATAAGAGCTATTGCCTGAGTTTATTACTGCTATAATTTTTTTCTCTTTTTAATGTCTAGTTTTATTGTTATATCCTATCTAATTTCTGAAGGGGAAAGAACTTGATTTCCTAAATATTAATTTTTGAAAATATTAATTTGATTATTTTTCCTTTCTCTTTTGCTTTTTGATTAATAAGAACATGTGACCATGAATTTTCCTGTGAGTAGATATATGAATTCTGTAGTTTAATGTTTTATACTCATATATTGTAGGTCTACATAGCTTTTTGTTTTAGTATCTGACCTGATTTCAGGAAAAAATCTCCTAAATGGGTATGAAACTTGTGTCTTTGTCTTCTTTTTTTTACTGGTAGGCCTAATAGTCTGAGATAATTGTTTAGAAGCAAGATACGCTGAAATCACTGAGCCCCTTATAAAATCATGATTTCTTATCTGCTCAGAGAGAGGAGCGGGGGGCAGGAATAAACAGAACCTTCAGAGTGTCTATTTTAAGCCCCTTTACATTCACTTAACTGATATTAATAAAACAGTCACTATGTTTCAAGTATTACCGTGTTTTGTGAATATTAATCAAATAAGTTTTGTAATAATCTTGTGAGATAGATAGTATTTCCCCTCTTTACAGATGCAGAAACCAAAATACAGAATACAGGTAGAGCCAGAACTTGAACCCAGTGGGCTTGACTTCAGAGTCTACATTATTACGTTTCTTTTCTGTTTTGAAATTTTGTTTGCCTGTTCCTTTGTTGTGAATGAAATATTTCCTTAAATAAGTTGGCATTAACTTACTTTCTTTGTATCCTAGTTAAGATTTTATAAATGGTTATAACTGTGTGTCACTGTAAATTTGATATTTGTTCCAGGAAAATAATAAAAGGGGTGTGTACACACCCTTCTTATTTCACCCTTGATGGAACTCACCTCTTACTCATTTCCCATAAGTTCTACCTGTGGGTGTTATGGTTTGGATATGAAGTGTTCCCCAAAACTCCTGTGTTGAAGATTGGATGCACCAAGGTTGAACAAGGCAGTAATGTTCAGCCGTGGGGCTTCTGGAAGTGATTGGCTCTGACCTTATCAGTGGATTAATACTTTAAAGACATTATTGGGAACTGTAGGAGGTGGGGCCTGGTTGAAGGAAGGTAGTCCCTGGGTGGTGTGCCTTAGGGATTACATCTTCTGTCTAACCCCTTCTCTCTTGCATTCCAACTTCCATGAGCTGGGACACACTCCTCCACTATGCCCTTCCTCCATGATGCTCTCTGCCTCATCTCAGGCCTAAAGCAGTGAAGCTGATCAACCATGGACTAAAACCTCTGAAACTGTGATCCAAAATAAATCTTTTCTCCTCTAAGTTGTTTTTCTCAGGTATTTGTCAACAAAGAGATGACTAACACAGTAAATATCTGCATCCAGTACTAAGCTGATATGAGCATGTACCTAAGAATCAGAGTATATGGGCTTATCTTTTCCCAAAATGGGTTCATCTTGTAGTAGGTCATTTGTTTTAATTTAGAGATTTACCAATCATCCATGACACCTAGTTACATATCAGCTATAAGATAAAGAAGTTCGTTTCAGCATCACATATTGGTTGTAAATCATGTCACAATTATTTGTGGCTGTTTGTGTCCATTGCCAAGGCAGTCTTACCAGCTGCAAAGTCCAAAATGCTCAGATTATCAAAGCCCCCACATTGATAGAGGGTTGTAATCAAGATAGGTGATACTGAGACAGCCCTTGGCATTATATTAGGTAGAGAATAACAGAAAGGAAACACTAACCTGTCTTTGTTTCTTGGTATTCTGTTATTTCTATCTCAAACTGATCAAAAGAATCAAAGTAAGGTGTGCTTAGGGGAACAGGTGTCTCCAAGAATGGAGGCCTGGGTATGGGAAACACCTCAGGGGCACAGGAGAAACTCTAAACCCACCCTCCCTTTGGATCCTGAACCATTCTGTGTGTAGTAGTTACCTCCCTGCCAATTAATACTTGAAATTTAAAGGATCTTCTCTGGCAATCATTGATGGATAAATACATCATTTATGGATGGCTGTTTATTTTCTTTGACCAGGGCAATAGAATACATAAGGAACATATCTCCTATGCTTTTCATTTTTCTTCATGTCTAGCTACTCTGGAGAAAACAGTTTATTTCATTAAGAGGAGCCTTAGCACCCCTACCCCCAAATAACAGGTTGATCATTTCTAATCTGAAAACTGGAAATCTGAAATGCTTCAAAATTTGAAAGTGCCAAAATGACACAAGTGGAAAATTATGCACTGAACCTCATGTTGACAGATCATAGCCAAAATGCAGGTACACTAAAAATACTGTATAAAATTACTTTCAGGCTATGAATAGATGGTGCATATGAGAGACAAATGAGTTTTGGGTTTATATATAGTTCCATTCCCAAGATATAACATTGTGTATACCCAAATATTCCGAAATCTCAAATCTGAACATATCTGATTCCAAACATTCTGCATTAGAGATACTTAATCTGTATTCCTTACTTCAGTGTATATTTTACTTTAGATCATGACAGATACAGCCTTCAAATTCTATAGTGCACATAAAAGAAAATTACTTTTGTTTATGTATGTTGTTTTCCCTACTGGCCCAATTGTTTATTTTAAGAAGATAGTTCTAATTATTTTTATTTAGTGAGGCTTTACTTAAGCATATCATTCATTATTTTTAGTTTTAAATGTGTTGTGGTCAAAGAGCATATCCTGTTTTTCTCTTAAATTTTTACATCTTTTGTTTTTAGCATCAGTGATTTAAAAAACATGCATTGCTTTTTATCATAAATTAGACAGTGATATCAACACCACCCTCAATGCCAATATGAAGCTTTACTGGAATATTTAGCTAATAAATATCAGCATTCAGTGCTAAGCTTCTATGAGCATGTACCTAAGAATCAGAGTACATGGGCTTATCTTTTCCCAAAATAGGTTCCACTTTTAGTAGATCATTTGTTTTGATTTTGAGATTTACCAGTCATCAATGACACCTAGTTACATATCAGCTATAAGTTATAAGAAGTTAATTTAAACATCATGTATTAGTTCTAAATGTCACAATTATTTGTGGCTCTTTTTATATCTTCTTAATTATCGTATGTCAAATAGAGAACCAGTCATCCATTTTGGCCATTCAACCATTTAACTTGGATACTTAGTTCTTCACGACATCAAATTTCTGAACTAGCATATTTTATTGGAGTAGAATAGAATGGACAAATGATTGTCCTGTGATTCTTCTGATTAAGGAACCATATAAACACAGTTCCAGCAACATTCAAGTACTATAATCCTAGAGCAGGGTTTCTCAAACATTAGTAGTCATTAGAATCACTTGGGAGGCTTGTGAAAACACTGTTAGGCTCCCTTCTGAGTTTCTGATCCTGTAGGTCTGGGTAGGCCACAAGAATTTGCATTCTACCAAGTTCCCAGGAGATTCTGTTGCTGGTGGTCCCAGATTGTACTTTGAGAACCACTCTCTAGAATTGTGTAAAAACATACAAAACCTTTGCTCCCATATCAAGGGGTCACTTTCAAACTTGACAAGACCCAAATGGTCTCAATCCACTGATACTGATTGCAAGTCTGAAGAAATATCTATTCTTCTCCAATAACAAATACTGCTCAGAATCCATCTTCTAGGCTTTCTGGCTGACTTACTCTTAACTCTGGAGGGTTATCATTCTCGGAGACTTGTAAGTGTGATCATGGATAGCCTGCGCTTTGACATGATGTATTCTTGTTGCAGGCAGCATTTGAAATACATAGACTCTTGTTCTCTCAAGCACCTCAAAAGAACTTTTCTATACTTTGATCTGATTTCTTGCTTACAATAGTGAGGTAGAGAAAAGGAATGCAAAAATGGCATAGCAAAGATGAGTGATCCTAGAAGCCAAAGAGGACAAGTAAGGACTATTAGGGCTGTCCTAGCTTTTATGGCATTTCTTTGCATCTCTGTTTCTTCAGGGTATTCACATTGGTTTGATTCAGAATATTTGATTTGTTTTCTGTTTTATTGTTCTAGAAAAGGGTGAATTCAAACTCTGTATTACTCAGGGTTCTCTAGAAGAACAAACAAATAGAATAGAGAGCCTGGAAGGTCCCACAATGGCTGTCTGCATGTTGGGAGGCCACAAAAATCAGTGACTGCTAAGTCCAAGAAGTTGGGATTCTCACAATAAGATAGACCAATTGTGCAGCCCTGGTCCAAGTCTAAATACTTGGAAGCTCCCTGGCGAGACCTGGGTGTGAATCCATGTTGAAGGGCTGAAGAAGCTGGTGTCTGTTGTCCACCAGTGATGATAGCTGCAAAAGATGCACCTGCTCAGAAGAATGGAACTTGCACATACTGTTGGGCTTCCTCTTTCTTCCACTTTTGGTTCACCCAGGCCCCAGCCTATTGGATGGTGCTGCCCACATTCAAGGCAGGTCTCCCCAACCACCTCCTGCTGTGTTACATGCCAATCCATTCTGAAAATACTCCCACCGACACACACAGAAGTGAGTTCAATAATTCAATCACAAGTTTCTTGAGTTTCATGGAGCATTAGAAAAGTTTTCAATATCCCAATCATTTCTGTGTCATAAGTAAATAAAATTGCAAGGAGATACTTTTAGGTTAACTGACTTATACCTTTTGAAAATATTTCAGGAACAGATCTTCTAGTCATCTTAGGTAGCTTGTTGTATTGATCCATGTGTACAATGATCAAGGTCTTTATTTTGTATAAAGTCTTTAAAATGTAAGCACAGTTTTTCTGGTCCCTTTTTTTCTATAGAGAAGGAGAGCAGGTTAGGCATCTCCTTGTGGTAATATAAACACCAATTAAATCACACTATTAAAATGTGATTTAAAACACACTTCAGATTTAAAACACACTTCAGATTTAAACAGAACAATTTAAGGTTTTTTCATGGGCCTAGCTTCTAATCTTGTTAATGCTATTGTTTTGTCTTTGTGATCTTCTTAAATATTTTTATGTGTGTGTGGTGCTGGGTATTGAACCAAATTGGTGCAACCAATCTGTATGAATATTCCTTTGAAAACTTGGAATGGAACCACCATTTGACCCCGCTATCCCACTCCTTGGTCTATACCCAAAGGATTTAAAATCAGCATACTATAGTAACATAGCCACATCAATATTCATAGCAGCTCAATTCACAATAGCTAAACTGGAAGCAACCTAGATGCCCTTCAATAGATGAATGGATAAAGAAACTGTGGTATATATACACCATGGAATATTATTCAGCATTAAAAGAGAATAAAATTATGGCATTTTCAGGTAAATGGAAGGAGTTGGAGAATATCATGCTAAGCGAAGTAAGCCAATCCCCAAACACCAAAGGCCAAATGTTCTCTCTGATAAGGAGGTGCTGATCAATAACAGGGAGGGGGAGTCATGGGAAAAATGGAGGAACTTTGATTGGGCAAAGGGGAGGGAGGGAAAGGAGGGCATGGAGGCAGTATGACTATACATATAGTGTGACACCATATGGTGTACAGCCATCAAAATGTAAAGTTGTGCTGCAATTGTGTACAATGAATCAAAATGCGTTCTGCTTTCATATATACCTAATTAAAATAAATAAATAAATTGAAAAATATTTTAATCTTGAAAAAAATTTCTTTATTAATAACATGTTTGTTTGTTTACTCATTGTGTGTTAGGCAGTGTGTTACGCACTTCACATGTCATTATATGCTTTACCAAATTAGTAGATATGCATTATTAAAGCCTCGTGAGCTTCTAAAAAGTTAATCATTTTGCATAAGAACTCACACGTTTCTCTCAAGCGAACAGAAATAATTTTTCCCGGTCATTATTTCTTGTTTTCCTATCTTGTAAGGGTTCTCTGGAAATTGATTTTTGATTTGCACCAGTTGTTTTAATATTCTAGTGTTTTCCAATTCTGTCAGTATTAGTAGCTTCAATGAATACTGCAATTTACCCTGACATTCAGGAAAGCTCAATATGCTAATTAAAAGATGCTGATCAGGAGATGTTAAATTTCTTTTAGGATCCCAGTTAAATATAACACAAAGATCTCTGACAGAAAAGAAATGGATGATAACAAATATAGAAGCAGGTGGCAGAACTATTTAAAAGATCTCTAGATGTCATTCTGAAAGATTAAGCAAAATAAGAATAATCTTGAACAAAAAAAATTTAACTCTTGATAATTGGAAAACTTTGTACCTGAAATAAGGTTTGTTCATTCATTTGGCCATTCAATTAACAAATATGCACATGCCTGTGGTTCTGTATTGTACTGAGGTTGAGGTATAGTGATAAAGACATGGGCGCTGGTCCTCATTCTGCATTTCACAAGTTCTGAGCAGAATGACAAGTTGTGTACACTCTTTAAAATGCTGGTGAAAGGCATTTTCATTAGGAATGTTGTAATGTAGAAAAGAGAAATATCCTCGGGGAAGATATTTTTTTCCTATGGAACTATGATAAGAGTTAGTGTGAGGAATCTTTGCGATTGTGGGGAGGAGTGATTGCTCGTGTGACTCAGAACACACGAAGTTCTGTCAGTGACCCAGGAGGCTAAGAAAGGCCCCTTCTCCAATCGGGAGGAGGCCTACATTTGAGAGCCAGAGGGTGACCCAATCTTAAGGGAGGTTACAGAACCTGGGTGATCTTGGGTCCAGAGACCAGCTGGTTTCTGATGTCTGAAGTGAACAGGGTGATGCTCACTGTGAGTTGAGATGAGCAGATCCTCACACCATATACAACAAGGTTCAGAGCTTGGTGCTGCTCTCATTTAATAAAACCTCTTTCTACAACCTTTTCTTAACATGTTGAGTGGGACTATTCTGAAAGAGAGAATTCTTAAGGATGGGTGGCAGCCTCATCCTCTCTAAAATAAAGCAATTATTTCTTCTATGGGCAACTCTGGCAAGGAGAATTATGAAAATAGCTGGTAAATTACCAGTGATGATACTGTTAATCTTCCAGTAGGAATTCCATAAATTGAACTTCATGGCACTATATAATGTAAGATAGCATAACATAACACCCATAACATGATTGAAAGAAAAAAGATAACTCTTTTCTCAGACATATCAAAGTAGTAGATTGAAGCATATAATTTAGTTTTGGGCATAATATGTTTTAAGTGTATCTCTCTTCCCTGCTCTGCACTTCCTTTTCTGGCCACATTTGACTGAATGTCACTTATAATATCATGAGTAGCCACCTATTATTTGTCTCTTATGGGCTGGACATTTTGCATATGTCATTGCTAATACGAAAATTCTGCTTAGATAGGTATTATTATCTCTTTTTTATGTACTGAAAGTTGAGAGCAACTGAAATGCTTTGTTCAAGGGGCAGAATGAAGATTCAAATTCAGGCCTGGCAAGTGCCAGAGCTGGCTCTTGTCTCTGCAGAACTTAGCCTCCTCCAGAGAAGCACCTTCTTCATGTTGATGGTACTCTTAAGCAGGGTTGTTATGAGCTTTCTTTGACAATGAGATTTCAGATAGGGAATCAAAGAAAAATTTTATCAGCAAGAACAGCACTTACAGGAGTAAATGATATTAAAAATGATTATATATTCCAAGTATTGTGATTTAAATAACCATTACTCCAGAGTGATTGTGTTTATAAGGCAGTGCTAATAGGAATCAGGAATGCCAGGAATTAAATCTGATGTTGATTTTGGAACCAGAGTATATACAGCAGGGTTCCTTTGCCCAAACAGATCATAATGACAAGTATTCATGTCCTGACTAAAGATAGTTGGCCTGCCATCAGTAAAAATTTGTCCAGAGTGGGAGGTCTGGGAGATCTACCAGAGCCCTGGCTCTGTAGCCTCTGCAGTTTATGATGTCTCTAACTTCCAAATCCAGCTCAGTTTTTGGCTGTTAGGTTCATCCTCCTATATTGAGTAAGAGGGGTCAGGGAAGTCATTTGGAATGTTATGCTCCAAATTCCTGCTGTGGTTTCTAAGCATAGATGCAAAAGCAGTAAAGCTGTGTGAGAGCTGGCTTCCATGCCTGCACAGTGGTGGTTGGGGCAGATGGGCTAAGGACAATTGCCCCACATATCTTAATGTGGTGGTCCCCCTTGTGCCACCTCATCTCTACCTTGGCGGGTGGCCTGGACTAAGTGTCATCTGAGCCTCGTGAAGCACATCCACATCTTTATGAGCCTGTCCCTCCCTTGTGTTTTTATGTGAACTAGTCTCTGTGCCCTGGCATCCTGTGCTAACACCTCTGAGATAAAAGTATTTCAGGGGCTCCTTAAGGCTGCACAAATGATTTAGTGAAAGTAACCCTTGAAATAGGATTCTTAGTATATTTTTTTTATGAAGAAAAATCCAGCATGTTCAGGGCTAGTAGGACAAATATCTGAAGATGTTTTGTCTTGTAATATATGTGCATCACACAAGGTGGCAGAATAAGCATGAGGTGATCCTCCAAAATGTGAGACGGGTATGCTGCATTGTTTGTAAGGCAGGAGAGCCCCTACCTTTGCAGCTGCAGCTGCCACTTCTCTGTGTGTGTGCTCACACATTTGTGTTTGAGTGGAATATGCCACATAGTTAATAACTTGCCAGCACCCCAATCCTTTGCTTCCCATGCGAAACCGTGTTAAATGATTAGACCTCATCAGTTCCATAAAAATATGCACTGACTCCTGGCTCTGGTTTATATGCCTTCTCTTTGATTGAAAACACAAGCTTATTCTCCATCAGCATTCCAGTTCAACTCAAGGACATTGTAAAAGCTCCGCCACAGACAGTTTTATAACGTATGATATCGAATTTTAACTTTTTTTCTTTTCCATATAGGATTTGAATATGAAGTTAAATATTTATTAAATATTTGTCAAGCTTATTAACACTGTTTGTTTTTCTCCATAAGGAGAATTAAAAGTCCCTGGATTTATTTTTAAATTTAATTGAATGGTTAATACTTAATTTTAATCATTATTAATTCAATTTTTAATGTAGTCATTTTTATGGCTGAATTAAATATTTTACCAGATGTGGGCTTGTGAACAAGGCCATTAGCAATGGACTACATAGGATTGTCACACCATGCATCAGAAATACTACAGAAGAAATTTATTTGTACTATTAACCTATTCAGTACAAGAAATGAGACATCTCTCAAAGTCACAAGGAAAGCATATGATCTCTGAAATAAAAAATGGAGGCTATGTATATGCCTCATTTCTCATATGAAATTCATGTGTCTTAGCCTCAGTAGTTTTTAACGGATACAATTTATTTTCCCAGATTCTACATAGAAAATATTAGGATCAACTATGGGAGTTTAAAATGCTCATCCTCCATAAGTAGGTCAGGTAATTTACCATGCTAGACACCCAGGTAGACACCTGACCACGGCTTGCCATTTTTGGTCACTCCTTTTTCTCCTCCTCTAGGATCATTATTTTTCAAGGGCTTTCAAGACTTCAAGAAAGTCCGGTTTGTTCTTGTATCTATCTCTCTCCTCTCCCTTAGCTTAAATTATAGTTCTTCTTCTAGACTCCTTGTAGTTCACTACATCTCATTATTTCCTCCTCCCCACCTAACACCTACCAGCACTAAGATGGAGCTTGCTCATACTGGCTTGGGAAAGCTGTTTCTCCACACCGGAAGCCTCCTTTGTCCTGACCCATTCTATTCAAACATTATCCTGCTTTGAGGATGATGTACACATTCATCCCTTCATAAACCTTTTTTTCTGGGTACCCTTACTTGGAAACAATATGTTCTTCACAAGATACACAATGTTTTCTATACAACTGCTAGGGTAATTTCAACTTTATATGAGAAATTGTGTATATACCAGTTATAAGCTACTGACTCTCACCCGATTCATCCTTCCTCTGCTCTGCAAAGCCAGACCAAGACTATGCAATCA
Source organism: Callospermophilus lateralis (assembly GCF_048772815.1). Lineage (NCBI taxonomy): Eukaryota > Metazoa > Chordata > Mammalia > Rodentia > Sciuridae > Callospermophilus > Callospermophilus lateralis. The sequence continues at coordinate 72,361,134 of NC_135310.1, read as the reverse complement.
ATTCATCTGCTTTGCTGGCTATGCTATGCTAGGTTCTGCCATTAGGGGCACAAGGAGGAGAGACTGGAAGTTGGAGAAATGACAAGAGACTTGCTCTTTCCTGTTTACTTTATGTTCCTACAGGTGATATCCCAGGGATAGCCCATTACCCCATCAGTAACACTGGGTTCTAGCCTACAGCTTTTCCACCCTCAGAACCCCCATGTGGTGTCACTCAGAGGCACCAGTGGCAGCAATGCCCTATTCTCAGGACTCCAGCTCCTTTAGGCCCCTCTGAGCTCTGCTGAGTGGAGCCGCCTTTCTGACTTTGGAACCCAGCTCCGAGGGGCTCCACTTCTAGCTAGTTCTAGGTCCTTCCCTGTGTCTCCCCAAGCCAAGGGTTCCCTGCTTCCTTCAGTTCTCAACTCTGTGTTACCTTAGTCTCTCCTTTAAAGGGCTCTTTTAGCCCTCCAATATCTGTGTCTTTAATTCATATGGTAAAAACCATGTCAAAACATCCAGTGGGGATTCAGTGTTCTTGACTAGACCCTGATTGCTACCCTAAGACCACCCATTTGATCTATCTGTCTCCTCCTTCTCCCAGTCCCCCAATCCAATTCCTAATATATGGCAAATCCTTAGTGTTTGTTGAATGAATGAATTTTTTTTAAAGATTAGAGACCCTACTATATTTCATTATTTTGTCTTTTTTTCCCCTCCATTTTCATTCATGGGCAATTCAGAAGGGTAGGAAGCACTTCCTTGGATTTTATGGGATGTGTTAAAATGCATGAATTGTCAATATTTTTTACTGACAGTGGAAAAGGACACCTGCATTATGCAGTGCCCTTTGTGTTGACCACTCTTCTACAACAGACTTTAGGGAAGTTTTTCCATACTGAGAAAGACACTACTTTCCTCATGTATACTGGTAACAAAATGACATGATTTATGATCTGCATATCAAGAAGGTGAATCCATTAGCCACTCTTTTACTCCCTCCTGAAATGATAGTTTTGAGGATATGATTTAAGGCCAGACTGTGAAGAAAACAGCTGCTCTACAAGCATGTGAATAATTGCTGCTTTAACCAGAGTAAACTTTGCAGAAGGCTAAAGGCACTATCCATTACAGTAGAAGAAGATAAAAAGAGTGCTAAGGGGAATGTAGACACTGACCAACTGGGTAATCACCAAATGTGGTTTCAAGATTGAAATGAGAGAACAGCTCAAGGTTGGATAAGTGGTGCACAAGTAGGACTCTATTAATATTTGTATAAATCCAGATTTCTCTATACCTCTTTCAGAATCCTTATATCAGTTTAAATAGTTGATGTCATTAAAGTACCTTGGAGAAAACTCTTTGAATACAGTTTTTACAATAGTAGTAGTGGGAATGTTTTCACTATTTTACTGATTTTGTTCATAATTAGCATATTCAATATTCATCAGCAAATGAAGCATCATTAAGCGAGTCAGGGGGGATAAGCTATATGTCCTATACCCTTGTTCCCATCTAGGCTAGGTCATCTGAGAACCATCTAAAAAAAATCCCCGTGTTAGTTAGATTTCTTCTACTGTAACAAAATGCCTCAGAGAATCAACTTAAAAAGAGGAAAGGTTTATTTTGGCACAGTTCCAGAGGTTCCAGTTCATGGTCAGTTGGCCTATTGCTTTGGACCTGTGGTGAGGCAGCACATCATGATATAAACATATGGTAGAATAAAATGCCTACTTTATGGTGACCAGGAAGCAAAGAGAAAGATAGGGAGAGGTCAGAGTTTCAATATTCTCTTCAAGAGCATGTCCCCAATGACTTAAGACCTCTTAGTAGGCACCTAAAAGCTCTACTACCTCCCAGTGGTGCCCGCAGGCTGGGAACCAAGCCTTGAACATACGGACTTTGGGGGCATTTGAGTAATTGCTAAACTATAGCAATTATTTACCCCAAGTGTGTCTTGCCTTAATATATGCTTTTATAACTATAAATAATTTAGAAGTCATAAGCTGTACTTAAGCAATATTGATTTGTTTTTCCTAAATCTTAATAATCTAATCTGAGTACCTGTATTGGTGTTTGTTTGGACTTGAATCATTTTTTTGTAACCAATAGAAAGCTAGGAAATCTAAACAGTATAGAGTTTTGGCTCTATAAAAAGGACAAAGGAAAAGCAGTTGGAGTGGAAAAATCAAGTGATTTGGGGTGCATGTGGGAACCATGGCATGATGATGTCTGTCTGTCCTCTCTTGTTAGTAAACCTCAGTTCTTCCTTCTATGAAATGGAGAGAGTAATAGCTTCCCACAGATTACAGGAACCATCGAAGGCTTTGTGAAAAGTCCTGGAATAGCACTTGGCTTATAGTGGATTCCCAGTCAATGTTGACTGAATTAGAAGAGACAGGTGTAGCATTTGACAGAGAGATTCAGAGTTCACTACCCCGGTGGCTCTCACTGGTGCCCAATTTCCTGGTTGTCCTAACGTGGTGACTGACATACTGTGCCTATCCTAGGGGGAGGCTGTTTTCATTTTTTCTTACTTCTGAAGTCAGCAGTCAGATCTGAAATTCAGTGGGCTCAAAACGGGGCCCAAGGCAAGTGGCTTTGGGTGTGGCTGCAGGAAGTGAGTCCTCATGACATTTCTCGCTCATTGAAGTCCCTCACATGTGAACTCAGAACCCCCGTGATCCCTCCATTCCGGGGTCCTGATCTCTTTCTCCTCTTCCTTTTTGGTTCATGTTATAAAAACATCATACCTTATGTTGGAGCCAGATTTCACTGTGACAGAGCTCTGTTACCTAAAAACTCCACACTTCTGTTCAGTTGAAGTTCAAAGTTTTGTGGCCGCCTTTTCCTTCCAGAATGTGTACCATCTTTTTACTGCTATACATTCTCTTGACTAAGGTAATAAATATCCGTCCTTCAAATTTTCTATTTCTGATTCCTATGAGATCAGAAGTCAGATCTCCACCCTTCAGAATTATGTAGATAAATAAGCATGAATGGTTGATGCTGAAGGTAGCTTTCCTATGAGCCAGGAGCCTCAGTTTAGTGCTTGGGGTTTGTGACATGCTTTGGCTGCTTAGAGACTTCTTCAATCTCCCTAGACCAAAACTGTATTCTGGAAAGGTGACATTGCTTATTGTAAAGTTTTAGAAGAAATATTATTGTATTGTCCTTGGTCTCTTTCCAGGGATACTGGAATGATATTACTGATTCACTGGGCACCTGCCATTAAATGGAGAGAGGCAGCATTATGTGCTGCCTCGTTTTAAGTGCTCCTGGTGTTGATAAGAGGCATTCAGAGGAGCTCAGTGCAGACACCAACTTATCTAGCCTCCTTGGCAATTGCTTGTGGATGAATAGGCAAGTCAAGTCCTTGTAAAGAAGGGTCAGGATGAAGGTTAACAAATATATTTTTGAGGTTGGAGACATGAATAAGCAGAAACTGTCAGAGGTTGAAAGGGAAAAGAAAAGGGAAAAAAGGAATTCAAGACCATTTTCAGACAAGAGAAGAGAAAGCAAACAGACAAAGGAACATATGGGGGAGGGAGTAGAGAAAGAATTAATGAATGCTGGCATCCTGACCCTCCACTGCAGCAGGATCAGTAGGTCTAGGCAAGTGTCCCCTGACTAAGACTGATCACTGAGCAAAGACACAGAATATAAGGGCCAGCTCCAGGAAAGTCCATGGAGAGAAACACAGTGTAATTAAGATGCAGTCCCTGCTAAACCTAGATCTGGGAAAGTGAAAAGAAAGCAAAAGGTGAGTCAACAGGAAGCACTGTGAGCAACACTGTGGTGAAACAAAAAGTTAGGGAGTCAGAAGGTGGAAGAGCCATTTGAAATAAACAGTGCAGCTGAGCATGCTGCGCAGAGATATGCAAGTGGCAAAAAGGGATAGAAAATGAGGACCCTGAGTGTCACTCAGTGAGGTCCAGAAAGCTAGGCAAGCACCTGGGGTCTTGGAATGAAAGACTCCAAATGTCTCCATGATACCAAAGAGGCACAAAAAAGAGTTCCACTTTGGCGCAGAAGTTTCTCTAGGGGGAAAATGTGGGTAATGTATGTGGTAAATCTTACACAGCAATATTTCCTCAGCAGTATTGCAGATTGATTTTGCCCCTTTGCCCAGTACTGTCCTAAGACGTGAGGTCACCACTTCCCAGGGTCTGAACCACCCCCATTCCCAGCCTGCGTTGCTTAATAGCTTCTTAATTGGATTTCCTGCTTCTACTCTTATCCTCCAAAGTCTATTTTTAATAGAGCGAGGCAGAATGATATGTTTTAAACTGTATGTCAGATCTTATTTTTCTTCTGCATAAAACCTTGTGATGACTTTCCATTTCACCCAGAGTAAAAGCCAAGGTTCTGACAGGGATTTACAGAGCCTTTCATGATATGCCCCCTCCCAGCTTGATTCCTTCTGTGATTTCACTTCCAATGATTCTTCCTCTTGTTCGCTCTGCTGCAGCTAAATGCCCCCCCTTGCTACTCTTCAAATATGCCAGGCGCACTACCTCCTGAGGGTCGTTGGCTGGCTGTTCGCTTTCCCTGGAATGTTCTTTCCCTGGATACTTACACTTTCTGGGCATGATCAGCATTTGTAGAGTATTTCTCTGGGGACTTGATTTCTCTGTCTTACTTTCTCTTTGCGAGCCTCCTGTTGTGATTACAATTATGTACGTATAAGGGGAGAGGTTCTGTCACTGGGCAGTGTCTGCTGAGCCAGATCACAGCACCAGCCCTACTTGAGATCCACCATTTGATGACCTAGGGTAGCCTACTTGCAGAAATAGCAGGCTTCACGTCAGAGCTTTTTCTTGCCTTTCCAGGGGCTACTTAACCTACTCTGTACCAATTGTCTATGGCTTTCTGATCTGAAGAGCAGACTCTAGCATCTTATCATTCTAAAAGCCATTTCAGCTCAGACAGAAAGAAATACAAGCTTTATTTCTCCAAATGTAGTCTTGATTAGCATCTTTTTAAACAATGGCATAAAACATGCTAAGCTTTTTACTCCTTTTCCTAGGCTTTCTTTCCTTGCAAAGATCTGTGTTTTTGTACTCTTTTTTTTTAATATTTTATTTTATTTTTTTATTTTTATTTTTAAAGAAAGAGTGAGAGAGAGTGAGAAAGAGGGAGAGAGAATTTTTTAATATTTATTTTTTAGTATTTGGCAGACACAACATCTTTGTCTGTATGTGGTGCTGAGGATCGAACCCGGGCAGCACGCATGCCAGGCAAGCACGCTACCGCTTGAGCCACATCCCCAGCCCTTAAATATTTTATTTTAGTTGTTGATAGACCTTTAATTTATTTATTTTTATGTGGTGCTGAGAATCGAACCCAGTGTCTCACACATGCCAGGCAAGTGCACTACCCCTGAGCCCCAGCCCCAGCCCTGTAATCTTTAAAAAAAAAAAAAAATATTTATTTTTTAGTTGTAGCTGGCACAATACCTTTATTTTATTTATTTTTATGTGGTGCTAGGACTGAACCAGGGCCTCACAGGTGCTAGGTGAGCACTCTACCGCTGAGCCACAACCCCAGCCCCTTTTTGTACTCTTTTAAAAACATCTACCCATTCCATCCATCCTCCAGTTTCCACTTCTTTCATGGATGGAACTTTCAACACGCCTCAAGGCTGACGGAAAACTCTGACATCTCGTTACTCCATGCTTCACTGGCTGTTAAATTGATAGTTTCAGAGTGGATATCAAACTATCCACTCTATCAATGTTTTTTAAAAAAGGGAAAAAAGATTACAGTCTGTCTAAATCAATGTGACACCTCTGTGACACGTGTGTCTTGATCACTTTTTCCCCCTAACATATCCATTCCTTTTGACTATCTCCATTTCCCAATGGCTATCTAAGTCAAATAGAGCTTGTCATTTCATGGAAATTGCTCCCCATTTTGCTTAGGCTTCTCCTAATTTTCTGTCCGTCCATATTTATCCTTCCGTATTTATCCCACTGAACCTTACTTCCACCAGCATGGCTGGACTTTCATAAGGCAGACGGAGTCTCAGATTTTCTCCCCTGTAGAATTTCTATTTGTGGCACCTGCATTCCCTTCTCCGCTGAATTCCCAGCCACAGTTCTCAGTGAGGGCAGCTGCTGCTCTGAGCCTCTTTGGATTTTTTTCTTTCATTCTCTCTTCACATATCGAACTCATTCTGCCTTGAAAGGTCCTCGGTCTCCACTGGCCAGGGAAGGTGGAACATATCACAAGTTGGCAGAGTTGCAGTGCACTGTGCTTTGAACTTGTAAAATTCTTTTCAAAAGTCTAAATCTTTAAAGCAAATAAAAAAGAAAGAAAGAAAGAAAAAGAAGCTGCTTCTGGTACATTTAGACAATGTGAGAACAGGAATGACCTGAGTTTAAAGACAAGGGTTAATGCTGTGATGTCAGTTCCTGGGCATAACTTCCCAGGAACCTTTAGCTTTGCCAAAGCTCTCTGATTTTAAATGTCTTTCAAGGTAGTCTTTTTGTGTCTGAAAAAATAAGAAAATAGAAGGGACAGGATTTATGACTCTTTCAGTAATTTATCCTAAAGCATACAAACATGATATGTTGTACTCCCACAGCTTCTCTTCAGAGATAAAATTCGGCATCATGTGCTGCTACTATTACTGCTGTCCTTCTAATCTGAGCAACTAGGTAGAAAAATGAAGTGCAACGAAGGTGTTCGCTATCTTCCTTTTCAATTAATCTGTCCCTGTTAAGATGCACGGTGTTAGCACATGCAGCCATTACTTCACACATATTCTTTGTCCAGCCATGATTAGAGGACCATGTTCTGATTGCTTGTAATTTAGCTCTATAACTAGGGAAGAAAAAAATGCGGCTATGCCAAAGGCTTGCAGTGTTGCTGGACAGAAACTTTCTCTCTTCAGCTTAATATTACCATCTGAAAAGTATAAAAATAATAGCAGTTTTTTAAAAAAACACACACACACACACATTACCTGCACAGTGAGTGGGTTCCAAACATTCTTTTCTCCAATTACTTCTCTCTAGCACCTGTTTTTTTGCCTCTTGACAGTTTGTGAACCTCATTCTTCCACTACCCCACATCTCCCTGCATCCATCTTCTCTCTCAATATGGTTATCACAGTTGTATGCTGGAAGAAAACATCTGATCACAGAAATTGACAGTAAAGTTGAGTTTCTTAACTCTGGGTTTATAAACTAAAATTGTAGGCAAAATGCTGTTTAAGGACCTATGTACCTTATTTTATAAAAAGGATCAACAGCTGTCATCTGATTCTCAAAATAATTCTAAAATCCCTGAATGGTTAAGAACCATTGTAAAAATCCTTCCCATTAGAAAGACTTGCTATTGTAAAGTCCTGCAATGTTTAACGGTGTCATTTTAGAACATTTAAGGAATAGTTTGAGGCAAAAGAAGGGAGAAGGTGATAAAGTTTCAGAATTTTCAATTACCACTCCACAATTTGTGTATTCACTTTTCTTTAGAATTGTCAACTTGTTCCAATTAGAACATTCCAGTTTTTAAATTTCTTTCTTTCTTTTTTTGGTGTTAGGGATTGGATCTAGGGCCTCACTTGTACTAGGCAAGCTACATCCCTAGCCTTCCTTTTAGCAATTTTATTTGATCCATGCAATGAGAACTTATACCTAGTTCTTGCAGGTTGGCTCCTTTATTGACTCAGTGGTGTGCACTATGGGTTTAGGGACTTTTGTTCTACTACAAAATTCAAGTTATTTAGGAAGAGGAGGGTTGGACATGAATATCTATATTCATGATGTGTATTTGCCAATTTGTGTTAAAGGTATTTTGCCTGAATTACTAAAATGATTAAAAATCAGCAAGTAGCATTTGCATAAATAAAAAATTAGCTATATTTATATATTGCAGCTTTTAAGATCAGTAATGCAATAAAAATTATTGAGATTCAGTTTTTAAACTCTTCCCTTAAGGAGTTTGGTGTGAAGGATGAATCTAAAAGAAGGTCACAAGGTTGGTACACCCAGTGAGAGCTATATAAACACAGGTGTGAAGACATGTTACAATAAAGATGTGATATTCAAAATATCTTCTTGCATGGAACTGTTAAGACAAAAGGTCTCTCTCTCTCTCTCTCTCTCTCTCTCTTTTGAGCATATTTTGGTTCCATTCCTACTCATTTGAAGAGTTACTCCTGTTGGGTTATTGTGAAGCTGGAAGGCTTCTCTGTTGCTTTGAGAAGATGAAGTAGTCAGGTCTGACTTTTAATAGAGAAGGACTGCCTGCCAAAACCCAATTCCTCTTGTTTTAAACTTGTGAGGGTAGTTTGTTAAGGAACTTTTCCTCAGGCAAATTAATCGGAAACAAAATGAATTGAAGGAGGATTAGATTTTGAATCAAAGATATGAAAGAAATTTCCCCCAGAGTTAATTAGCACACTTTTCCTAGGAAAAGTAAACTGCATCAAGAGCACTGCTCCTCAGTCACCAGCATATAACTCCTGTCTGGTGACATGAATGCTCTCCCAAATAATGACTGCTTGTCAGAGACAGCCTTCCCTACCTAGCTTATAGTTTATAGACAGGCCTCACAAAAGCTTTTGCTGTGTGATGTATTTTTTTTTTAAATGCTTGTCTTCTCATAACTGACCAAAAAAGGGGGATTCAAGAGAGATGGAGAATTCTGTCATATGCTTTATAGACATCTCAGACAAGCTTGGAACAACAGCCCATTTAAATAACCACTCTATGGATCCATCAAACTGAGCTGAGACATGCCTGAGCAGCCTCTCTCTGTTTCAAAACCAAGCTCTCAGGTAAAGAGCAGAAAACGAAGGGTCTGCAGTCAGCTCATACCTGAGAACTTCTCTGAAATGAGGATGCTGAAAAGAGAGTTGAACAGGGCAGGCTGTGACAGAGGAGTTGAATTTTATCTCTGCTATTACACAGAAGCATATGGTTTCCGCCCACAGGAAAAATCTGCTTCTCTTCTGGCTGCCACACTAATGCATGCATGAAGGGGAAAGACTTTGCTATCAAATGCATCTCCAGGGTTGGCATCTGTGATTAAGGCTTTCTGCTTGCCCTGCATCTCCTCCAGGAGGTTTAAAGAAATTGCCAAAAGTTGTGCCTGTTTTGCTTAGATAGTGGGAAGTCGGGTGCTAGTCATTAACAGTTTATAACATACCTATTGGTTGGGTCAGTGTCCCAATTTCATTCATCCTTTAATTCTGCTTTTAGGCTAGTGAAACATTTAGAGGACATTCTTAGAAATTGGATCTGAGTAGAGAAGTCTCTTGTGGCTGCTATTGGTTGCAAAACATCTGTTTAGGTTGAATGTGGGTAAGAAATTCTTGGCTTCTAGTGATGTTTATTGCGAGGTACAGATCTTTGTAGTAGGAGCTAGATGTAAATATTGCCTTTTCCATTTTACAGATGGAGAATGTGGAGGCTGTTTTACAGGAACACGAGTGTGAGAGGACACAAAATGGCTCAATAGTTGTAGCTGGTGGATGTTGATAACATTCCAATGGGAAATGACATAACACAGGATTTTAACTCTCAGTCTTTGCTCAGAGAAGAATTGACTCTCCCTTTCAAAAGTCAGGAAGGATCATTTAAAATCCCTATCTACTGCATGGATAGAATAAAGAGCAGGAAACAAAGGGTCTGCAGTCAGACTTCCTATTTTTATGAATCACTTCTTTAATGTAATACAAATACCTCAGTCTTTAGAAATGTAATTGATTTAAACCTTGTATCTTAATGTCAGATCATGGAGCAATTGTCCAGAGAGAGACCAAGAATTCCTCACTACCATCAGCACATGAGCAAGGACAGAGGATGCCTAGCAGGAGAGCACGATACAGCATGGTTTGCAGAAAGAACTGCAGGCAACTGTCATCTGGGAACTGCAAATCTGCAGCAAAGAGAGGTGAATAATTTCCCCATCCTACAACTATTTTGTCTAGGGGATTCACCAGTGCTTGACTGAAGAAGGTGCACAGGTAGTTCTAGAATTACCTTATAATTAAAATGAGAAAGATACAATCTATTTAGTAAATTTAGTAAACTCTATATGATTCATTTCAGATTTTTCTCAGTTAAATTTCTAGGTTGCCTTTGAAAGACTCCAAGTTAACAATTTGGTTTTAAGGAGAAGCATCTACATCAGTTGGACCCCACAGTGGCATTTAAGTCAAAAAAAGTATCAAGTGGAAGAGGTAAGTCATATCCCACACAGATGGGAGCCAGAACTAGGCCTGAAATTATGATTATAAGGTATGAAGTAAAGTGAAGGATCAGCATTTATTTCATTTACTGGAATATTGCAGAGTCAAGTTCTAAATATCCCTCCTGTCACTGCTAGTAACAACCTTCTAATACTTCTATCTGCCTCAAATCTTGCCCCACTGAGACCACAATAATCTTCCTAATTTCTTTGCATGGCACAAAATACTCTCTGGATCCTGCTGTCATTTCCAGTCACATCTCCCTCTGGTCTCTGACCCTGGCACTAGATGGTCTATCAATCCTGAAGTACTTGGAGTTTCCCCAACATGCCCTGCTGTGCTTTGTCTTTTGCAGATTCTTGTCTCTCTGCCTGAAATCCTCTCTCCCTTTCCTGGTGGCACCTGGCAAGGGCCTATTTGATCTTAAATCCACAGCTCAAGCATCTTTCTCTCCATGGACCTTCTAGGCACATGCAGCTGCTGCATGTGTTTGCTGAATGAGCAAGTAAATGAGCAAATAAATGGATGAGAATAAACAAAAGAATGGTCTGGCTAGTGCTACTCTTTACTTACAAAGATTCCACAGAATTCCCAAAGACTGTGCTGCCTGGATAAACGTTATGATAAACTTGTAATATTTGAGTCGAATGCTTTACCGGTTGGAGGAAACCGTGGCACTTACTAGGCCAACTTTGACAAACTGCCTTTCTCATTCTGCTTTAGAATGACTTTAAGATTGATTTCTTCATCCTCTCTAATATTACTATCAGCATCTAACATCTAACCTTTACAAAATCAAAACTGATGAAAACTAAATAATTCAACATGGAGAGAGCTCAACAGAAGACAGATGGACTGTGTGAAATGTGTTTGGTTGTGTGGATGTAATCTATCTTGGTAATTAAGTACCTGTGCTCTTGAATAGGCTCTAAAACCTCTGAAGACCAGGACTTCAAAGGTAAAGTCAAAGGTACTGTTTTGTAATTTTCTATGCAAATAATATATCCCCTAGTTATTTCTCTTTTCTTTCCTTAAGATATTCAGTTAGTGAGACTTTAGCATTTTTGACCACAGAGGTAAATGTATCATGAAACAGTGGGCATGCAGAAGAAATGTGGTGAAGGGTAGGAGGAGACGAATTCACCACCTATAATAGGGAAATGTGTTGAGACATAGGAGGGGCAGTGTACACCTGAGGCTGGTCCTGGTTCTCTTCCTCTCACCCTTTGCTTTAGTGCAAATGCCCCTGGCTAGGTTACAGTGGTTTATTTATAATGATGTTCCTCAAGGTCAAATTGCGATCACCATTCCTCACACTGCATTTGTTCACTAGGGATTACCTGGAAAATTAATCAGGGTGTTTTCTTAACATATTATGTTCCCTATATGAGAGTGGGGGCAAAGTGTGGTCTCCAGAATTTAGGCTATCTGCTACAAACTAATCTGAACATAGCCTAAATAAAACACAAGTAGATGGGTTGTGGATAACCATGTTTCTGTCTAGGGTTCCCAGAATATGTGTATTCTCCTTCTCTGAAAGATATGTCGGCTCCATGCCCTTCCCTTAGCTGGTGATCCTCTGTTCAGAATGAGTGAGACAGGGAAGCAGCCACGTTCAGAGCACAAAGAGGCATCTCTCCTTAGTTGCAGTGCCAGGCCAAGATGCTCCTAAGGGGCATCCTAACAGACTTAGAGGGCAGGACCCAGCACAACCTCAGCCTCTGGTCCTGGGCAGGGCATGGTATTCTCTCCAGGAAATCACAGGCAGGCAGTTGTGGGTGACTCATCTGCTCCCATTTGGCTCTTGGGATCTCAAACACCCTCTGGAGACCTTTGCTAAGTTGCTGTTTGTTTTTGCCTAGATGGCTTCCCAGATCCTGCCCCCTTCCCCTTCTTTTTCTCCTTCTTCCTTCCAACTCAGCTGGAATATTCTCCTAGCTTTGGTACCTGGTATAATTTCCTAATTGAATTGACATTTCTGAAAACTAAACCTCAAAGAATTCTTTGTTTTCAACCATATTCATACCCTGAGATGGGGACATAGAATAGAACAACAGTTGAACAGGCAAACTGGTGATAGAAAAATAATCTACTAATATTTCCTTATTCCCTTGTAAAAATTGGGCACATAATTCTGATATAAATGTGCATAAGAGTATGTAAATAATTATATACAATATCATAGAGTCAAGGATAAATGTATTTGGGGGTTAAATTTTTTTTTGGATGATAGGTTCCTATGACTTTAATTCATTAAGAGATATCCATGTGTTTCCTTAAATATAAGAAAAGAATCTTATTTTTATTCTGTATATTGTTCTACCATATTTCAGTTTCATGTTATGGCAATTCAAGGGGAGAATGGATTCATAGTCTCCAATATTACATTCTGTAATGTAGAAGGATTTTTTTTTTTACAATTTCTAAGGCAATTTTAATTGGCACACTAAACAGACCTAGTTTTAAAGAAGCCAGGCATTTGAATCCCAGAGATTTATGTGTCTGAGAAACTCTGACATCCTTTAGTCACTTTGAAGATGTGAGTTGAGTAAGAGATTTTCTATGTGATGAGATTTTTCTGTATATTTTCTGCAGAGGGAAAATATATAGTTACTTAGAAGGGAAAAAAATCCATGAATACATTTAACAAATGTGAATTCACTACCTCTGAAATAAATCATACCATTTAGTAAACTACCACCAAATACATCTCAATATGTTAAAATATGAAAACTAATGACTATTCATAAAAATTGAAAGGAAAATATTTTGAGCAAAGAATCTATAAGGAAAATATTTCACTTAACTTTAATAAATGGGATTTGGAAGATGAGTTATATTCTTATGCACTTTCTTGCATTTATAAAATAATAGGCTTATGAATCTTCTTTTGCCTGACAGGGTCAAGTCACCTACGGATTTCCTTTCCTCTTTATTTCATCTCTTCAGACAATTGAAGTTCACTTGAATTGTCCTGGTTGCTCTGATGGTGAGTTATAGCTCATGCATGGCAGAATCACGAGAACCATAATACCTTTAACAATGGCATTCCACACCCATCCCCAGTGAGTCTTCTAGTTACTGTCCCTTAGGAGACTTAAATGTAAGACACTTTGGAAGGCGTTTTTTTTCTTTCTTTTTTTTCCAAGAAGCTAAGCAGATGGTTTTGAACTGTATCATTTATACTCTAGTTGCTTTTTAAAAAGTGGCCATCCTTAATCATAATATAAAACCATCTCCACAAAAAGTTTCTATCCAAAGCAAATACATGAAAGTTACTTTGTTTTATTGTACAAATTAAAAACAAGAAGATATTCTCTTCAGAAAAAAAATGATCCCAGGAGTTATCCAAAGTCAGAATCAAGAACGTAATACAGAATAAATCACTTCAGAAAAGAGTCACAGCATTTGCAATGACTATTGAGAAATTTAATCACATCATTAATTGCTGTATTCAACTGCTCAGTAAGGGAAAGCAAGATTATTATTATTTTGTATGAAATGTCTTTTAATTATTAAGAACCAGTTTTTCTTAGCCCTCTTTCCATCCCATACCTGGAAAGTAGATACAGCATCAAAAGCAATTCTGCTGATCCTGCAGAGAATTTAGAATGTTGCAATACTGTAATATTGATTTTTTAAAAGATCCTATGTATAACCTTGTAGTGGCTTCATTTTAGATAGAAAAGATGCAAATATTTAGTTCTCCTTCAGCATGTAAGCAACCTTCCCCCATCTCCACAGTGGCCCTTGCTCTCTTATTTATATCAAATCCATTCCTATAACTTTGAAATATTTTTGTGGAGTTCATCACTTTCTTCTGAGAAGACTTCCTGCTTCTTAACAGCTTCAGGACTTCCCAGCAACCTTCATTTTCATATCTGTGAAAAAAATTGTCTTAAAAATTTCCTATAAAGAAGTCAGTGTTACCAGTACATAGCACATCTTGGGCTCTGCACTAGATTTTATTTCCTGAAGGCTCTGAGTCCAACAATTTAATAGGTGTGTTCTTGAACTCCAACTCATTGTCCCTCAATTTGGCCAGTATTCTTGGTGTACCTATCTGCAGCTTTTTCTCCTATTTACAATGATTCTCTCTAGGTGCTACCTGGGTTTTTATACAGGAAAGGTTTAGACCTTGAGGTTGTGTTTCTGTTTAGAATTCGACTGGGGTTTTCTGTTCCTAGCGATTTTAAGATTTAAACAGAGGATAGTTTGAGTAGGGAGTAGGAAAAACATTAAAATGGCTATGATATAAGAATTTTATTTTAAACAATTACTAACTTTAAAAATCATAAACCATCTGATGTAATTTTTCTAAAAAAAATTGGCAAAAGCTTTATTAAGATATACTAACAAACAATTCACTTATTTAAAATGTACAATTCAAGGGTCTTTAGTACATTACAGACAAGTGCAATCAGCACCACAATCAAATTAAGAATATTTTCACCATGCTAAAATGAAATCTTGTATGCTCTAGCTGTCACCCCTCAATCTTCCTACTCCTACTCCCACCCTAGGCAATCACTAATCTATTTTTGTCTCTATAGACTTCCTATTCTGGACATTTCATTAAAATGGAATCAAGTTATATGTGGTTTTTTTTTGTGACTGACATCTTTCAATTAGCATAATGTTCTTAAAGTTCAACCGTGCTGTAGCATGCTGATGTCATTTTGAAGTTGAGGAAATCTCCAAACATATTTGTATGATTTGACTCATTCAAGAAGTATAGTACCAATCGTCCCTGATTTATGATGGTTGACTTTCAACTTTATCATGGAACACAACCAACACACATTCTGTAAACGCTTACCTAAAATTTGGATTTTGATCTTTTCCTGAGCTAGTGATATGTGGTAAGACTGCAAGCTGCAGCTCCCAGTCAGCCATACAATTACAAGGGTAAATAACCCACAGGCTGCAGGGTACTGGGTTGCTAAGCCATGATGCTTAGAAGGTTAGGTACATTGAAAGTAGTTTCAACTTATGATGCATTTATTGGGATGTAAAATCCCATTTTAAGTGGTGGAGACTGTATTCTTAGTACTAAGCATCTTGCTGTTATTACTTTGATCTATAACTCTATAGAACATCAAGTCTTAGATAAAAAAATATTCTAATATACTGGATCTGAGTACTATTTCTTAATGTAAGAATCTTTCAAGGTTGCTTTCACATAAAAGTTGGAGTGCATTTTGAAATTATCTTTTTTCCTAGTCTCACTGAAGTGTATAAAATCTATCTAATTAATCATCCCATACCATCTCTTTTATAGTAAAATGAACATGATAAATGATAATAATTGTCAACGGTCTTATAATAATTCTCAGCTTTGGGTATATCTAGCAAGTGTGAAAATGTATCTGCCTACCCAGATGCACTTTATTTGTTCCATTCCTTGGGACAAAATGACCAACAATAACTTTTTTTGGAGGCTGAAAAGTCTGGGCACCTGCTTACAAGTGTCAAGTAATGAGTTCTAGGTACCACATGATCTGTATTAAAGTTGGTTATACTAAAAAGTAAGAACTACTACAAATAAGGATTGAATTCTTCAATACCTACTTAAAGTAAATTAGTTATAGAATTAGTTTTAAAATAGATTATTTGGTGCCTCGGGCTTTAATTAAATGAAGTGCAGGGCCCTGTTCAACAGCAGTGAAATACAATGTGAGCCGTGGAGTGGGAGCTCCTAGGCAAGGAGCCCAGGCCTCCCTAACAGCTGGAGCATCTGGCTCCGAAGCCACGTTCCATGGCGGTCACGCCGCCTTACATGAGCGACGCTCTTTTTAAAAAGATCTGTGAATTTTAATAATACTTCCTCCGACTACTTTTAACTTCAGATGTGTTAGAACTTCCAATTAAGTTCTCTAAATGAAGTAGAAAGCCAAAGGTTGAAAGTTCACGTCTGCCGACGGCTTCTCACAGCGAGTGTTTGGCGGGTATTTTTTCGTTTTTTACAATTCGTGAATGCAGATGTTCTGATTTTCTCTTGCTTCAGTTTCTTTGTTGCTGTTCATCTTTCTCAGCATTCCCCCCACCATCACCCCGTTTAGAAGGGGGTTTCTCTCTTCATTTTCATCTTTTTGTAGTTATTTATTTATTATAGATCCAGAAAGTGGCGAATCTGTGTGAAAAAATAGATTTACCTTTTGAGACCCTTAGAGCTTTAAACTCTGGGGCTTTGAAATTTCTCACTGTGGCTCCCAGAAACTGCCAAAGAAAATGATATCATGAGAATGAACTGGTTTCTGCTTTGAAATTAATCAATTTGATTTGAAGTTTCTACAGGGTGGGGTCACTTCCTATTCCGAGTAATTGTTTTATAAGATATGTAAGCTTTGATGTGATGTCATAGTGGTGATGCAGAATAATGGAGCTAGCTCTTGTTTCCAGAATGCATTTCTTTTTCTTGTTTCATCTTGTGCAGTGTATCACTGATGAGACAATAACTGACCTCAAGGTGTTTGAAGACCAGTTATTTGACTCCTGCGTCTACACTGTTTTATTTAATTAAAGGTATTCAAACATCCCTGAGAAACAGGATGTTTTGATTTAACCTCTCTAGCTAATAGAACAGACCCTGATTTTTAGAATGGTATACTCTTGAACCCCTCGTATAGACAAGGGAGTAGAAATCAGTTCTGAGATTGAGATGTAGTCTGGTTTCCTCAACATGGTAAACATAGTCTGCTTGTCTTAAACTTTTTAGATTATTATAGAGATTTCATGGACTTGAAGAATTTCAGGACATCTTCAAGGAGTTCCCAAACATACTCAAGTAATTCACTATCATAAAAATCTAAATAATCAATTAAAGTAATCCTCATCTCACATATAAAGCTGCAAGAAATATAACATTAGTTTTAGAAATTCTGAGGACTTTGGGGCAGTGAAGTGGATGGAGACCCAGGGATAGGATGGGAAAGGACAGTTGCATACATGTTTGCAGCCACTTCTCATTCCATTCTTCATTGTAGCCTCAATTCTTGACCTCTTTATCTTATATTTTCTACTACTAAAACTGTTAGTCACTCTTCATGTTGCTCCATTTAAGAGTGACCTCAACTCTTCTCATTCTTCAAGACAGTATACTATAAGGCGGTTTTTTTAAGTTAAATGAATTTTTAAACTCAGACATCAAAAAACAAAAATTGCTCTTACATATGGGGTACCATGTGACATTTGGATATGTGTACCCATTGTGTAATGTTTAAATAAAGCTTGGTCATTTCTTTATGGTGAAAGCATCAAACTCCTTTCTGAAATTTATGGTACCATATTGCTATCTCTAGTCACCCTGCTGTTTAATAGCACTCTGGAACTTCTTGCTCCTGTCTAACTGTAACTTACTGCCCATAGATCTACCGCTCCCCAACCCTACCTCTTCCTAGTCACTGATAACCAATCTTCTACTCTCACTATCACTTAGATTAACTTTTTAGATTCCACATATGAGTGAGGTCATGCTTGAGAACTTGTATATCTGTGTAAGACAATTATACCTGCTTTCCTGTATATGTGTTTTTCTGAATTTGAAGAGATGGCTACCAGAGACTTGGAGAAAAGGAGAGAAATTATAATCCCAAATAAGAAAAACCTCTAGTTGTATTTCAGATATGACTGTACCCTAGTTTCATTTATTCCTTTATGTAAAATTTTGTTCTACCCCTCTCTTTGTTTCTCACCCCTTCCATGTGGATAGGCCCCAACTTTCTTCCTCCAGAATGTTTTCTCACCATTACTTACTTCCTCAGGCCTAGAGGCTCTGCAGACATTTTGTTTCTACAGAACATAAAACATTCTCTTGGCATAAAATGCCCTTTTGTTTACTGTCCTCCCCAGTGAATAACATGCTTTTTCTTTCATAATTACCAGTTCTACTGAGCCTCTATATTTATATTTATATATAAATATAGCTTATTTCTAATAACTGATACAACTTAATCTATTGGAAAGAACATGAACTTTTGGAGCCATACTTATGGGGTTAGGTGATCAGAGTCCATCTCTTCTGGGATGTGAATCTCTGAGGAAGTAACATCATTCATTTCTAAGTTTCTTTTTCTCCAACATGAGGATATGGATACCATGAAATAGGATTAGATAAAGGGATGTATGTAAATTGCCTGGCATATACGAGCAGTTAGATGCATACATGGTTACTGACACTCTTTTAAAGTTCAGACATCAGATTCTCTTCTTTGTCCTGGGCAGGAATTATGTCTTCTCTCTTGGGGTGTGCAGGCATTTCTATGCCTGAGCTTATATGTTTTGCATGCAGATGGGATAAGGGGATGGAGCAAGCAGAAAACAACAGTGCTCATTTTGAGTGGTTTAATTCAAAGACTCTTACTACTCCTAAGTACTTGATTATATATTATGTTGTGACTATTGTATTTCCTATATAGCAGCTTCTGTCCTCAATGGAGTCCCTGAGAGTAACACCATGTTAAAGCCTCATAATCTATCTCTAGGTGCTTAACATATCTCATTTTAAAAAAACTTAGCCCAAAGCTGCTCATGGGAACACTGATAAACAAAGAATTTCATTTTTCTGGACAGATCACGAAGGCTTGAAGTGCCTTTTCATCACATACCCATCTTCTGAGAAAAGCAGTACTGAGGGTTCTTTTGTGCAGAGTGCTATGGCTTGTGCCAATAGTTTTAGCATTCCTAGTCTTGTTATTCTTGTTATAGCTGATTGCCCTGCGGTTATGGGCACATTGAAGATGGGCATACAGTACTTCATGACCTCAGATGCCCGTCTCTGAGGAAGTTTGGCATGAGCTCTGTTCTAAGAGACATTCCAATTAGGATGTGGGAATCTATGCCTTTCAAAAACACTCTAAGCCTCAATCTCCTTGTCCCCAAATAGGCATTATATTAGCTATTTCATGGCATGTTATGAGAATTAAGGGAATGAGTTTGTGTAGAGTAAGACTGAACTAGTACTGGGTCATGGTATTGGTTTGATACTATTAGAGAGGTAGAGGAAATCATTCGCCTGATTCTTCACCACTCCATCCAAGTAATGTACTGGAGGCAGTACATAATTCATTTCTTAAATTTAGGCTTGATCACATGACCCACTTTGACTGATGGCACGTGGGTGAAATTGACAATGTATCAGTTCTAAGCCTATATATCTGATGTCTGAAGTCTTGCCTCTTTCTGCCTTCCTTCTTGCCCATCACCAGGGAATGAGGGACACAAGGATCAGAGCTTCCCCACACCCACAGTGAGAAGTGGGGCCACCCCAGCTGCAGCAGCTTGAAGCAGAGCTGCCTCAAGATCCCACCCTGAAGCAGCTGAACATCAGCTGATGCACAGATATGCAGAGGTGTAGCTGATAGCCAGTGATCATGGTTGAGAGTCACTAAGATTTCAGCAGTTTGTTATGAAGCAGCCGCTGACTGGTGGAGTTAGCTGCTATTATTACTATTCTTTTTTTAGAAAACTCAAGTGCTATTTCAGTGAACAAAGATTGTTGTGAATGATGCTGAGTCCCCAAGCCCTGGGACTCCTGATGCTCTGGCAGTTGATGAAGCATTTCCCCAGGCTGCCTCCCTTTTTCCAGTGTTCTTTCAATCAACTCTTATCCCTGTGGGTGCCACTTCCTTTTGATTCCAAGGATCTTGACTAATGCAGTCATGAAAAATAGCAAAGGAAAGGAAATGTACTTAGAGGTTAATATGCATTCACTCTGTTTTTAAATTGCAGTCCTGCCGTGGTGGATGTTTCTGGTCCGAGAGTCAAGGCACCACATTCTTGAAACCTTTTCAGCACATAGTTGGGTTTCTTTGTGCAGCTCCTTTCCTAACTACAGTGGTCTAGTCAGACTCGGCAGCACCTAGCTTCCTCTTGGGGAGTTGGAGGATATTAATGAGACAATGTTTGCAAAGCTCTCTGAGGCTCTCTGAGGAAGAGGCATGGTAGTCATATAAATGTGGATATCTGGAGTTGGCACTCATTTGTCCCTGTGTATCTATTTCAGATAGTTTGGTATCTTTGAGGCAATAATTTGGAAGGCACAACCTCATGCCCTTCTCTTAGTAAAGGACAGCATTTTGCTTGCAGCCGAGATATATTTTCCAGCCTTTTGGCCTTGCTGAGCTTTTTAACGATCACTTCCATGCTGCTTGTCTCTAATCTGCTGAGAGATGCTGTCGGTACAAACTGTACTGTGAGCCTGTGAGAAAATTACACCACAGCCCACACGGAAGCCCTGCTTTTGGTTCCAGGATGTCTGTTGGGACCGCTGTTAAGAATATGTGTCTAAAGGAGGAGCTCATTCTAATTCTTGGTGCACAGGTGAGTTAATAAGTGTGTGCATTGAGACCGGGAGCTGATGTATCAAAGATGTGGCTCTCTATCACCTCAGGGGTGTTCTTAATAGTGGTGCCAGTTTTTTCCCCCCTTTCATTTTCGTCAAAATGTATCAAGGGCTGTCATTGCTTCTCAAAGAAAGCACTTATTAATATGTATAAGGTAAGACTGTTCCTTTCTAAGAATTAACTTTACTCACAATCATTACATCCAACCATAATGCACATGGAGAGAAAAGGCAGCGCATGCAGGTACGTGTACACACACACACACACACACACACACATACACCCTAAACAATAAAAGAACACCATAGCTCTGAACTTTCCTAGGGCAGAAAATGTCAAATGTGAAATAAAATACAATCGCTTGCTTCTACTTTTGCTTCTACTTTTCCTCTGTGAGATGGTAGCATTTGGTAGATAATTTTATATAATTTTATGTATATATATATATCATACATAGATATATATCTGTGCTTCTGTGTCCAAATGTGCTTTATTTTATATATTTTGAGTATGTATCAGCAGCCAAATAATGGTATGTGAGCACCATGAAGATCCTATTTTAGTTTATTTTAAATGGTAACTCCTATTGTCTAAAACTTATATTATACCCATCTTAACTGCTAGATGTTCAATGATTTAAAACATCTGCTTTTCAGGCAGCTATATGAATTTATTATTTTTTGTGGCCATTATGGTTTAATTTCTCCTTTGTTGAAACTCTGGGTCTCAGGAATATTTAGTTAGTCATTTATTGGGAATTTACTGAATGTAGATTTCTGGAGAGTCACAAAAAGGTTGAACAAAGCTTTGGTTTTATTCCGAGTAATAATTATAGCAGACAATCCTTGAGAGTTTGCTATGTGGGTGGTTCTTCATGGTCATTATCTTGACTAATTCTCATAACAGCACTTTGGGTTAAGTGTTAATTATTGCTATCCATATTTTATGGATAAAGAGTAGAAGCATAGAAAAGCTAAGCCACTTTTCTAGGGGCTTCCCTTACCCTAGGCCTGAACTTACAACTTCGACCAGAGGAGGACTCAGGTACCTGTCCTGGAGGTTTGTATTCACTTGTTAGGACTGCTGTAACAAAGCTTAATTAACAGACACTTATTTTCTCAGGATTCCAGAGGCTACAAGTCTGGGTGAGATTGTCAGAAGGGTTGATTTCTTCTGACGTCTCTCTCCTTGGCTGGTAGGTGGCTGCTTTCTCCCTGTGTCATGTGGTCTTTTCTCTGTAACTGCCCAAGGACCCCAATCCAGTTGGCTTATGGCTACCCTAAGGACATAATTGTATCTTTAAGACTGTGTCTCCAAATATAGTCACATTCTGAGGTATTAGAGGATATGATTTGGGGGGAGGGACACAATTCTCTCCGTAATAGGGCTCATCCAAGACAAGTGTTTACAAATTCATGTCTGTTCTTCTCCTACCTCAGTCCAGACATAAAGGATTCTTTTAGACTTTGAGGGGTGGGAAGATCTATCTATTCATGTTTTTTTTTTTTTTTTTTTTTTTTGAGAGCCTAAGCTTTGAAAACTCAGAGCCCAGGAACAGGCTTGGAAGCTGCTTTCTGTCCACCTTGAGATCCCTCCAGTGGGTGGCATGTGTGAGCAAGAAGTCATGAAGAGGGCTATAGAGTGGTTGCTTCCTTTTGCCACGCAACAAGACAGTATACTTGCAACTTGAGGGAGGAAAGGGAGAAAACTGTAATTGTGTAAGGTGAGATAGGACAAAAGAGCTACTGGACTAATGAATCAGCAAAATCAGTAAACTAGTTAATATT
Source organism: Callospermophilus lateralis (assembly GCF_048772815.1). NCBI lineage: Eukaryota > Metazoa > Chordata > Mammalia > Rodentia > Sciuridae > Callospermophilus > Callospermophilus lateralis. Next base: position 72,338,821 of record NC_135310.1, on the reverse strand, counting down.
TTAAAAGTGCCATACTCTTGATTCATGCTGTCATGGTAGGGTTTTTCCTGTGACATCTCCCTTCTGCCTCATGAACTGCTTCATGGTCAGTGGTGGCTTCCTGGTCTATTTGCAATAAAGGCCCATTTCCATGGGCTTTTGTTATATTGGAGTTTCCAGTCTCCATCTAGTTTTCTTTTCTTTCTTTTTTTTTTATTAGTGTTATATTTTGAGGATAAAATAAAATAAGCCAAAACAACATAAAATCCAGGACCACGAGAAACACAACATTTAACTTGTTCACTTGTTCTATTGCCTGTCAGCATCTTTGGGTATTTCCACTAGGTTGATAATATGCTAGTAGAGAGAGGCTGGCTCGGGCCTTGGTGGTGCAGGCTCTGATGCCATCGCTGTCATTAAGCAGCTGAGTAATCTCAGATAAAACTCATTTATGTTTTCCTTGCTTCATTGTTCGGACCCAAGAAATGAGACTTGCAATCTCAACCTCACAGATATGAGGCCTGCCTTTGAGTATTATGGTAGGGACTAAATGAGGTGACAAATGAGAAGATATTTTTAACAGCAGATGCAGTTCCAATGAAAGTGTTCTTACCAGTCTGTGCATCAGGATCACAGAACCTTTGTATTTTTCACAGTTGAGCTCCACAAAAAGTTGTTTTCCATGACTAGAGATTCAAGATTAAGGTCAGAGCAGAGAAGCAAAATCAGCATAAGGCCAGGCACATTGTTGGGATCAAGAATAAGATAAAAAGCTGTGCTTTCAGGCTGCTGAGGTTTCCTGTGTTGATGTTATCTGTATAACCTGCAAGGGGCCTTTCTCTATCCCTTTCTGCATATCTTGGAATGTTTCGACCCATTTCTAGACTTTACATTTGAGCAATGCATTTCTATCTGGACATGCAAATTGAGTTCTTTTTCCTTTTGTTGGTTTGTTGGAGGACAACTTCACACCTTAATTTCTTTCTTCTCTTATTCATGGGTGGTGGGTGGGTCACAGGCATTTCTCATTTTATCATCTTTCCCCCTTTTCCCTGTTTAATAGGTACAGCTCTCCCCTCCACCCTTCATTAACTTTCCCTTGTTAGCAGCTATCAGGCCCATTCTTTTTTTTTTTTTTTTAAAGAGAGAGAGAGAGAGAGAGAGAGAGAGAGAGAGAATTTTTAAATATTTATTTTATTTTAGTTATCGGCGGACACAACATCTTTGTTTGTATGTGGTGCTGAGGATCGAACCCGGGCCGCACACATGCCAGGCGAGGGCGCTACCGCTTGAGCCATATCCCCAGCCCAAGCAGCTATCAGGCCCATTCTTACAGAGGAGGTATTAATGCGCCCATGCCAATTTCATTATTTTACTAAAAAATGGTCATTCAGGAAAGGCCGTGGCAGGGAAGCCTTCACTGACATTGAGTGAATTTCAGAACTGAATTTCTGTTTGATGGTGCCAGTACCCAGCAGTGTGAGGAGATACCTCTGTTTTTATCTTTTTTGCTCTAACCAGTTGTTCCTCTGATCCCAACCCCTCTCAAAGCCTGTATTAAAAGCGGAGAAGAAGAATTCTAGTCCTTTCTAGAGTAGCAGTGAAAGCCTAGCCCTTCTCCTGTGGTTGGTTCCCAGAACTCTGCTTGGTTCCCAGATCTCCTGGGGTGCCAGGAAACCTCCAGAACCCAGGGAAGCTTCTGCTCTGCTTTAGCTTTCCCCCAGCTTTTCCAGAGCAGATGCTAACTGACCAAGGATGCCAAGTTCATGACCTCCCAGAGACTCTCTTATGCGAGGCCCATATCAGGATTCTAGAAGTGTCTAAATTGAAGCAGAAATTTCTGAGGGTCAAGGGGATGACATGACAATTGCTCTGTTGGTCCAATTTCTGTTGATGTGGTATGTGGTGAATGGGCAGCTCCTCAGGTAATCCAACCACTTCAGTTATCAAATCACTTTCACCATCCCTGCTACCTGGTAGCATGCATGCGACCCCTTCCTAGCAAAAATAATATCAAGGTTTGGGGTAAAATGTGAGAAGCACCACCATCTGCTATTTTCTCAACTTCAAAATAATGATGTTGAATGATTACTTCTACTAGAGTTTCTCAGTGCCTAAAGGGCCATAAATTTGTCCATTTGTGGAACCGAAGCCACCTGAGAGTACGTCTGGTAGTTTGTAAATTCAACATTACTACGACGATCAGTAATTCATTTATGACTTCTCCCCTTGGGCACACTTCAGTAGAGAAATGATCACTCCACTCCACGGGTGAGATATTTAATATTCTCCACTCTCAAGTGTCAATGGCGTAGCATTGTCTGTGGCCTCCTGTTCCAGAACTTCTTCATTTAGTTGAAAGGGAAAGCTACCCACCTACTACTGAGTACACTGCAGGAGAGCTCCCCATGCCTGGGCCCTCATCCCTGAATCAGTTGGAGAGAACTATTTCCTCTGATGGAAAAGGCTTTGAAATAAATGGTGAAGGGACCCAAAGAGTAAGATTTTCTTTTCATGCTTTTTGGAAACTTTTTTTTTTTTTTTTTTTGGTATTTATTTCAAAGACTTAAGTGTACTTTGGGGGGCCCCTAATCATCCTAAGCCCTGGGAATTTACTTCTCTGCAGCTGCTCCCCTTCCCCAAGCAGCCCTGCACGGAGCAAAATAATTGTCTGTTTCTGCAAGCAGCCTCCTGTGCAGATGGAGCCTGATTAGCATGTGTGCTTGCAGCTCCAGCCACTGCTCCAGCCACATTTGGAAATCCAGCCACTGAGAGAAATGTGGGCTTGACATTCATTAACATTCTTGGGCTCCCTGGGAAATACACATAATAGGGTAAAATTGCCATTAAGGAGAGCAACACTTGAGGGAAATATCCACTCAATAAAGACGAAGATTCTTCTCATCAACAGCTGAGGAAAAATCCAGTTGCCATAAAGGGTAAAAGAGACATCCTCTTAATAGGAGTGGCGATGACCAGAGTTCAGCAGGTTTGCAGCTCTAATGAGTCCCATCGTCCTGTGCTGGATGGCAACTGGCTTATTGGTATGCAGATGTTTCTCAGGCATATTTTGGTTTCTGCAGATCCCAGAAACAGCTTAATGATTTCTCTCCCCAGGGCTGTCTGTGTTAACCTTAAGAAAAGGCAAACACGAAAGAAGCAACTCTTAACACTGACATGGAGCCCTTAAGTTAAAACTTTTTTTTTTTTTTTTCCTGGGTTGGAGAAATAATATTCTCTTTGCTTGGTACTGGGGTTTCTCGGTGGGATACAAAGTGACCTGTGCCACAGATAATTCCTACACTAGGCCTGTGATTCACTTTTACATCTCTAGGGTAATTTGATTTGACTTTTTGTTCTCCACAGTCCTTTGAATTTGAATGATATTCTGGTAACACCGTAGGATTGTGTGTTGCATGTGCTGAAACTGATAAAGGGAGTTCTTATTAACATTTGGGAAGTCAGTCCAAAGAGCAGCACTGAAGACTGTTTAAACAAATCCAGGTTCCTAGGCAGTTTAAAATTCCCTGTGAAGAGACTTGAACTGATACTGAATCAATTCCTTACTGTTGACTTGGACTCAGGTGTAGGTCCATGACACAAAACTTTAAAACTTGGTTTATTTTGTCCACACTTGACCAACAAAACGCTCCATTTGGTCCTTCTTGCCACTTCTGTCCTTGACAACTAGCAGGGAGGAGCAAGGCTCCTTGCTGAGTCTGTGTCTTGCATAAAATTATTGATGTATTGAATAAGTTATCTAAAGCAGCAGGTTTCTTAATGTCTGGTTGTGCAGTTTTAAATTCCTTCCTGGGATGTAACACCAATTCCTGCACATACTATGTTGATTCTTTTATCTCCAAATGGCCTTAATTTGATGTTAGGCATCTGTACTGCATTTCAATTTCCTTGGAAGCAGCACCCTGTGCTCCTTATTAATAACAACAATACCTTGTATTTGCATAGCAGTTTATAATTTGCAATACGCTTCCACATACATTTTAAGCTTAATCCTTGCAATGTACCTATGTGCTTTGTGTTTTTATTATCATTTTTTTTTTTAGGATGAGGAAACTGAGGCTCGTGGACTGTATTACTGAAATCTCAGTAATTCGTTTAGCAGAAACAGAATTTGTACTTGAAGTTATATAAACCCTTCCTATAATGCAAACTGTTTCAGTGTTGAAGAATTTCTTTTGTTATAAACATTATTATTGATGCAAAGTCCAAGATATCGCTTTAAATATCTACAGCTGAATTGGGCTGCAGTGAATAGAGTTTTACATGTTTACTAAACATGCAAACAATTATACTGAGTTGGAAAAATAATTTTTTAGAAAAGATTATCCCAAGGAAGCCTTTCTTAGTGGGCTGATATTCTGATACCTCCAAATTGTGAAAGCAATGGTAGAATTGGAGAAATCAGGAGGTGAGGATGGATGGTGAAGGGAAGATATGAGAGTAGGGCTGGGTTCTGATTTTTTCATGTTACACAGTGGAAACTTGAGAGATAATTATAAGTTGATGGAAAAATGTATTGAAGGTTTGTTATAGTATTGAATTATAAAATTAAGTAGTAGAAGGACTAGAAATAATATAATTAATAAAACCTGATGGGGGAGTGAAAAGGGAGAAAAAATAATTGAGATAATTTTCTCAGCTTTCATAACTGAGTGAAAAATTGATTTCTGTAACTGAGAAATCATGAAAGAAATGCTGAACATATTCATGATTATTGGTGACTAAATTGTGACTCCAAAGGGTAGTGGAATTCAAAGTGGGAAGTAGGGCAGAAAACTTTCCTTTTTTGTTGTATTTTGCATAATTTGATTTTTTAAAAATAATATATATAAAACATTTTTAAATCAGTTAGTAGGGAATTTGCTGTGTGTTTCTGCTATGGATTGATTGGTACATCTGTGAAAAACACAGTGGCTGTCTGACTTGGCAGATGGATGGGGCAGGGCAGACTTTGAGTAGACTAATGAGTTATGACGTCAACCCTCCATGGCCTGCTGGCTGAGCTGGCAGACTCAGCAGAGCCCTGACCAGCATTTGCTGGCCTGAGCCACATGAGAGCAACATGATGACACATCAATAGCTTGGAAAAGGCACCGGGGATCAGCTGTGACTTCACCTATAACTGGATGTGCTACTTGGGCAACTTTGAAGCCATGATCTTCTCTATGAGAAGTGTGTCGGATTCTACATTCTGTCTTTGACTTTGACTTTCTTCCTATGTTTTTATTATTTTCCCGTAATTTCCATATTTAATTTTTTATTTGTAATACATGCATTGTTAGAACCGTTTTGAACCTGGCATCATAACCTTGGCTAGATGATCTAAGAGACAAAAATAATATGTTCCCTCTAGGAAATATCTGTGTTACCCAATGGCCACACATCATGGTTACGTCCCAAAGAGTGTTAATCTGATTCAAGAATGTGTTAGTTTATCACTAATAATTTCTTAATTAAATTACCAAAATGGTTCAAAAGGGGTCAAGCTCTTGGGAATAAGATTCAAAGCACAATGTCTCCTATCAAGCTTTACAATTTGAACTACTTAGTTTTGATTCAAGATGCTTTTTGAATATTTGTCAAATTTCCTTGCAACAAGCAAGAACAACGTGAGCTTTCCTGAAGGATGGTTTCATTGCTTGATCATGCTTAGCAAAGCAACTCTTCTGTGCCTCCTCCTGGGGTTCACTCCATTCCATTTTGCTCTAACATTTTATACTTGGTGTAGTCTCACTATTTCAGTTCTGAGATTTTCAGTAGTACATTTAATATTTTAAGAAACTGAAAAATGAAGCTGAGGCAGGAGGATTGCAAGTTCAAAGTCAGCCTCAGCAATTTAGTAAAGCCCTAAGCAAGTTAGTGAGACCCTGTCTCAATATAAAAAATAAAAAGGACTGGGGATGTAGCTCAGTAGTTAAGTGCCCCTGGATCAATCTCTGGTACCAAAACAAAAATAACAACAAAAACCTGAAAAAAAAATGAACTAACATTTTTCTATGTTTTTTTTGATGTTTCTAGGTAATCGAGTCTTTTCAATTCTTCAAGAGTTTCAATGAAGGTGAGGAAACAAAGCCAAATGAGAAGGACATTATGTATATCAAGAGACATTTTCCCCCTTCAAGTTTATTGGAGACTTTTGAAATCTTAAGAGGTTTGTACCTATGTTTACTGCAATGATTTGGGAGATAGAAGCTAGCCAGAATAGCTTTCCAGATAATAAAAGACTGCATTGCCCAGCTTTTTGACTGCTTCTCAGGTAGCTGAAAATTGCCCTGCTCATCACTGGGTGACACTGGTTCCATTCCAGCAATTCTGGTTGAATGGGCATCGACATGTACATCATTTATCTGTTCTCTTCTTGGTGTTTTGTCTCCCTATATATTTAACATTCCCAGGAAGATAACTATAAGTACATCTTCAGGTTGAAATGTCAGGAAGGGGTAGAATGTGGGAGTCTGAGTGGAAAGCCCCATATCACCTAATGTGAGGCTGAGGAAGAGAGATCAGGTCAGAAGGAGGTTGACTCAGGCGGGAAAATCATTTTAGGAGAAGGGGGTACTGAGAATGGATGAAAGTGAGAAAGGGGGAAGAAAATGAATACATATAAATGTGCACAAAGCCATTTGTGTTCAGTAACCCTCAGTAATATTCTAATATCTAAGGTAGATATTAAAAATGATAAGTCCAGATTTGGAGAGGTTAAGTAACTTGCCCAAGGTTATGCAGTAAGTATTGCAGCAATATTTGAACTTGGTTCAGTCTGATTGCAAAGCTCTTACTTGCTTCTACTTTATCATTCTGCCTCCCATTAGTGACAGGCAATTGGGTGTTGAGGATTAGCAAAGAGCTGCTCTGTACTGAGATGGATATTGCAAATATGGGCTATTTTTTTTTTTTTTTTTTTTGTCTTCCAAAGGCACAGTGCTTACCTAGCTGTTTGCTAGAGCTGCAGCAGCAAGCATCCATTTGTAAGCAAGAATCATGCTCTGGGTCAGAGGACCTGGACAGGGACAGAAGTGGGGCAAGCAGGGACAACTGCACTTCTCTTCTGCTCCTTCACAAAGCTTATCTTTATAGCACAAGATATATTTGCTTCTCTGGAGACTAAGTTAAGGCTGCTTTGTTCCTATTTTCTTCTTTTGTAAAAAAAGAAATGAAAATAGCCCATTAGAAGGAAATTCTTCATCTCTAACTATTGACTGTTATGGTACTTAAATTTCAGCTTGTTGAATTTAAGGGTCTTGAAACAAAATCCCACACATAAATGTTCTCTGGGCCCATGGCATTTCCATTTGATTGTGAATTGGATTAATTTTCATTTATCTTAAGCTCTTGCCTCTCATTCCTTTTTGTTTTGAGATACTTAAGCAAATGTTGACAGTTATGGTTGGCTTAATAAGCTGCCTCAGTTATGTAAATGATTTCTGTTAGTTATATTATTACTAGTTGAAGATAGCTTTAAGTTTTCTGGCATATTTTTAGTAAAGCATTCCTGATATCATTTAACTTTTTTTTCTTTCTTTCTTTTTTTTTTTTTTTTGCTTCTTCAGGCATCAAGTTGACCTTTTTCCTAGCTCCCTTTAGCCCTACACTTCCTTTTTGAATCTACTGTTTGCTTGACATGAAAAATGAACTTCTACAATTATAGACCCAGTGGCCTTTTCTCAGTTCTCATTCTTCTTGGCTGCTCTGCTGCAATTGACATTGCTGCCTCCCCTTCTTTCTCGAAATGTCCTTCTCCTTTGGCTTCCATGGCACTTTATTTTTCTGGTTTGTTCTTTCTTTTGACTGCTCTTTCTGCCTTCATCCTCTCTGTAATCTTTACTATAGACCAGTGCTTTCCAATTTCTCGTTTTGCATTGTGTTACTTGTAAAAGGTGATAATTGTGTGGCACACAGGGCTTCCCAGATGAAGCTGCTCAAGTCTCAAGGTGACTGGGGAGTGTCCCGAGGGTGTAAATCTCTTGGCATATCTATAACCCAATTGAGCACAAAAGTTTGCTTCTAAATATAAATTGGGAATTTTTTTTATATGCATTGCAGAACTTCTAGACAATAGTAAGTATGGGATAATAGATTCAAGGTATAGGCAGATAGTGGGGAAAACTGGATTCCAGGTGATGATGTGTCAAAGATAAGATTGGGCCAAACATCCAGAAACTTTGAGAAGTCATTTACCAGATATGATCCTGTAGGAAACAGCAATGATTCAAACACTGAGGGTTGCAAGAAGGGCCCAGGAATGTGTGACAGCTGTCAGACACCAGGGACAGAAAATAGTAACCCTAACTCTCAGGTTGGCTGGAGACCAGGGAGATACCAAGACATGACTGAACAGCAAGATCAGAGCACAGGTGACTGCTGCTCAAGAATCAGCCTGTCCACACACGTCTGCAAGGGTCATTCTTAGTATGGAAGAGAGCAGTTTGATTGATTGACCATGGAAAGAATGCAAGTGATATTCATTCTTAGTAAAACAAATTTGAAGGGGTTTGTTGTTTTTAAGCCAGGAAATGCCTTTATTGTCACTTTACCTCCCCTCCCACTCCCAGCTGGTGGTGTCCTGTCTTTTCACCTAAAATGTGGCTGGATAAATGACTAAACTAGAGCTCTTACCACCTTGAGCTCAAACCTCTGATCCCCAACACAGGCTCCAATTGCCATGTCTTGGTTTCCTTATTAATGGGTTAGGCTCACAGTCTTGTTGACATCTCTGACTCCTTTTTAATTTCTTGTCCCCCACCTTGTCATTCAATCACATTCTGGAGGGTCTCTCACACTCATCCCTTCCTCTGTCTATGTCCCTTGTCCCCGAAACTCTTTACACCCGCTTATTCTATGAACCTGCTGCCAGCAGACTGCCCTTTCCTTAAAGTAGCTCGCAGTTTATTTGCTGATAAGCCTTCAGTGAACTCAGTTTTTCTTATCTCACTGCTTTCATTAGGGCTAGTGGCCCATGTCCCTTCTCTTCAAGTAAAAACATTTGACTATTTTGGAAGTCCTTGATGGTCTAATCTTAAATAACCTACCCAGCCACTGGGAACTGCCTAGTGGCTGCCTTCACTCACTCGCTCCCGTTCTCTCCCTCTCCATGTCCCTAAAGTGTCTAAAATTCTAATCCCTAGAACCTGAGAATATGTACATCACACAGGAAGAAGGAATTAAGGTTGTTCCTCAGCTGACCTTGGGATAGGTAAATTATTTTCATTATTCAAATGGGACTAACATAATCACAAGAGTTTTTAAAGGTGGAAAAGGAAGGCTGAAGAGAGTCAGTTAGACGTGATGACAGAAACAGGGCCAGAGTGCTGCAATGTGAAACAGGCTGACTTTAAAGATGGTGGAAGGAGCCACCATCCAAAGAGTACAGGTAGCCCTTAGAAGCTGTAAAAGGCAGAAAACAGATGCAACTCGGAGCCTACAGGATAGAATGAAACCCTGCCCATACTTGGATTTTTACCTGTGTCAGACTTCTAACCTATAGGATTATAAAAACAAGTGTTTTTTTTTTTTTTTTTTTAAACCACTGAGTTTATTGTAATCTGTTACAGTAGCAATAGGAGGTCAGTACATCAAAAGAAGCAATTAAGTGCCTTATGGGCCAGGAACCCCACTCCCTCATAGTAGGAGGGGCCCATAGTGGGTGACAAAGATGGAGCAAGTCCACTGCATTCCTCTTGATTCATTCATTTACCCATTTAACAAATACTTAGTAAGTGCTTATTATATGCCAGATGCTGTTCTAGATACTGAAGGCAGGTGAAATCATGACCATCCTGGAGCTTACAAACTACTTGGATGATACACAATAAATGTGGAAAGTATATAAATGTCAGTGAGAGGGGTTGAGGATGGGAGAGCAACGACCTAGTATTCCTAGTATGCATCAGGTCCTGAGTTCAATCCCTAGAGCCACCAAAAATAAAATAAAATGAAAAACAAACTCTGAGCTATGAGCCTACATTTCACACAATGTCACTGGGAAGTGACTATTAAGAGGAAAAGTTAGAACAGGTCATAGGGATTAAGATTAAAGAGAAATACCAGAGACTTGGGATGCTGAGGCAGGAGAATCACAAGTTTAAAGCCAGTGTCAGTCAACAACTTAGCAAGACCCTGTCTCAAAAAAAAAAAAAAAAAAAAAAAGCCAAACTAAAGGGAGTGGCTAGTTTTGGATAGGGTGGCCAGGGGAGAACTCTCTGAAGAAGTGATACTTTGAAAATGCAGAAGAATAGCTCTGATTACAAACAAGTTAAATTTCTGACACTAATATGTACTTGGAGATTTTTTTTTTACCCTTCATGAGTGCCATCACTTTAGATGAGCTGACAGTTGTGACCTTGGGCAAATTGGGATGAGCCATCCTATTTTTTTCCATGTCCTTCATGGAGTTACCAAGGAAAATGGATGACTAAGAAATTATCCTACGAAATGTAGCTCAGTTTCTTGTTTTGACTCCTTGTTTGAAGAGCCATGAGCACATGATTTTCTGTATGCAGTCAGGACTAATAATGACATTAATCTACTGTGAATTTCTTAAAGTTGGTCTTTGGGCCAAAATTTTTATGTTATGATGAGGTGTGTTGTATAATGAAGGATCTTGAGTACAGATGCCTTTTATTAAAATTGGTTTTTATAGTTAAAGGACCTTTTAGTGAGGGAGAAGGGTTGACTTCAGAATTATCTATGCTGTATTGACTTTATGGCACCCTGAGGTACTCTTGAAATGCAAATGTGGGTGTTCATTAAGCAGAAACGGTTTCAAAACTATTATGCTCTGCCATGTTAATGCAGGTGGAAATCTGAAAGCTTCCTGCCTTTATTATTTTTTTCTATTACTTTTTTTGGGAGGGAGTATTGACTGGAGAATATGTATGGTCAAGCTAACTGCTAGAAAGTCTCTCAAGGAAGTACATTTACATTTAAAGTAGGATTTGTTTTGGCTCCCTGAGCACGCTGTTACAGAAGAATACTCCACTCCCCCCTTGTACCCCCAAAGACTCAGGGTACAGGCATGTATTTTCCAACTAAGTGTCTATTTCAATAGCTATTAAGATAATTGTAAAATAGGTAAAACAACCAACCAACCATGAGTGTTATCAACTATCTCTTCCTAATACACAGCAAATATTTACACAACTAGAGAAATTTCAACTCTGATTTTTCCTGCTTTTCATTTTTATTCTTATTGCTTCACATGGTTACAACAATATTGTACTAGACCTAGGCAAACCATTTGGTCATTTACTTAATATTTACTTTTATCATGTCTCAGCGTGCATATGATTAAATAAATATGGTTCCTGATGTTTGCTGTTTTATAACCAGAGCAATGCTGAGTTGAGCAGAAAGTATTAGGGGCATATATAAATGGATTGTATATTTAGTACTCAGATTTATATAAGGAAAACAAAATACCCAGAATACAAATGAGGACTTATCTGAAGATACATAAGTCCTCCATGTCCAAGAGTGTACAGTTCATGATCTGTTGTCAACATTGCTAACATGATCATGTTATGTTTAGGCACACTGGGTAATTCTGACTTGGCAGCATAGTGTTATCATAAGCATTAATTGGGGAGCCCTGAACAAGGGAATCTGTTGCTTTGAATTCTAGGTATAAAACATTTTTGTCCACTTAACAATTCCACATTAACAATTCTAATTTCTTGTTTTTAGAAGGTATATTACTAAATAAAGTAGTGTTTACTTGTACTTATAAAGCAAGGTTTATATGAAAGTATCTATGGAAAATTTTAGAATGTGTTAGTCAATGATTGTCAGGAAATATTTTGTAGAAGGGTACATTTGGAAACTTGTTTATACAACTTCTGGAAAATGGGTTCAATCTCACTGCTGTTTTATAAGAAAAATATGTTATATACATTTTATTTTTTGATGTGAGCAGATAGAAACAAAGGGAAAATGAGACTAAAACAAATGACATACAACCAGAAACAAGGGAATTATATAAAATAAATACCAGGAGTCCTCTTTGCTAGAAGCAGGGTGCAAAGTTAGCTTTGAGCATCGTAACAACCAAGGCAGAGAGAAAATGTCCTCACAGTTGTTCAGTGGTTCTATTAGATGTGTAAGTCTCTTTCCCTTCTGCCTCATAAAAGCAGCGATTCAGTTCATCCAACTAGGCTTCAAAGCTTCGTCTACTTCTCAATCGGGTGATTTGGGGCACTATTGGCCTTGATATGCTGGGCTTTCCAGATCATGCCCTAGTTTGCCTTCTGGGTTTTTCTCCTATATCCTTTTCAGATTCCAGTTGAATGAAAGTGTTTGCCTTTCTTCTTTGCTCTTTGCTTGGCTGCTCTGAATTTCCACACACAGTCACTCCTGCCAAGAGTCTCTGTCCCCATCCTCCAAAGCTCAGCTCATATGCCTCTTCTTCCATGGTGCCTTCTAGAATCCCCACAGCCTGAAGTGATTTTTCCCAACTTTTCATTCCCATTACCAACTTTGTTTTCTCTTAGGATTTAGCCCATTATACTTTCTAGCATTGATCTATGTACAAGTCTTATAGCTTCCAAAAAGTTCTATATGGTGAAGAGGGAGTACTCTTCACCACCTAATTAAATACTTTACATGTAGCTGGTGCTCGATACCTGTTTCTTTGAATGAATGAATGAATTTTATCTAAAAAAGATATGAAATTCAATATAAACTGCACTGGTTTGGCTTTCTTCCCAACTCAGAGTGAGCTATTCTTTTAGAGTTGCATTTGATTTTAAAAACAGAATTAGAGGACTATAAAAATAGCCTGCAATGAGTTATTTGAGCAGTCTCACTGTTTCTTAAGAGTGGTAACATTCCTTTTATGATGCTTTTCATTTACAGCATGGCCTTACAGCCAGCTCTTTTTTGAAACACAATCCCATTATTACGGCTGCCTTTGGCCTCAAACAACTTCCCATAACATTAGAGGTATAATATTGCAAGAATAGTTTCTGACAGAGAGGTTTCTAGTTTGCAGTCAGGGGGATACAGGATGTCAAATTGCTCATCATTTCTGGATCTGAAGGGAAGTAGTTTGAAGATTTTATTTTACCTATGTGGTTCCAGCCAACCATGTCGTGGAAAACATATTTCCCTATATAGGACAAGAAAATGGTTCAAATAATTCTCACACTTTGCTAAAATCCAAACACGAAATAGGATTGATTTTGTTTTCTTTCATTTTTGGATGATCCAAACAGAGTGCAATAGGAAGAAATAAAACACATTCATTTTAAGAGTTTGTTATTGTTGAACTTTTAGAAAGAAATGTGGGTATGAGCCCTTAAAGATTTTGGGGTCTTGATGCTGTGGGGGCACAGGGGTGGATTTAGGAGTATTGGAGGAGCTATAGAGAAGAATGGGTGGGAATACCACATGCATAAAAGTCTAAAAGTCCAACTAGAAAGAAAAAGTCTGTGTTAGGGCCTCCTTCCCTGTGCCTCTAGTTGCAGAGGTACCTCTGCCCTCAGGGACCGTGGGCCTCCTCCATGTAGACTGATTTCTACCTAGTCCTCCTGGGGACAGCTTCTCTTTGCCTTTCAGGGGAGGTCTACCTCAGTCTGATACAACAAATTGGAATATGTGGATATCATGAGAAGGTTAAATGCATATCCAAGAGCTCTTTATTTACAGGGCAGGTGTGTGTGTGTGTGTGTGTGTGTGTGTGTGTGTGTGTGTGTGAGAGAGAGAGAGAGAGAGAGAGAGAGAGAGAGAGAGAGAGTGTGTGTGTGTGCATGCTTTATGCTTCTGTTGGGATAGCAGCAGGATTGATGGAAAGAACAGGAGCTTGGGATTTCATCAGTTGTTTCTTTAAGCTCTTCTCCTACCTGCATCTTATGTGTGACTCTGGACATATTAATAATCTTCTTGGACCATCTGTTGGTCCTTTCCCATCTGTAAGCCTGCTCAGGTGTTTAAGGGCTTAGATAAGCTAACAGGAAAGGGTTGAGAACAGCACCTGCACCATAATTGGGGCTCACTAAACACTGCTTTCTCCCCTTCTTTTTGCCCTTGCAAAGAGAGACCTGGTATGCCTTGCCCCTTTCTCCTGTGCTGTGGCCTATCCCATGGGGAGAAATAATGCCTCCTTGCTGAGCTATCAGTGTCACACTGAACAAATAGCCAACTCTTCTCCACTCATATATGGCTTTTTAAAGACAATTTCTGTGAAGGTAGAAAGTCACAGATACCTGGACTTATTGTCTGAAAACAATTTGTATGATAATGAAACTGCAGATTATTTTATCTATTTTCTATGACAAAAGAAAAACTTAAATACACAATTCTTTAGAATTAGCTTTCCTTTTGCTACACGTTTCCTTGTTACAATAATATTGGGAATGCTGCAGACATCCAAGAAGCAAACCGAAAGACATGAAAAATGAAGGAATAGATGGATAAATGAGTCTTTTCTCTCATTTGTAAAAGAAGGATAACAATTCCTCAATGCTAGAGATTGTAGCAGTGCTTAGTTTCAGTCCTCTAGTGCTTACTCAGAGAAAACTCATGAAATCCTATGGACTCTCCATATAAAGAGGATTAAAATAATAAACTTCAGGTTTTGGTATGGACTCAGCCAATTCCCTGTCATGGGAAGAGAGTAAGGCATTTTATTCCATGAGTTTATACTTCTTTCTTATATGATTTTTTTTCAGGTTCTGGTTTAGATAATGAAGGTTTAGTTCAAATGGGAAGAGTTGCCATAAAAAAACCAGATTGTGCTGCTGTGTAACAGTCAGGTTAATTCTCCCAATTTAATCATAACCAGCATGGTACCCCTCTCCCTGAAAGCCCTCCCAGGAGGGCATCTGGAGCTATCCCTGCAGTGCCCTCTGCCTATATCCCTTAGCCTCACTGCAGCAGTGTTCTGCCAAATCCACTTCTGGCCCAGATCTGTTTGACCTTTCAAAGCAGTGTGAATCCAATAACTCTTTTCTCTTTGGGTGGGATCCATCACATGAGGGCTGACCTGATGGGCTGCAGGAATGAGAAGCCAGATCTTAGAAACATCAAGAACATGTTTACCCTGAGTAGAAAATACCTGCAATGCTTCACCAGTAAGACACCTTCCCAGAGTTGATCTGAATATGCTTGACTCTTTCTTCTGATAATCAGGCCAGCAACAAAATGAAAATTCTTTAGGGAATCACTTACAAGGTTAAGGCTTCTGCTTATCTATCAAATATAAAGTATTAATTCATATACTGTAGTGTACACTTGATTTTTAAGATTTGTGTATTTTAGAAGTTTGGATACAAGTTTTTTTTTTTTTTCTTCTGAAGTAGATGAGTAGGACATATTCTTCTGCTCCTCCAACATGTTTGCATACTTTTAAAGCATGCTAAAGTAATTATGATCTCATAATTAATCTTCATCAGTATCAGACACTAAGAAGAAATGTGAAATTAGAGCAGTGGGAGAAATGTGAAGTTAGAGCAGTGGGCAGGAGCTTATACCTGTTGGGTTTCTGTGAACTGGAGCTGGGCTGCTGATAGCTGTGTGGTAAGGGGAACACAGACTCAGTTCTTGAAGGAATGGTATTTTTTTCCCCTCACATCAACCCGAATATGCTGGTGGCTGATAACTGGCAACTGCTCCAATTGGGTGTGGCAACTGCTCTGACTGTTTAGAGCTGTCCTACTAGTTTCCAGAAGAAAACTAAAGACAATGAGGGGGAGGAAGTTATTGAAAACTGAATGATGGCATGAGTCCTCATTAAAATTCATGGAGCATATTAAGTCCTGGGGAAGACACATAAATAAAATAGTCATTAGATATATCAGAAGTAAACAGTAGATCACCAGAGCAAAGCAAAGCAAAACAAATCAAAGGAAATCAAAACAAACAACCCAAAAGCAAAAGTAAGAAGAAAAGTTGACCAAAGACAGGTTTCTTACAAAAAAATGACCACTAGAGTGGCAGCTAATTTCTTTTTTGTATTGGGAATTAAACTCACTGAGCCACATCCCCAGCTCTATTTTGTATTTTATTTAGAGACAGGGTCTCACTGAGTTGCTTAGCAACTTGCCATTGCTGAGGCTGGCTTTGAACTCATGAACCTCCTGCCTCAGCCTCCTGAGCTGCTGGGATTACAAGTGTGTGCCACCATGCCCAGTGCAACTTAGTCATAATGTTGAAAAATAAGTTATAGATCAGTAAGAAATTATAAAGCCAATGAGGGGATAAGTGAGATACAATAAGCAATGATGATCCAACAAATTAAAAAACACATTATAAAATAAGAAAAGAAGATGAACAAAAGGACTGGAGGATGAGTTGGAACAGGTGAACTCAAAACACCAGAAAAAATAAAATGGAAGCTGGGCTCAGGAGATCAGAGATAAATGTTCTAAAGTCTCTGGATTGTTCAGGAGGAGAATGAAAAAAAAATTTAATTGATTTTATTTTTTAAATACATGACAGCAGAATGCATTACAATTCTTATTATACATATAGAACACAATTTTTCATATCTGTTTGTATATAAAGTATGTTCACACCAATTCATGTCTTCATATATGTGCTTTGGATAATGGTGTCCATGACATTCCACCATCATTGCTAACTCTCTGCCCTCTCCCTTCCTCTTTCTCCCCTCTTTCCTCTCAAGAGTTTGTCTATTCCTCCCATGCTTCCTCTCCCTACCCCACTAGTCTCCTATATCAGAGAAAACATTTGGCATTTGCTTTTTTGGGATTGGCTAACTTCACTCAGCATTATCTTCCGCAATGCCATCCATTTACCTGCAAATGCCATGATTTCATTCTCTTTTATTGTTGTCGAGTAATATTCCATTGTGTATATAAGCCACATTTTTTTTTTATCCACTCATCTACTGAAGGGCATCTAGGTTGGTTCCACAGTTTAGCTACTGTGAATTGTGTTGCTATAAACATTGATATGGCTGTGTCTCTGTAGTGTGCTGTTTTTAAATCCTTTGGGTAGAGACCGAGGAGAGGGATAGCTGGGTCAAATGATGGTTCTGAGAATGGAAAAAAATTATGCAACACTTTTCTAAGTTGAGAAGTCATATTAAAAATTCAAATCAATGAAAATAGTAGAAATAACAAAACATCTGAGTTAGAGACAAAGAAAGAAAACTCCATCAAGATAGTAGAAAGAGACAAGTGGGTAGAAGGTAGAATCTTTCCCTGTTTTTTTTTTTTTTTTTTTTGTGTGTGTTTCTTTCTTTCTTCTTCTTCTTTTTTTTTTTTTGGTTCCAGGGAATGAATCCAGGGCCCTGCAAGGCATGTGCTCTATCTCTGAGCTACACCCCCAACTATGAGGGTTGACTTTTTTGCTATTGTGATCAAGACTTCAATAAATGTCCTAGTTCATGTGTGTGAAAAGTTTACCAGTATAATATCTAGACATAGAATTTATGGGTCATAGCTTGTCATTTAGTCAAACTAAATGCGATCAGAATAATGTCCAAAGTACTAATGCCAATTTTGTTCTTATGCCAAGAGTTTGGAATTCCAAAGTCAAGAATTTCTTTCTTTCCACATTGTTGCCAACACCTTTTTTTTTTTCCAGACTTTGATGTAACATTGGTATAACATCATTGTTTTAATTTGCATTTCCTGATTAGAAGTGAGGCTGGACAACTTTTTATTTGAAAATATGGACTTCTCTTGTGTATATTGCCTCTTCCTATGGTTTGCCCACTTTTATAACTATGGTTTTTCTTATTTTAATCTATATACAGAAATTCTTTATATATTTTGAATTCTGATCCTTTATCAGTTGGACACATTGCAAATATCTACCCCAGCTCTTGTCTTAACCTTCTGGTTCTAAATTTTGAAGTTGCGAATTTTGGCAATTATTTCTTGATAAGTGGAACTTTTGTGTCTGTTTTAAAATATCCTTTCTTACATTGATAAAGCTTAACTCTGGCATTTTCTTATGATAATTTAAAGTTTTATTTGATCGCTAAGCCCAAGATGTAAGAAACATTCAATTATTGGATGGCTAGAATTGGCTTTAGTGTATGAGAAAATCATCTAAGTTAATATTTATATAGACAAAAATTCCATTGTTTATTACTACTTGTTGCATTATTTCCACTGAATTATAAAGCCTCTTTGCTGTGCACCCACAGGACAATCTTTAGGTAGCCTTGGACCAACCCAGGTTTCACTTCTTTCTGGCTTAATAGTTCTCCAGAATAGCAGTAGAATGTGCTGGGAAGGTATCATCCAGAGACAAGGAGGGATGGTTGGAAGATCTGAAGCTCTGTTCTATTTCTCCTCCAGAAACAAAAATGCCCTTCAGCGCTTCAGACCAGCTAGTCACATTGTTCAGGTCGGCCGCCTTCTGGTGCCCTCAGATGTGGTGTGAGTGGGACATACGCTGCTGAGACTGCTTCTAGGGGACAGAGAGTTTTCCTGAGCCTTAAGGGATAAGCTCACATGAATTCCAAGCTGCTATTGTCTCTTTCTGTCTATTTGTAAACAAATCTATTACATGTAACTTGTTGTGGTGAAGGGGTAGTGGTGATGATAGTAGTGGTGGTGGTGGTAGGGGTGTGTGTGTGTGTGTGTGTGTGTGTGTGTGTGTATTTCTGACTCACTAGACACAGATAAGTTGTAAATCAGCCTACAGTGATTGTCACAAAACCAAGTTTCTATACAGACTTTCATTGATCTATCATCCTTTCTCTGTAATGAATAAAATTTTATGTCTTGAAATTTGATATGGAAAAATTCCTCTCTTCTTTTGTTCTTTGCCTGAATTAACTTTGACATTATTAGATTTTTCTCTTGCATATGACTATTAAAAATTAGTTTTCCTAATTCTATATAAAAATCCCATTGACTGTGTCTTGAATTTATAGCCTGGTTTGGGAAAGATTTCACGTCTTTATGAACATCATTCCATCCTTTAATATAGCACATCTTTCTACTTGTTCATTTTCTAACTTATGTCTTTCAAAAGCATTTCATAATTTTCTTTATCAATATTTTTTGTACACCTTTAGTTAGGTTTAATTGCAGATAAATTGGATAATTAGTTGGAGTTGTCAATTTTGTTGTGAATAGTATACATTTATTTTTCTAATTGATGATTGCTAATGTAGGGTTGACTTCATGGACGAGTAATTAGTTCAGTAATTCAGTGCAGCAGCTTAGAAGGGTTCACTCTATTTAGGGTTGGATGTTCTGTCTTAGTGGTCTTGAAATTCTTGGTACTTTTATCTTTGAAGTTGTATGTTATAAATGAAATCTGAAGGGCAATTGGAACATGCACCTTGGGCTTGGTAGGCACATGATACCGGTTTCTGCCTCCCATGGATAGGTCCTTGGTCACTGCTTCCTCACCCCTGCCAAGCAACTGTTGGTTCTTTCAGCCCCAGTGGGGCCCACGTATGGCAAGGCACAGAGTGACCATGCACACTTGAGCATGGAGTTCCTGGTTGGCATCCTGGGTGCCACAAAGTTCTGCACTGTCAACACCTAAAGACAAAATCACTGTCAAGGAAGAGACTGCTGAAGGAAGGAAAAACGTTTCTTTCATGCTCTTTGAACAAGTGACCCATTATTTCCATTTTACATCCTGCATTGTGTTAGTTTTGAGAGTGTTAGGATTTGTATATACTGGTCTTTCTAGGAGTCTTTTTCCAATAATAATTTTATGACACAATGAGTATTTTGTAATTTCCATACATTTTTAAGGTAAAATTTTGGTGGCCATTGGAGAGCACCTCCTGGAGCCAAGTGCCTTTGCAATAATTTAGTTCATCTGAACACATCAAAGCCTGATGAAATTTGGACATATTTTATAAAACCCTGCTATTTCAGAGATGTGTATAGCTCAGACATAGGGATCAAAGTGACTTGTTCAAAGCTAGCAATAAGGGGCTGTGCTTGCTCCTACTCTCAGTTCAAGTAGGACTCACACACTATTTTATATTTTAAGACAAAAATGAAAGCAATGCTAAGAAACTGAACCACCCCACCGAGCACATTCATCAGGCATTTCTCACACTCCTTGCTCTCCTCCTCACCAGCACCTCCATGAGGGATTCAAGGACTCATGAATTAGTGCTGAGAAATTCTTTATAAGTTCTTGTACAAAAGTGCCATAAAGAACAATGCATACAGTAACTATTTAAAGTCAGAAAACTAAGGTTTGGGGGAACATAAAGCATATTTAATACACAATTCTCTACTTCTTAAGGGGGAGTTCACAGAAGAACTAATTTATTGAGCTAAGTATTTTGGGTTGTATTTTCCATACTTGTTTTATATCCCAAAGTACTGAATCAAAATATAGCTTCCTTCACCTCAGACCTCTGTAGGGAGAGGTGTATGTGAATATATAGCACAATTCACAGCCAGAAATTGGGCACAGTGCAAGTGGCCTCATTCTTGACCTCATCTCAGAGCCCATTATAGACATTTCTTGAGACTGTTCATTCTAGAAATAAAAATGGTCAGACTGAACTTTGATTCCAGAGAACAAGTATATTCCTCAAGTCCTTTTATTTTCTTTTTTTTTTCAATTTTAATGTTGCTTTTTCAGATTCAGAACTGAAGTGAGCCTTTTTTGTTTGCTTCTTTTCAGATACTAATACATAACTTTGATGCATTAGTAGCATTGTTGATTGAGCAGCAAATAGTCTGTGGTACTTATAATTCTCCAACTTTTTCTAAGAAATATAGATATATTGTCTACTATTGGGAATCCCATTATGCAATCTATAGTCAGGAAAAATGATTGCTTTTCGTTCTTCAAAATAATGAATGTCTTTAGTGAAGTTGGCCCTTTAAACTTTGGTCCCTATATGACAGGATAAGTAGTTTATTAGATCCTTCTTAAAGAACATGTTTAATGGGTGGGCGGAGAGTATGTTTCCTGGGAATTTTATGTATTACTGTCGTAAAGGAGGAGAAAGGAACAAGGAGAGAATAGGAAAAAAATAAAACAAAAACCAAGTCACAGATGTTAAAGGAGGAAGTCACCCATTTCACAATGTTAACTAAGCCTCCAAGATTAATGGAAATTTCTCTTGCTTCTTTCTTCTTTTAAAGACTGTTTCAAAGTGATGCTAAGGTAAAGATTTAAGGCATAAGTGGTTGATTCATGAAAATCTATCTACAAAGGGCAAAGAATCACTTGGTGGGTTAGCAGCAAAAGTGGTATAAACAGTTTCTATATTACCATGAATGGCCACCATTGTGTGATTCTCTTATCAGGTTGTAGGGGTTGCTATGTGTACCTTCTGTAATTCATCAAGTAACTTCTAGCTCAAACAGAATCATGGAAACTAGAGTGCCAAGAGTCCACTAGCATGAGTGTTTTCATGTCATCTGAAAATGGTACCTTACTAATGAAGCTGATAAGAAATTCAGGAATCAATTACAAAATTTACCTCCTTTAGAAATAACATTGTTTTGCTTTAGTGTCCATGGCATGATTTATTTTGGAATATTTTCTTTTAAATTTATAAACCCTTATTAGCTTAAGAGAAAATAAACTCCCTGGAAGTATTAAAAACTGATCTAATTGTATAGTAATTTAGGGATCAAAGTTGGGATCAGATTTCATAGATGATGGTTTATTCCCTTACTTTTAAAATTTCAGCTGACTTTGGCTTTCTTGTATTCTAACAGAATGAAATTAGTTTAGAACAGGTAATAGAGAATTAGATGTCTAAATCCACATTTGCATACTTATAATAGCATATTTCTTATAAATTTATAATAACTTTATGATAAATATTTTTACTATAAAATTATCTTTATAAACATAATCAAAACATGACTTTATTACTATTCATTTACAAAATGTTTAGTTTACCATCTAGAACATTGGATTAAATTACATCCTAAGATACTTTCAGGTATACTGTTCCTGACTTAAGTAGTTGATGATCACACAGGATTCCCTGGACTGTTAACCTGCATTTCCATTTAAATATTAACAGAAATTAGAAAATGTTTCCAATTTAAAAGAAAAAAAAATTCTTCATTTTATGAGAAAAAAGAGAAATGACCAGAAATACACCAGATTTATATCTAGAGTTCTTACTTTATCTTTTCTTGTGCAGTGGAAAGGTAAATTAAAATTAGCTTGTTCTTCTTTATAAAGCTATAATTCTAATAGGCTTATCAGTTTCCCAAGACATAGTAACTTTCCAGTGTTTCTGGGTTAGATCTTCTAACTTTGGCTGATCAAGTTTCAGTTTATATTCTTAATATCTATCCTGGAATTCTTGGCCACAGATATCTTGGGGAAGAAATAATGAGAAAATAATATAGGCTTTTCATGGGTCAGTACATTTAAATTTACTTTTTGGTCAATAAATTTCATGAGCTTCATCTTACTTATTGGGTAAAACAATGACTGTAGACTATAGAACTAAAATAAAGACTTGAACAAATTTTTGGGTAAATGATCTAGGAAGTATAATATCAGAAGCCACATTTAGTCAAATGCTGTTCTCTAAGCAGAAACCCAAAGCAAGCTCACTTTTTTGTGAGGCAAAGAATAACAGAGACTTAAGATGGAGACAATTAATCATGAGAACATTGTAAAATAAATCAGAGGCATAAAAAATAAATTATAGGAATCAGAAAGCAAAGCTACATTTTTTTAAACAGAAGATTTTCTGACAAGACAATTAAAATACTACAAAAACAGAAATCAGAATTAGTATATGGAATAAACAAATGTCAAAATGTATTTGTTCCTTTTTTCTTTCATTTTTTACTATTTTATTTATATATAATAGCAGAATGCATTATAATTCTTATTACACATATAGAGCACAATTTTTCATATATCTGATTGTATATAAAGTATATTCACATCAATTCATGTCATCATACATGTACTTTGGATAATAATGTCCATCCCATTCCACCATCATTGTATATGCACATCATATATTCATATAATATGATTTATATGCACAATGTAGAAGCACATTGTGAATTGATTACTATAATCAAGCAACTTAATCTATTCATCATCTGATACCGTCATTTTCCCTTTGTGTATGTGTTAAGGCTACTCAAAGTCTACTCTCTTGGCAAATATTCAATATACAATACCCAACTTCATTTTTATCCAGTTACCCCAAAACTATTTGTTGAAGATTATTCTTTTCCTATTAAATAGAAATCCAGCCATATGAAAAATCAATTGTCCACAGTCATATAGGTTTAAGAGCTTCCATTGTATTCTGTTGACTTAGACCTGTATTCTTAAGACAATACCAAATTGCTTTAGTTTGTTTTTATTTGTGTTCAGCTTTGAAATCAAGAAATCTTTTTCAAGATTATCTTGGTTCTTCAGGATCCTTGGCCCTTACATATAAATTTTAGTATTAACTTTTCCACTGATGGAAAAAATCCATTAGAATTTGAACATAGGTTTTGTGGTGAAATAAAGGCTCTCCCTATGTAGTCATTCAAAGACATAGGCTGATAAGGACTTCACCATCTGCAGCTGCACCTGCTGGACTATGAAGCCTCTTCAATATCCATGACAGAAGAAAGACACCTGGAGGTAATGAATGTGCTCCAACCTACCCAGAAATGACACAGACTAAGCCCTCCTACAGTTATTTTCTATAGCTAATACATGTCTCCATCACACTGCTATGGGGCAAGTACATGCAGAGAGGTAGCTGAAAGGCTTGGGTAAGACTATTTTTATGACCCTGGCTACATCAAATTTTATAAGTAATAAAATATTAATATATTTAAGTTTATGAACACCTGATACATGTAAGAAATTGTTCTTCAGTTTGTACATATGTGATCAGATAATCTTCTTAACCATCCTATGAGAAAGAGATGACATTATAAGTTTCATTACTGATGAGACACTGAAATTTGATAAAGTTGAATTACTTGATATGAATCCAGGCAATCTAACATACAGAACAAACATGTAACCACGACACATGCCTGGAATTAAAGACTCAGAGTACACTGTAAAAGAGAAATTAATTAATTTTCTTCATGGTAAAAGTTTATGATAAAATAAAAACAATTCTAGACCTCAAAAATATTTGTTCCAACTTAATTAGTAACACAGAATTAACTCTTTAATTATTATGTAATCAGTGTATTGCATGCACCCATTACATAATAATGCAAACATATGCAAAACAACCTTATTTTCTGGTGGTTCAGATGGTGGTCTCAGCTTTTCTACCATGATTTATAATGTAATAAATTGACAAGTTACTGGGATGTTTCATTGATGACTATGATTTACAAGAGATTAAATTTGTCTCTTCACCATTAAGTTAACAGGGAAAGGTAAAATGTAATTTAAGAGCAGTGGCATATTATTTGTACAACTTTAAGGCATGGTAGCCTTTCTGTTTCATATTTCAAAAAGCCTGAATGGTTAAATAGGGAAATTTGCAAATCTAACATCTGGGAAAGTGTAAGCAGATGTTTTATGGAAGTGTCCCAAATAAGAAAGCTAATTATAATATAAAACTCATTTATTTCAAGATCCAGGTATGTTTTCTTTCCTATATAAAATCCTAAAGGGAAAAAAATCAACTTATGGATTTCTATCTTTCCTTTTATCAGAGACAGAAAAATTTAAGAGTAGTTGGCAAAAATTCAACTATACTTGAGGAAGACCAGGTAAGCAAAAAAGACTGGCTATTAAAAGATAAGCAAAAGCTTTGCAAGAATCTACCAAAAAGTATCAAAATCAATATTAATCAATATTAGATTGCATTGAATTTAGATCAAAAAGCATTAAACAACATGAAGAGGGGTATTTCATAAAGGGTGAATCCACAATGAAGTTCTGTGTACCAAATAACATAGCACCAGCATTAATAAAACACAAATTGCAAGAAACTGAAAGAGTAATGTACAAAAATATATTCACAGTAGGAGATATTAACTCACTCCTCTCATTTTTAACCAGTCACGTAGACAAAAAAATACCAATGTAGGAGACATAGGTATTATAACAAAAAGGATAATTCTAATTAGCAGATAGTAAACACTAAGTTCTCCAAAGAAGAGAAAAAATTAAAAAAAAAAACCCACCCTTTTTTCTAAGAGTTCAGGGAAGCAATAAATTTTTTAAAATATGCTATATATACACACAATAGAGTTTTATTCAGTCATTAAGAAGAATGAAATTATAACAATTGCTGGTGAATGAATAGAATTGGAGATCATGCTCAGTGACATAAGCCAGATTCAGAAAGTCAAGGGTCAAATATTTTCTCTCAAATGTGGAAGCTAGAACAAAGTAAGAGGCAAACAATGTTGGGAGTAGAGAATCTCATGAAAATAGAAGGGAGGTCACTAGAGCAGAAGAAGGGGATCAATGGGGAGGGAGGAGGGAACCAACCAGAAAATGATGGAACTGCAAAACAGAATTGCCCAAATTTTGCTATGCACCTATATAAATACACCACAGTGAATCAATCTCTCTCTCTCTCTCTCTGTCTCTCTCTCTCTCTCTCTCTCTCTCTCTCTCTCTCACACACACACACACACACACATACACACACACATGGCTAATTAAGAAAATTGTAAATAGTAGGAAGAGTAGTATAGAGGAAGGGGGACTGGGGATTAACATGGAGCAAAGTATTTTCCATGCATGTATGATTATGTCAAAATGAACTCTAATATTATATATAACTATATCACACTAATAAACACACACTTTAATAAAGAACATCAAAAGAGTAGTAATAACTCTCACATATCTGCTTTTGGCAGTATAGTAGACAAGGCAGTCCATAAAGTCTTGCACTTCCATAAAACACTCAGATACTGAACAAATTACAGCAAATATGTTTTAATATTTATTTCTCAACTCACAAAAAAGTTTAAAAAATATGAAAAAAACCCAGAAAAATTAAAGAAAAGCTAAAACTATACAGATAGGTCAACACTGATGAAGGGGAAAGTGCCGCTTTAGTGGACAAAAGCCAACACTGAGAAACTAGAATTTTGGAGAATAGTAGCCCCTTAGAGTGTGAAGAGTCTGTTTTGGATCCAATCAGGGGAGCAGGGGTCTCTGGTCTGTTTGGGACACATTTATAAGGCTGGGGGCATAAAGGCCTATAGATCTATGCAAGGATGGACAGCTAAATGTATATCAGTCTATAAAGGGAACAGACTGAGAAATAGGTTTGTTAAAAATGGAATTCAGTTAAAAATCATTAGCAAAGAGATACTGCCAGACAATTCTCTACTAGTGAAACTAGCAAACTACTCTTCTTAAAAGGTTATGATCCAAATAAAACATGAAAATTAACAATAGTTTTAACTGAATGTTGATGAAAATATTTCATTTTATATCTCATTGGTTATAGCTACAACTGTTTCAAGGAATATTTATAGCTTTAAATATTTATATCAGGTGATAAAAACATCTAAAAGTTAATGAGCTTAATGTCAGAAGTTTGAAAATTGAATTCTTTTTTTTTCTTTTTTTTATTGGTTGTTCAAAATATTACAAAGCTCTTGACATCTCATATTACATATATTAGATTCAAGTGGATTATGAACTCCCATTTTTACCCCAAATACAGATTGCAGAATCACATCGGTTACACATCCACATTTTTACATAATGCCCTATTAGTAACTATTGTATTCTGCTACCTTTCCTATCCTCTACTATCCTCCCTCCCCTCCCCTCCCCTCCCATCTTCTCTCTCTACCCCATCTACTGTAATTCATTTCCCTCCTTGTTTATTTTCCCCTTCCCCTCACAACTTCTTATATGTAATTTTGTATAGCATTGAGGGTCTCCCTCCATTTCCATGTAATTTCCCTTTTCTCTCCCTTTCCCTCCCACCTCATGTCTCTGATTAATGTTAATCTTTTCTTCCTGCTCTTCCTCCCTGCTCTGTTCTTAGTTGCTCTCATTATATCAAAGAAGACATTTGGCATTTGTTTTTTAGGGATTGGCTAGCTTCACTAAGCATAATCTGCTCTAATGCCATCCATTTCCCTGCAAATTCCATGATTTTGTCATTTTTTAGTGCTGCGTAATACTCCATGGTGTATAAATGCCACATTTTTTTAATCCATTCATCTATTGAAGGGCATCTGGGTTGGTTCTACAGTCTAGCAATTGTGAATTGTGCTGCTATGAACATTGATGTGGCAGTATCTCTGTAGTATGCTCTTTTAAGGTCTTCAGGGAATAGACCGAGAAGGGCAATGGCTGGGTCAAATGGTGGTTCCATTCCCAGCTTTCCCAGGAATCTTCATACTGCTTTCCATATTGGCCTCACCATTTTGCAGTCCCACCAGCAATGTATAAGAGTACCCTTTTCCCCACATCCTCGCCAGCACTTGTTATTGTTCGACTTCATAATGGCTGCCAATCTTACTGGAGTGAGATGGTATCTTAGGGTGGTTTTGATTTGCATTTCTCTGACTGCTAGAGATGGTGAGCATTTTTTCATGTACTTGTTGATTGATTGTATGTCCTCCTCTGAGAAGTGTCTGTTCAGGTCCTTGGCCCATTTATTGATTGGGTTATTTGTTATATTATTGTCTAATTTTTTGAGTTCTTTGTATACTCTGGATATTAGAGCTCTATCTGAAGTGTGAGGAGTAAAAATTTGTTCCCATGATGTAGGCTCCATATTTGCCTCTCTTATTGTTTCTCTTGCTGACAAAAAACTTTTCAGTTTAAGTAAGTCCCATTTGTTGATTCTTGTTATTAACTCTTGTGCTATGGGTGTCCTATTAAGGAATTTGGAGCCCGACCCCACAATATGTAGATCGGAGCCAACTTTTTCTTCTATCAGATGCCATGTCTCTGATTTGATATCTAATTCCTTGATCCACTTTGAGTTAAATTTTGTGCATGGCGAGAGGAGGGGATTCAGTTTCATTTTGTTGCATGTGGATTTCCAGTTTTCCCAACACCATTTGTTGAAGATGCTATCCTTCCTCCATTGCATGCTTTTAGCTCCTTTATCAAATATAAGATAGTTGTAGCTTTGTGGATTAGTCTCTGTGTCCTCTATTCTGTACCATTGGTCCACCCGCTTGTTTTAGTACCAGTACCATGCTGTTTTTGTTACAATTGCTCTGTAATATAGTTTGAAATCTGGTATTGCTATACCGCCTGATTCACACTTCCTGCTTAGAATTGCTTTTGCTATTCTGGGTCTTTTATTTTTCCATATGAATTTCCTGACTGCTTTCTCTATTTCTACAAGAAATGCCGTTGGGATTTTGATTGGCATTGCATTAAATCTATAGAGAACTTTTGGTAATATCGCCATTTTGATGATGTTAGTTCTGCCTATCCATGAACAGGGTATATTTTTCCATCTTCTAAGATCTTCTTCTATTTCTCTCTTTAGGGTTCTGTAGTTTTCATTGTATAAGTCTTTCACCTCTTTTGTTAGGTTGATTCCCAAGTATTTTATTTTTTTTTTGAGGATATTGTGAATGGAGTGTTTTTCCTCATTTCTGATTCAGAAGTTTTGTCACTGATATACAGAAATGCCTTTGATTTATGCGTGTTGATTTTATATCCTGCCACTTTGCTGAATTCATTTATTAGTTCTAGTAGTTTTTTTGTAGACCCTTTTGGGTCTTCTAGGTATAGAATCATGTCATCCGCAAACAGTCATAATTTAAGTTATTCTTTTCCTATTTTTATGCCTTTAATTTCTTTCATCTGTCTAATTGCTCTGGCCAGTGTTTTGAGAACTATATTGAATAGAAGTGGTGATAGAGAGCATCCCTGTCTTGTTCCTGATTTTAGAGGGAATGCCTTCAATTTTTCTTCATTCAGAATGATGCTAGCCTGAGGCTTAGCATAGATAGCTTTTACAATGTCGAGGAAAGTTCCCGTTATCCCTAGTTTTTCTAATGTTTTGAACATAAAGGGATGCTGTACTTTGTCAAATGCTTTTTCTGCATCTATCGAGATGATCATATGGTTCTTATCTTTAAGTCTATTTATGTGGTGAATAACATTTATTGATTTCCGTATATTGAACCATCCTTGCATCCCAGGGATGAATCCTACTTGATCATGGTGCACAATTTTTTTGATGTGCCTTTGTATCCGATTCACCAGAATTTTATTGAGGATTTTTGCATCTAGGTTCATCAGAGATATTGGTCTGTAGTTTTCTTTCTTTGAGGTGTCTTTGTCTGGTTTCGGAATCAGGATGTTGGCCTCATAGAATGAATTTGGCAAAGCTCCCTCTTTTTCTATTTCCTGAAATAACTTGAAAAGTATTGGTATTAATTCTTCTTTAAAGGTTTTGTAAAACTCCGCTGTATACCCATCTGGTCTTGGGCTTTTCTTGGTTGGTAGTCTTTTGATTGCTTCTTCAATCTCATCCATTGATATTGGTCTGTTCAAATTGTGTGTATCCTCCTGACTCAGTCTGGGCAAATCATAGGATTTGAGAAATTTATTGATGTCTTCACTCTCTTCTATTTTATTGGAATATAGGTTTTCAAAATAATTTCTAATTGTCTTCTGTATTTCTGTAGCATCTGTTGTGATCTTGCCTTTTTCATCCCGTATGTTAGTAATTTGAGTTCTCTCTGTTCTTCTCTTCGTTAGCATGGCTAAGGGTCTGTCGATCTTATTTATTTTTTCAAAGAACCAACTTTTAGTTTTGTCAATTTTTTCAATAGTTTCTTTTGTTTCAATTTCGTTGATTTCCGCTCTGATTTTAATTATTTCTTGCCTTCTGCTACATTTGCTGTTGTTTTGCTCTTCCTTTTCTAGGGCTTTGAGATGAAGTGTGAGCTCATTTATTTGTTGGTTTTTCCTTTTTTGAGGAATGACCTCCAAGCGATGAATTTCCCTCTTAAAACTTGCTTTCATTGTGTCCCATAGATTCCTATATGTTGTATCTGTATTTTCATTTATCTCTAAGAATTTTTTGATTTCCTCCTTTATGTCTTCTGTAACCCATTGATCATTCAGTAACATATTGTTCATTTTCCATGTGATGTAGGATTTATCCTTCCTTCTTTTATCATTGATTCCCAGTTTCATTCCATTATGATCAGATAAAATACATGGTATTATCTCCACCCCTTTATATTTACTGAGTGTTGCCCTATGGTATAATATATGGTCTATTTTTGAGAAGGATCCATGTGCTGCTGAGAAAAAAGTATATCCACTTGATGATGGTTGATATATTCTATATATGTCAGTTAAGTCTAGGTCATTGATTGTGATATTGAGTTCTATAGTCTCTTTATTCAACTTTTGTTTGGAGGATTTGTCCAATGGTGATAGAGGTGTGTTGAAGTCACCCATAATTATTGTGTTGTGGTCTATTTGATTCTTGAACTTGAGGAGAATTTGTTTTATGAACGTTGCAGCACCATTATTTGGTGCATAAATATTGATAATTGTTATGTCTTGTTGGTGAATGGTTCCTTTTAACAGTATATAATGTCCTTCTTTATCCCTTTTGATTAACTTATTCTTGAAGTTGATTTTATTCAATATGAGGATGGCCACCCCTGCTTGCTTCCGAGGACCGTGTGCGTGGTATATTTTTTCCTACCCTTTCACCTTCAGCCTGTGTATGTCTTTTCCAATCAGATGTGTCTCCTGGAGGCAACATATTGTTGGATTTGTTTTTTTAATCCATGTTACCAGCCTATGTCACTTTATTGGTGAGTTTAAGCCATTAACGTTTAGAGTTACTATTGATATATGGTTTGTACTGCCAGCCATGTTTGATTATTTATCTTTTTTTTTTTTTAATTTAGTTTGTTTCTCCATGATTAGCTTTCCCCGCTGTCCTCTGTCGTTACCGAGGCTCTTCCCACTGATGGTTTTGGTTGTTGTTTTTCATTTCTTCCTCGTGTAGTGTTTTGCTCAAGATGCTTTGCAATGCTGGTTTTCTGGCTGCAAATTCTTTTAGCTTTTGTTTATCATGAAAGATTTTTATTTCATTATCGTACCTGAAGCTTAATTTTGCTGGATACAGAATTCTTGGTTGGCATCCATTGTCTTTCAGTGTTTGAAATATGTTATTCCAGGATCTTCTCGCTTTCAGCGTCTGTGATGAAAAATCCATTGTTAACCTTATTGGTTTACCCCTGAATGTAATCTGCCTCCTTTCTCTTGTAGCTTTTAATATTTTCTCTTTCTTCTGTATATTGGCTATCTTCATAACAATGTGTCTTGGCGTTGGTCTACTGTGATTTTGTGTGCTCGGTGTTCTGTATGCATCTACAATTTGTATATCCATTTCCTTTTTTATTTCTGGAAAGTTTTCTATTATTATTTCATTCAGAAGGTTATTCATTCCCTTGGTTCGATTCTCTGTACCTTCCTGTATCCCGATGACTCGTATGTCTGGTTTTTTAATGTTATCCCATATCTCTTGGATGTTTTTCTCATGATTTTCTACCAGCCTTTCTGAGCTGGCTAGACTCTTTTCAAGATGATATGTTTTGTCTTCATTATCTGACGTTCTGGCTTCTACTTGCTCCACTCTGTTAGTAATACTCTCAATTGAGTTTCTAATTTGGTTTATCGTTTCCTTCATTTCTAGAATTATTGTTTGATTTTTTAAAATAATCTCTATCTCCTGATAAAGATGCTTTACTTCTTCTTTTATCTGTTTATGTAATTCATTTTCAATGTGTTCTTTCACTGTTTGAATTTGCTGTCTTGTATCCTCTTTAAGGTTCCATTCCATCTGTCTAAGGTGTTCCTTGAGTTCTTTATATGACCATTTTTCTGGTGACTCTAGGTCCTCCTGAATATTTAGGCTGTCCTTCATTGTTTGTACTCCCTTTCTTCCTTGCTTTTTTATGCTGCTCATATTACTTCTTGTTCTGTTTGATTGCTGAGTTACTGTTGACTCTTGTAAATTTATTTGATGCTTGGGAGGAAAGATATTAGAAGGGAAGCTAAGAAGTCACTAAAGAGAATGAGGGTAGGCAAGTAGAACTCAAGAAAGGGGGAATAAGAAAATTGTAAAGAGATGAAAAGACAAAAAAATAGAAAATAGGGGAAGAAAGAAATTTTTTTTAAAAGATAATAATGATAATAAAAAAATGAAAGTTAAAATTTAAAAAAAAATAATAATCATAAAAATTTAAAAAGGTTAAAAAAAATAAAAACATAACATAAAAAATTAAAGAACAGCAACCACAAAAAAGAAAATGAAAATGAAAGAAAAGAGAAAAAAAAAACAAAAAAAAACCCAAATTAAAAAAAAATAACAACAACAATAAGAATAATAGTAATAATAAATGCAGTCATAGAGTTCAATTTACTTCTCTTCCAGTAGGTGGAGCTGTGCCCACTGGGTCAAGCTTCTCCTCTCAATAGGTGGGAACCAGTCACTGTGCAGCAGCTCTTCTTCCTAGACTGGGCGGGTCTCCAATCCTGAGTGTCTAGGGCCTTCTCTTGTGTTTCCTCGAGCCAGGCCCCGCTCACCTGTGACCACAATACTGGCTACATGCTAATACCTGCTCACCACAATACTGGCTACACGCCAGGTCTGTTGCTCCAGGGAGCCCTGTTTTCATTAGCGCCTGGGCACACTCTCCGTGTTTGCCTCCCTCAGACCCTATGTTTGTAGAGCTTGGGATTAAGCACCCCCAGCAAATTTGTTTACCTTCTGGTAGCCACGCCCCCGGTATCTGGTGCAAGAGACCTCAGTTGTCAGCACTGGTGGGAGCGGTAGCTGGGAGTCCCGCGCTGTCGTGACTCCCGCACCGCAGCGGCTCCCGCGCCACTCCTGATTCTCTCCGTCTGGCTATCGCGCTCACAGGAGAGTTGGGAGGGGCCCTTAAGTTTTCCCCGCTGTTCTATAGCTGAAAGAGCTGCGATCAGTCAAAAACAGAGATGATGACGTCAGCTCTCCAAGATGGTGGCCGCTGGCTTCCTCTGTGGTCTGACTGATGTGGAGAACCGAATTGGATGACTTCCTTCCCCGTCTCAAGCCCAGAATTCAGCTCTGAGTACAGTATTTGCACAGCTGGCGGGAGCCTGCAGAATCCATAGCGCTGTATCTTTGCGTTGTTATCTCGTCGTCATTTCCCATCGAGGGCCGCAGACTCTGGCCGCGGGGCGATTTGCTGAATACACAGCGTGACCCTCCGTGTGTTTGAGCCCCAGTAGCTGGTCCTTATGCGATGGAAATCCTTCCTCTAGGTTTCAGAGCACCCCAATTTTGCTGGAAATTCCTAACAAGCTAGCTTTTAGCCATTCTACCTTGTCATTTTCCTGCTCAGTGATGTGGTACACGGGGGTGCTGCACTCCCTTTGCCGCCATCTTCCCCTCCGCCGAAAATTGATTTCTTAATAATCTGAGAGTAAGTAGAATGAGAAATATTATAAAAGTCAGTTAAAAACTTAATGGAAAATAAAGGTATGATATGATAGAGTGAAATGATAGACCCAATACTGGTCATTGGAAAAGACTAATAAAGTACACAATTCTCTGTTAGGACTGAGCAAGATGAGAGTTGTGGGTAGAAGAGAGAGGAGAGAGAGTAGGCATAAACATATGGAATGGAATAAGGAACCAGCTACGACAGTGATAAGAAGATACTATTACAATACTGAGTAGAATTATATTATTTCCAATAAATTTGAAAACAAAATCTATGAGGAAATTCCTGGGAAAATATATTTTAGGTATTAAAATTGACATAAATGAAAAAGTAAGATTTAAACAGTGATATTACCATTGAAATTTGAATTACCGTTTTAACCACTTTCCACAAAGAAAACAATAGGCCCTGCTGGATTCACAGGATAATTCTTTCTAGTTAAGACCCTGGTAAGCGATACTCTAGTAGTAAGGACAAACTCAGGCAACCTGAAATTTAATCTAGTAGCATCAGGTGTTTGCCCAACTGTAACTGAAGACTAGAAAAAAAATTTAATTCTTCCCCAGAAGATGAAAATAGCATTTAGATTTTTTATTTTTCAATTTGCAATCAAAATGTCCAGTATTCAGTAAACACTCATTAGGCATATTAGGATTCAGAACCAATTTTGAGTGAAAACCAGGATAAAACAGACTAATAGAGATATGCCCAGAGATGGTCCATATATTAAGGTTATCAAAAAATTTTTAAAATATGTTTAAGAGAGTAGATATCAAGGCAATTTTTTTTTACCCTGCTACTAATGACAGTCTTTTTTTTTTTTTTTCTGGTTGTATATAAAGTATATTCACACCATTCATGTCTTCCTACATGTACTTAGGGTAATGATATCCATCTCATTCAACCATCTTTTTTGCCCTCCCTTTCCCTCCCTATCTTTTGCCCTATCTAGAGTTTGTCTAATCCTCCCATGCTCCCCCTGCCAAGCCTACAATGAATCAGCCTCCTTATATCAGAGAAAACATTTGGCATTTTTTTTTTTTTTTTTTTTTTGTGATTGGCTAACTTTACTGAGCATTATATTCTCCAAGACCATCTATGTACCTGCAAATGTCATGATTTTATTCTCTTTTAATGCTGAATAATATTCCATTGTGTATATTTCCTTTATACTTTCATCTACTGAAGGGCATCTAGGGCATCATAGTTTAGCTATTGTGAATTGTGCTTTTATAAATATTGATGTGGCTGTGTCCCTGTAGTATGCTGTTTTTAAGTCCTTTGGGTATAGGCCAAGGGGTGGGATAGCTGGGTCAAATCGTGGTTCCATTTTCAGCTTTCCAAGCAGTCTCCATACTGCTTTCTATATTGGGTATACCAATTTGTAGTCCCACCAGCAAAGTATGAGTGTGTCTTTTCCCCCACATCCTTGCTAACAATTATTGTTGTTGGTGTTCTTAATAGCTGCCATTATGACTGGAGTGAGATAAAATTTTATAGTAGCCTTGATTTGCATCTCTCTAATTGCTAGAGATGTTGAAAATTTTTTCATATATTTGTTGATTGATTGTATATCATCTTCTGAGAGGTGTCTGTTCAGTTTCTTGGCCCAATTATTGATTGGGCTATTTGTTTTTTTGGTGTTTAGCTTCTTAAGTTCTTTATGTACCCTAGAGATTAGTGCTCTACCTGATGTGTGAGTGTTAAAAATTTGCTCCCAAGATGTAGGCTTTCTATTCACCTCACTAATTGTTTCTTTTGCCGAAAAAGAAGCTTTTTAGTTTAAATCCTTCCCATTTCTTGATTCTTGATTATAGGAGTCTTATTAAGGAAGTTGGGGCCTAATCCAACCTATAGAGATTTGGGCTTACTTTTTCTTCTAATAGGCAGTGTCTCTGGTTTAATTCCTAGGTCTTTGATCCACTTTGACTTGAGTTTTGTGCATGGTAAGAGATAGGGATTTAATTTCATTTTGTTGCATATGGATTTGCAGTTTTCCCAGCACCATTTTTTGAAGAGGCTGTCTTTTCTCCAATGTATGTTTTGGGCACCTTTGTCTAACATACCTGTAATAATGTGGGTTAGTCTCTGTGTTCTCTATTCTATACCATTGATCTACCAGTCTATTTTGGTGCCAATACCAAGCTATTTTTGTTACTATTGCTCTGTAGTATAGTTTAAGGTCTGGTGTAGTGATGCTACCTGCTTCACTCTTCTTGCTAAGGATTGCTTTAGCTATTCTGGGTCTCTTATTTTTCCAGATTAATTTCATGACAGCTTTTCCTATTTCTATGAGGAATATCTTTGGGATTTTGATTTGAAGTGCATTAAATTTGTATAGTGCTTTTGGTAATATGGTCATCTTGACAATATTAATTCTGCCTATTGAAGAACAAGGAGATCTTTCCATCTTCTAAGGTCTTCTTTAATTTCTTTCTTTACAATTCTGAAGCTTTTGTTGTAAAGGTCTTTCACCTTTTTCACTAGGTTGATTCCCAAGTATTTTATTTTATTTTTTTGAGGCTATTGTAAATGGGGTAATTTTCCTTGTTTCCCTTTCAGAGGATTTGTCACTGATATACAGAAATGACTTGATTTATAGGTGTTGATTTTGTATCCTGCTACTTTGCTGAATTCATTTGCTAGTTCTAGAAGTTTTCTGGTGGAATTTTTTGGGTCTTCTAGGTATAGAATCATATCATCGGCAAATGGTGCTAATTTGAGTTCTTCTTTTCCTATCCATATCCATTAATTTTTTTCATCTGTCTAATTGCTCAGGTCAGTGTTCCAAGAACTATGTTGAATAGAAGTGGTGAAAGAGGGCATCCCTGTCTTGTTCCAGTTTTTAGAGGGAATGCTTTCAATTTTTCTCCATTTAGAATGACATTGGCCTGGGGCTTAGCATAGAGAGCCTTTATGATGTTGAGATATGTTCCTGTTATCCCTAGTTTTCCTGGTATTTTGAACATGTATGGGTGCTGTATTTTGTTAAATGCTTTTTCTACATCAATTGAGATGATCATATGATTCTTATCTTTAAGTCTATTGATGTGATGAATTACTTTTATTGATTTCTGTATGTTGAAACAACCTTGTATCCTTGGGATGAACCCCCTTGACTGTGGTGCACTATCTTTTTGATATGTTTTTGTATTCAATTTGCCAGGATTTTATTGAGAGTTTTTGCATCTAAGTTCATTAGCAATATTGGTCTTAAGTTTTCTTTCTTTGATGTGTCTTTGCCCAGTTTTGGAATCAGGGTGATATTGGCCTCATAGAATGAGTATGGAAGTGCTCCCTTTTTTCTATTTCACAAAATAATTTGTAGAGTTTAGGTATTATTTATTTTATAGGTCTTGTAGAACTCAGCTGTGTATCCATCTGGTCCTGGGATTTTCTTGGTTGGTAGACTTCAGATGGTGTCTTTAATTTCCTTGCTTGAAATTGATCTGTTTAAATTGCATATATTATCCCAATTAAATTTGGGCAATTCATATGCGTCTAGAAATTTGTTGGTGTCTTCAATATTCTCTATTTTATTGGAATACAAATTTTAAAAATAATTTCTAATTATCTTCTGTGTTTCTGTAGTGTATGTTGTGATATTTCCTTTTTTTATCACATATGTTGGTGACTTGAGTTTTCTCTC
Source organism: Callospermophilus lateralis (assembly GCF_048772815.1). Lineage (NCBI taxonomy): Eukaryota > Metazoa > Chordata > Mammalia > Rodentia > Sciuridae > Callospermophilus > Callospermophilus lateralis. The sequence continues at coordinate 72,301,846 of NC_135310.1, read as the reverse complement.
TCCTTCTCTTTGTTAGCATGGCTAAGGGTTTGTCAATTTTATTTATTTTTTTGAAGAACCAACTTTTTGTTCTGTCAATTTTTCAATTGTATCTTTTGTTTCAATTTCATCTCTGATTTTAATTATTTCCTGTATTCTGCTGTTTTTTTTTTTGTGAACGTTTTCTTCTTTTGCTAGGGTTTGAGATGTAGGATTGGGTCGTTTATTTATTGACTTTTTCTTTTTTTAAGGAATAAACTCCATGCAATGTTCTTTCCTATTGGTTCTGCTTTCATAGTGTCTCAGAGATTTTGATATGTTGTATCAGTGTTCTCATTTACCTCTAAGAATTTTTTAATCTCCTCTTTGATATCTTTTGCAACATGTTTTTCATTTAGTAGCATATTATTTAGTCTCCAGGTGTTGGAGTAGTTTTTATTTTTTATTTTTTCATTGATTTCAAAGATCATTCCCTTGTGATCTGATAGAATGCAGGGTAGTATCTCTACTTTTTTGTGTTTTTTAAGAGTTACTTTGTGCAATAATATGTGGTCTATTTTAGAGAAGGATCTACATGCTGCTGAGGAGAAAGTGTATTTTTCACTTGTTGAAGGATGAAATATTCTATTTAAGTCAGTTAAATCTAAGTTATTATTTGTATTATTGAGTTCTATAGCTCCTTTGTTCAGCTTTTGTTTGGAAGATCTATCCAGTAGTGAAAGAGATGTGTTAAAGTCACCCAGAATTATTGTGTTGTGGTCAGTTTTACTCTTGAATTTGAAAAGAGTTTGTTTGATGATCATAGCTGCTCCATTGTTTGGGGCATATATATTTTTATAATTGCTATGTCTTGTTGGTGTATGGTTCCCTTGAGCAGTACATAGTGTCCTTCTTTATCCCTTTTGATTAACTTTAGCTTAAAGTCTACTTTATTTGATATGAGGATGGAAACCCCTGCTTGTTTCCCAGTCCATGTGAGTGGTATGATTTTTCCCAACCTTTCACCTTCAGTCTGTGCACGTCTTTTCCTATGAGATGAGTCTCTTGGAGGCAGCATTTTTTCTTTCTTTTCTTTTTCTTTTTCTTTCTTTCTTTTTTCAAATCTAATCAGCTAGCCTATGTCTTTTGATTGGTGAGTTTAGGCCATTAACATTCAGGATCATTATTGAGACATGATTTGTATTCCCAGACATTTTTGTTATTTAACTTGGTTTTTCCTTTGGTTAGCTTGTCCTTTAGGGTAATACCTCCCTCTGCTGATTTTCATTGTTGTTTTTTATTTCCTCTTCATAGAATATTTTGCCAAGAATGTTCTGTAGTGCAGGTTTTCTAGCTGCAAATTCTTTTAGCTTATATCATGGAAGTTTTTATTTCCTCATTAAATCTAAAGCTTAATTTTGGCGGATACAAAATTCTTGGTTGGCATTCATTTTCTTTCAGAGCTTGATATATATTGTTCCAGGATCTTCTATCTTTCAGAGTCTGGGTTGAAAAATCTGCACATAACTTAATTTGTTTCTCCCTATATGTAATCTGATTTCTTTCTCTTGTAGCTTTTTTCAATATCATGTGCCTTGGTGTGGATCTGTTGTGATTTTGTACAGTTGATATCCTGTAAGCCTCTTAGATTTTGTTTTCCAATTCATTCTTCATGTTTGGAAAATTTTCTGATATTATTTCACTGAACAGATTGCTAAGTTCTTTGGATTGTAACTCTGTGTATTCCCCTATTCCAATAACTCTTAAATTTGGTCTTTTTATATTATCCCCAATTTCTTGAAAGTTCTGCTCATAGTTTCTTACCATTTTCACTGTGTGGTTTACATTATTTTTAGAATTATATATTTTATCTTCATTGGTTGAGGTTCTGTCTTTCAAGTGGTCTAAACTGTTGGTGATGCTTTCAATTGAACTTTTAATTTAATTTATTGTTTCTTTCACTTCAAGGATTTCTGTTTGGTTTTTCTTTAGAACCTCTATCTCCTTATTGAAGTAATCTTTGCTTCCTGTATTTGCTTATGTAGTTCTTTGTCGAAATGATATTTTGCTCCCTGTATTTGCTCTCTTATATTATCCTTTAGTTCACAGAATATCTGTTATATACATCCTGAACTCCTTCTCTGTAATTTCATCTGCTGCACTGGACATGGATTCTAATAATGTGGTATCTTGGTTTGTTTGGGACCCTTTCTTCCCTTGTCTTCCTTTATAGCTCTATGAATATGAAGCATTACCGTTTTTACCCTCTAGGCTTATAGTGCTCCTGTAGGGTTCCAATACCTACCTCATCTTTGAGGGGAAGGACAGTGTTAACAAATCCCAAAATAAACAATATACCACCTAAAAACAAAGAGTTGTTATTAAGACTTTTATAATTTGGATACAATGTACAGAAATGGTGAATTCAATTATTATCTACAATATAATCAGTAGGTTTGTAAAAAGGTTTACAGTTTCTGCTGGTGGACAATGAACAAGTGGTGAGGTATAGGAAAATATGCTGAGGAGGTATGAGATGGAGATATAGAGTTGTTATATCTTAGGAATTGTGAAAGAGAAATCTAAAGAAGAAGGTTAGTAGCAGGAAAATAGTGAGGTAGTAATTTTGGGTAGACAAGTAAGAGGGAAGACAGTAGAGTGCATAGGACAAACACGTATATATTAAGAGAAATAAAAAATGTTAAAATAGTAAAAATTGGAAAGAGAAAAAAAACAAAAAAGAATAAAAAAGAATTTACAACACAACTGCAATATACTATTCAGTCCTCTCAGTCCTCGGTATCCTAATTCATACAAAGTACTTGGTTTCACATATGTTGGGGATGTGAGGGCGGGAGAATACAGAGGGACAAGAAAGAAAAAAAAATCTTGACGTAAGAAACAGGATTGTTTTGGTGAGAGAGCAGTATCTTTTCTGCTTCCCTTCTCATCCAATAGGTGGTGTTATCTGTTCTAAGTTGGTATCTTTGCCCTCAGGATGGTGAGGGTTAACGGTGTGTGAGGGTTGGTCTTGGGTACAGGGCACCTGGAAATGGGTATGGCATCTGCTGGTCTTGTTGAGACTGCACCTCAAGGATCTCCTTTGGGGTCAGCTCCTGTGATGTGGGCACCAGGTCTTATCTCCTCATCTCACCTGAAGACCTCACAGTTCCTGCCCTCTAAATTAGTCTCTAAAGTTTATCTTCCTCACTCTTTTCCTTTCCACTTCCTAATCAGGAACTTTTTTCTCTGGGGGTCTTGTGTGTTGCACTCTGGTGGTTATGCACCTGTTCCAGAGGCCTGTTCTGAATTGGGCAGTCACTCTGCTGAGTTAGTGGCTGCTGGGGATTGGGGATAATTAGAAAACTATGAATACCTGGCTATCTGGTGTTCCAAACTGGTAGTTGCCCCAACTAAAGATGGTAATGGAAGTGACCCAAGATGAAGGCAGCTGCTTTCAGTGATGGAGTGTTAGGTTGGGTGGGGGGAGCTGGGGGGAGCTGGGTGATGGCATTGTGTGATGTGTTCAGAGATGAGCTCTGTGGTGCAGTGTTGTAGCTGTTGGCTTTCTTCAGAGCCTGTGATGTCTCCAAGTGCAGGCAGCCACCGGGAGTAGGGACTATGGCAGTAGCTGCCAAGTCCCAAGATGAAGGCAACCAGAAGAGCCCCATATTGGTAGATGGAGGTCCACACGGGAATGGTGGTTGGAGTTCCTGGGTGTGGATAGTGGTTGAGTGTCCTTTGTGGGAGTGCATCTGGGAATTCTGTGCCAATGCTGATGCCAGTGGTCCCACTTAGGCACCCACAAGACCTGCATGGGGTGAGTAGTTGGGAGTTGGGAGTCCTTTTCTAAAGCTGAAGCCTGGGGCATGGCAACCATGATTGCTGTGAGGGACCAGCTGTGGAGGGGTCCTCCATCACTCTCAGCAAAGCAATATTTCTCCTGGTTGAGACCTGGGTCATGGGGTGACACAGAATTCTGCCTCCCTCTGTTTGCCATCTTGGATCCTCCCAGACTTCCACTAATTACAGTTTATTTACATCTTTCTAATTCTTCTTTCTTTTATTTATTTATTTTTATGGTGCTGAGATCTATAGGATAAATATTGAATGTAAATGATGAAAGCAGGAACTCCCCCCAACACCTTTAAAGGAAAACGTTTGATAATTAAGTATAATTTTTGCTACAATCTTTATCATGTTGGTCTCCTAATTCTAGATTAGTATGATTTTCTATTATGAAGGAATACTGAATTAAATTCAGTTTATTTACTTTGCTTTAATTGAGATGTTAATGTGGTTTTTTCATCTTTATATCAATGAAATGTTCCAATATGAAATAATTTACAGAGGTTAGGGTTGTTAAATATCTTTTCATGTATTTATTCATTGTTTGTCCATTGTTTTTGGAGAGGTGTCTCTTTAAGTCTTATGCTCATTTAGGAAGATTGATTTATTTCATTATTGAGTTTGAAATTCTTTAAATATTCTATATATAAGTACTTTTACAGATATGTGATTTACAAACATTTCTCCCAGTCTATAACTTGGACTTTCATTCATTTAGCAGTATCTTTTGCAGAGCAAAAGTTCAATTTATAAATTTTATCTTTTATGGATCATGCTTTTTTTTTTTAATCACATATAAGAACTCATTGTCTAGCTTGAGGTCAGAAAGTTGTTCTCCAATGTTTTCTTTTAAACATTTTATAATCTTCCATCTTTCCATTTAGGTCCATGATCCATTTGGAGTTAATTTTTGTATAAAATATGAGCTTTATGTTGATGTTTCTTGATTTTTTGTATATGAAAATATCTAACCTGCCAGCACTGTTGAAAAGCTGATAGTATCCCTTACATTATCACAACATATTTTAATGATTTTTTTTCCTTTCCTATTTTCCCATTGGATTTCTACTGCACAAAGTCCATAAGCCGTCTTTTTATCTGGGATTCTGTCCTAGAGTTCTGAGCAGTTAGTACCCAATATACATTTGTTCCTTTAGTAATAATAAACAATGGATTCAGATTTTCTTGTGTGTAGTAGAACTGTTCAGAAATTTGTGTAATGGAAATGTCTTTTTTCTTGCTTTCTGTCTCTTCTTAAGTTATAATTATGTAATTATAATGCACATCCCCCATGAGCATCTCTGATATGGGCAGATATATGTGTGCTATCATTAGGTCCATAAATAATTGGACTAGAGGCAGAATATAAACCAGAGTGGGCAAACAAATTTTCCATCTCCAAAATTTGGATTGGTGCATAGTTAGAGCAATTCATATTACTCTGGGTTTTGAGTCTGCAATATTATGTAAATTCAAGGGCTGAAGTCACAGTCTTATTTTTGAAGCTTGCTTTATTGGGAGTCATCTCATTGCAATTAAATAATCTATTCACAGCAAGATAGTAAGAACAATGAAACACATAACATTTAATTTTAAAAGTAACCTAGAGGGTAAGCATACTCTATGGGATTTTTGAATGCTTAAAGGACTTAGTCTTTATTATACCATTATTAAGAATAGCATACAATATAACTAATACATAGATCTATGCTGCTTAGTTTAAATAACTTCAGTGCCATTGTGAGTAAAGAAACAGCACTCTTTTTGAAATGGTCTCTGTTCTTTTAAAGATACATTCATTCAGTGGTTTGGCCCCAGGATTGGGTGTTGATGATAAAAAGATGGACAACATGATCCTCTCTGAGCAAGTTTAGAGTCTATAGGGCAGAAAGAAACCCACAAGTTAATGTAATGAAAATATCATATAAATTAACAAGAAACAAAAGTAGACTTTAGCACCCTGCACATGAAGCGTGGAAGTATTATGAGTACTTATAGCTTTGGAAGATCCTTCGTATTTGCCAGGAATGGGAAGTCTTCAGGAGAAACTAAGATCTGAGGACTAAGTTTTTTGTGGGGTAGAGAAAGAAATGAAGGTATGCAAACAGTAGGAGCTTCCTTTGCATAGAGCCCATGTTGATAGAAGTATAACTATTACTCAGCTATTTATGAAGGTTGGGGCATGCGTTCAAAGTTAACATAGCTTTCTTTCCCATGCACTATCTGGGAATGGTAAGGTGAGTAGAGGGTGGCAAATTTTGTCTAGAAAATGTGCTCAGAGTTCAGCTATGATTGAGGGGAACATAAGAGCAAAAGAAGGGTATTACAGCCTGAATTTAAGAAGCTGTTTAATAATATGTCGATAGTACTTTAATCAAACAGTTTACCTTCTGGACTAACTCAAATTTCTTTAGCCTTTCCTGATGATCAAGGGAATTCTTTATTAAGTCTAATGTGCTGGCCTTAAAAGTTGCCTGGTGTGCAAGGAAGCTGTCAATCATATGCTTTAAAAAATGAACAGCGGAAGGGTTCTAAAGGGAAATCAAATTATGGTCCATTTGGAAATGTCACAACCAAGTGGTACCAACAAAAATGAAGAGGTTCATTGACCATTCAAATTGGTATATGAGAATTACGTGTTTTTGCTGCTAATCAAAGATAAAGCTGCCTATGTGGAATGGAGACCACCCAGGCTGCAGCTAATGTTAGTGTTTACATGACATGTTGGAAACAAACTGAGCAATTACAAAGGCCCACTCTAACTAGATCCTAACAGGCAAAATGCCCTCTGATCCAAATGTTAATAGCTTTGACCTTCATTGGTTTTTAATCTCATTCTGTCTGGCAGAGTAAATGAACTCTAGGTTATACAGTAGAGAAGAGTCCTTTTTGTTTTTCTTTTTTTTTTTTTTTTTTTTTTTTATTGCGGGGAAATTGAAAGTCTGTCTTTTTTCGGTTGGGTATATCACTGAGTATGCACAGAAAGCCTGCTGATTGACGGTGCTTCAACAAAGGCAGATTCAGTTTGCAGCTGATAAGCAGCAAAGTCATCCATGCTGTGTTTACAAAGTAGGCAAGGAGAGTGAAAAATTAGTGATAAAAGAGCTAATCTTATTGTTTTGCTGGATGAGAGAATGGCACTTTTGTGCTTGCTTTAAGAGGAGCTGGCGCCGTTTCCTTCTTTCCCCCCTCTATGCTTTGGCAGCAAAACAGTTTCCAGATTTCCCAAAGTGTTATAGATTATAAAGGACACAGTAATGCTGGAAGGGTTCCTACTGTTGAGTCGGGTACAAACTGCACTGGAGACTGGCTGTTTGTTCTATGTACCCATGACCCCACCCTACATAAACTACTGATTTTCTCCCTTTGGTGTTTCTAAAGCAAAAGATAAATATTTGGGATGTCAGACTAATTCATCAGTGTTTAATTTGCCAACATACTTAAATACTTAGCTGTGTTAAGAATAAAGTTTGAAACTCCTTTATGATAGTAACTGGGTTTAGGTTCTGGCATTAACAATTGGGCTGCTTTGAGAAAAGATTTGAGAAGAGGGGTGTGCTTTGGTTCTTTTAGTGTGTCAGTGTTCCTTTAGTGCATGAATACTTAGTTGTAAGTCCTATAAAGACAGAAGAAATAGTAGTGTAGAGTAGTCCTAGGTGCAAACACAGCTAAAAAGGCGATGTTCTACATTTGAAGTATTCCGTTCATATCTCCATCATCTTGTCAGTTTTGGTAAAGGAGAGGTAACAGATGATGTTTTAGCCAGAGGCATATCCCAGGGTTTAGTTGCTTCACTACGACATTTTCCACATTTGGTGGTGATTAGCAACAACCTATGATGGCAGCAGCCATGTGTCTCTTCCAGGTAATCTGAATCATTCACTCATTTGTTCATTTGACACTTTGTCCATTCACTCAAACCTCAGTTGGGCCAGGGGCTATGGAGCTACTGAGGAGAACAAACATCGATTACAAACTCAAGGAATTTCCTTCCCACCTTGTGGGCAAGACAATAAAGCAGACACATAATTATAATACCATATAATATAAAATTTACACTGGGGTACTTACAGAGCACAGAAGTATCCCTCAGTTGAGCAGTTGAGAAAGGCTACCAGGTAGATGGGAGTCAATTTTATGTTGAAGAGTGTGTTGGAGTGAGTCAGGAGATGACAAGCAGTTCAACCAGAGCTGTGCTCCTCAAGCTGAAGTGTAGATTTTATGTGCCAGGGTATGTACAGTCGTTGAAAAGATAGGACTTTACTCATCCAACGAGGGCTTATTATTTATTTGTTGAGCAAAATATTGTATATGTAATTGTGCTAGGCACTCAAACAGACACTGGGGATAGAGAAATACATTAGATAATTTAAAAACTCATCTTGAACTGTCAATTCTGGAGAGACATATCTCAAAACACATGTATGTGCAGAGGCATATATATATATGCACATACATATGCATATATACAAAATGTATAAATTTATCCAACCAAACATGATTATATTATATGTATTTTGTGCTGCATGAGCAGATTTTGATAATGCCCTGAGACCCTAGGTGAATGTGTTCATTTAAATTTTAAAATCAGAGGTACTGTGCCAAAAGATTTTAAGGAGTGCTAGCAAGCTATACATAAGGAATTGAGTGGAATATGGGGTTGGAAAGGTAGGTAGGCTATAAGCATCTATAACTTTGCATTTTCTATTAAAGGAAATGGAGCACTCTAAGAGGATTAGAAGCAGGAAAGGCATGATTGGTTCAGGGTTTTAGAAGGATCATACTGGTGGCAAGCACCCGTAGTACTTCTGAGATCATGCTTTAAAAATATGGTCCCGATAGCTGTTTTTCATTTTCTTTGCCTGTATTGAGTCGCTTGATGGTTTCCATCAGTGTACAAACAGCTAAAGCTAAGGACCTTAAATGAACATCCTGAAATACACAGTGCATAGTCAAAAGGATTTACCTTTGTGGAATTTCTCTTAAAGTTGAGGTCACCCAAAGCACAAATTGAATCTAAAAGTTGGGACAACCTTTATTTATGCTATGAATTGATTTAGCTTTTCTTTAAAGGATCTCAAAATATTTCACGTACACTAGCTGGGTTATTTTTCAGAGTTGGGGTGAGATTGAGAGAGAGATTGGTTGCAAGTAGCTAAAACTCGTTCAAATGAGCAGAACCTGCAAGGGGAATATATTGAATGATTACAAAGGGCAAGGAATGGAGCCAGATCTGATGAGGGACAGAATCAGGATCTAGAATGAGAATAAGCTGAGATTAGAATAGTTGTCTTTCTTTGTCTCTCTTTTTTTCTGGTGCACCTTGGATATTAGCTTTATTCTTTGTTATCTGTGCAATAAGTTTTTACCTTGTTTGTTTTATTTTCTTATGAGAATTGTTCATAACAAGCTATATCTTTTTAGCTTAAGTATCACCAGAGACTAGACAGTTTCAGTTTTTCAAGAGGAAGAATTGGAATGGCCCATTTGAGTGTGGTCTGCCTTTTGGGTCAAGTCAGCTGTCACTGGGAGGAAGTCCTACAGCTCCATTGCCCATTGTCCAGGGCTGGGCAACCAGGTTCTGGCTTCTCAGGAGTACAGAGACATCCTATTAAAATAGAGGTTGGAGCAGGACACAATGATTAGATGAAGGAATGACTTAAATCTCTAATTTCCACAGAGAAAGCCTGGGAAATACCAATGTCAATGAGTATGCTTTCTGAAGAAGGAACACTACCAATTCCTTTTCTAGATTTTCTTTTGTTCATTAATATTTGAATAGATTGCTATACTAGTCATAATTCTTTAAATTGCAGTGTTAAAAACTCATCTTGTATGGCCTTATTTATCTGAAATGTTTAAATCATGTATTGGTTTCAGGCATAGCTAGATCTAGCTGCTCTGGTAAGCTAAGTGAGAATCTGCTTCTGTCCCTCTTTAAGAGCTGCTTTCCTTGCTGAAGGCTTCATTCTTACATTGGCTCTCTACTATGCATTGGCAAAGATGACTGGTACTGACTTACACCCTGCTTCAAACATTTGTGGGTGTTGGGAGTATGACTCTTCTGTTCCCAAAACAATTTAGGCTCTAATGTTAAAATGCACATTTTTTATTGATTTAAAAAAATAAATGACAGTGGAATACATTATAATTCTTATTACATATATATAGCACAAGTTTTTATATCTCTGGTTGTATATAATGTATGTTGACACCAATTAGTGTCTTCATACATGTACTTTGGATGATGATGTCTATCACATTCCACCATCCTTGCTAATCCCCTGCCCCCTTCCTTTCCCTGCCACCCCTCTGCCCTCTCTAGAATTCATCCATTCCTCCCGTGCTCTCCCTCCTTACACCACTCTGACTCAGCCTCCTTGTATCAGAGAAAACATTCGGCATTTGTTTTTTTTTTTTTTTGGGGGGGGGCAGTGGGGATTGGCTAACTTCACTTAGCATTATCTTCTCCAATACCATTCATTAAAATTTACAATTAAAAGCAAAATTAATGTTTCATTCCCATTTTCTACCAAGTTGAGTTTGGGCAGAAAAATTGCTTTTTGATTTGAACTCTCTAAGAATTCATTGTATTATATGTGAACATTACTACTGGGATCACAATATTGGGATTGAGGACTATAGAATACAGGAAACTACAGTAACATCATAGCTATAAGGACATTAGTATAAGGCAGTTTGATTTATTGATGTGCATTATAAACAAGAGCTAAATTGATTTCTTATTTTATGGAGTCTTAAAATTTTACTTGCTTTGTACCTTTTTCTGAATACTGAAGTATGAAAATTTGCCTTCAGCAGCTTTCAGAAGTTCTTAAATGTAACATTTCATATCTGCATATCTGTGTTCATGGACTGGAATTTGTATTCTGCACTCATCTTCTAGAAAGATTGCTAGTATAGTGAGAGATGAACTGAAGGATATTGATGTTATCAGTGAGGGGCAGATGGAAGGCTAAGTTGGAATTGACAGTTGTCTAATTTAGAGGTGACAAAGGCCTAAATCAGACTCTAGTGATGGAAGGAGAGAGAGAATAGATATGAGAAACACATTTTCTTGTGAAAACAAATTTTCCTACAAGTTGTGGGCAATGCTTTCATTTACATTGATGCTTTTCATATTGTTGTTGTTTTGGGTAAAGCTATGTCACGAGATGGGCTGGCTAATAGTTCTATGTAATTGGTTTTAAGAATCATTCAAATGGGAGAATTCAGATTCATCTGATTTTGTTGAAGGACACAAACACATTGAGAGCAGTGAGAACAGGAATTATTTATCCCTGATAGAAAACAGGCAAAAGAGCACAGTTTAAGGAAGAGGAGCCTATGGTAACAGATGCCAGGAGTGCAGAAAACAGTGCAAAACTCAAGCATGGAGGAAGGAGGAGACTCAGTTCTGATGACAATTTATGCTTGGGCCGTGTTATGCTTCTCTCTTATGGCTGTGGCCTTAGGAACACGGACCCTTTTGTTTACCTTTCCAGGTGGTAAATTGTCACAGCAGCTACATGCTCTCAGGCTAGTTTTCTTTAGTGCAATCAAAACCACTTTATTGCAGAGGTGAGGATAACCCAAGTACAAATGACATACAAAACAGGGAAGTATGGTTTTAGAATACAAAACCGATTCCTATTTTACTTTGGAGACTATTCTCACTGAACTATGTAGGACTGTATTTTCTCTGTTCCCAAACACCTTGGTTTACTGCCTCGTTTTATTGACCCTGAAATCAGGTTACTTTTTTATTTATCTGGTTTACTCAGAGCTTAAGAGCTTGATTTTATTCTTATTTTAAAAAACTGCAAAGTTTTGAGTCTTCTAGGTAGTCAAAGACATTTTGTTCATTTCATAAGTGTGTGTTAGATGAATGAGGTCACACTTAGCCAAGATCTCTGTTACAGTCAAGGGGCAGCATACCATCAAGCACCACAGTGCATGCTCAGACTCCTGTGACAAAGGAACAGGTGGAGAGGTGTGAAGACAGAGACCACTCAACCATGCTCGTGTTACAGTGTTACTCTAGTACTTTAATCTTCTTTTTTTCTGATTTCTTTAAGTATTCTTTCTCAGTTTTCTAATAGAAAGGAAGGGATATGGGCAAATGTCAGAAGTTGGAATAGGGATGAAGCACCACAAACAACCCAAATTAAATAAATTGCCCCTCATCATCCAATGTTCATTAAGAGACTATAAATTACTATGGATTGATAAGTTTCTTGTTTGGGGTGCAAATACCTATTCACTTATTAAAGACATTGATGATTCATGCCATTTGGTGTTGATTGCTTTAGTATTATTCACTGTTATTAATGAAGAAGCATTAAGTTGCTTTACTTTTGCTTCAGAGGGAAGACCAGGATCTATAGTGGAAGGAAAGAATTTTTTAAAGATGGGTAGTTGTGGTACTGAATATCTGTTGGTGTCTACCTGAAGTAGAGCAGAAAACCCAGAATTGTGTTAGAGAGAATTCAAGTATTGATCATGAAGTGTATAAATAAGGAATTATTTGTTAAATGCAAAATGAAAGCATCTTAGGCAACTTATGTAAGAAGGGAATATATCAAATGATTTGTCAAAGCTTGAGGTTTCATACAGAGTCAAGTAAACTGGGCTTGGAGAAGAACAAAGTTAGGCAACTCCAGAGGTTCTCATTGGCAAAACCAGTCCACAGTACAAAAACAATTGCTGAAAAGAAAAAATAAATAAGTCAATGTTTATTGAATATCTCTAATAAGACAGGTGATGGGACTCTAGAGTGAGTGAACAAAAGCTCTGGTCTTGAGGAGCTTAGATTTCACTTGGGCAAGCAGACAAATAAAACATGAGTGTAACACCTGGAGTAGTGGTAAGTGCAAAGAAGAATAATGAAACAAGTTCCAAAAGGAAAGGTAGTAGAGAAAGAACAAGAAAGGTACCAGAAGTGTGGGTGGAATGAGCCATGTAACACCCCAGGGAAATACTGTGCCAGAAAGAGGGAAAAGCAATTTCAAATTGTGTATAAGTAGCAATGAGGAAAGAGTTTAGCTAGAGAAGGTGAGTGCAGAGGCTGGTGGAGGAAAAGAACAGAATGCTGATTGCGTCACAGCCCCTAGTCTTTCCCTTTAAGACTAAAAGTCTCTGGAGAGATCATCTTTAAGCTCAGCTTGAAACTTGTGCTCACTCCTTGGCTGAATAAGGGAGAGAAAGAGACACAAGTTGGTTGGAGGACTTTCACAAGACCTTTCCAGCATTGTGGGAAAGGGGCTTCTGGACAGTTGGAATTACCATTCTTCCAAAGGAGGGGAGATAAAGTTGCCAGAAGAGTAAATTGAGCTGGGCACAGTGGTGCACATATGTAAGCCTGGCAACTAGGGAGGCTGAAGTAAGAAGATCAAAAGTTAGAGGCCAGCCTGCCCAATTTAGTGAGATCCTATTTTCCCCCAAACAAAAAGGAAACAAAAACAACAACAAAAAGGAAATTGAAGTTTAGTTAGCAAGGAGGAAGTTGACCAACAAATGTCCTATGGCTAGTTAGTAAGTGACCTTTAGGGTCCTGGGATGGATTGGTGGAGACAAAAAGATGGAAGCAAAAGGGAAAAGAATAAAGATCTGACAAAGAGGTGATATGCTATAATCCATCCCCATATGCTTCCCCTTCCTTCCAACTCTTCATTACGGTATAGCAATGCCAAGGCTAGTCACAAAGTACACGGGCAAACCCTAGGGAGGGAATTTATTACAAAGGATAAATGTGCAGGGAAATAGAGCCAGGCAATTGGCTGCTGACAGCTGAACATCTAAGAGTCCGAAGTGTTCCCAGAAACAGTAGCAACTCTAGAAGGCAGCAGTTGAGAATGGGGCTTTCCATTGCTCGTTCATCCTCAAGAGTCAGCCTCTTCTGGCCCCTTTACTAAAATGATAATGCTTCTATCTCACTCCTAACTCCTCTTTTTGGCTCCTTGAGAGCTTTTGTATGTCCCCTTTGCTCTTCAAACCCCTTCATACCAGTTTTGCTCCACACCTGATCTCTGCTGGGAGTCTTACATTCAAACTTCCTGAAAGTTCTGATAGGATGGTTGACACCATTCATTATAATCTTGCTATTATGTGAATTTGTCATTCTAGTTATTGCCAGAGGCTTCTGGCCAAGTGTGGAGGACTGCCTTTGCTTCGGATGCTAATCCTTGGTTTAGGCATCTAGGAAGATGCTGGCATCTCATAAACCAAGGATTATGCCTATGAATGGCAGATGTTTTATTCAGGAGCTGGTGAGTGTGGCAGGTGCCTAGGGTTTCTTAAATTTCCTTCTAGTGGGTAAACTATATTCACCTCAATGTATAGAGTGGCTGCAGTGTGACAGGCATTTAAAACACATTATTTCTGGCTCTAGAACAACCTTACCATGTAAATATTTATTCCTATTTTTTTACTTCCAAAATCACACAGACAGTAAATGGATGAGCTAGAATTTAAATGCATTCTATAGTTTCTTCAACAACACTATTGAGGGTCCTTTAGCATGCAGACCTTTGAGTAAGTGAAAGTCTTTTTGTAACGAAACAACAGCAGCATAGAAAGTCCATATCCTATAAAAAAGGTCAAAGTAATTTTTGATGGACCATAAGGCATGCATAATTCATTCATCTGTTAATTAATCCACAAATGATTTTGAATGGATACTGTGCATAAAGGACTAAAGAATAAAACTATGAGTAGAAATAATCTTACTAGATACAAGTCCAAATGGTTTCCTATAAAATAGTAATAACTGTGCTGTTTTGCAATCAGAATGTCTGAATGCTAACTATGAAAATCTGGCAAATACTTCTTTGCAGTGTGTACAATAGAGGATTGCTTAATAATGAAGGAACAACAGAGAAAGGAATCTAACGGGGAAAAAATGTTCAAGTAAAGTATTCCATGTAAATCTTGAAATAATAAGAGAGAAGGATAACAATGTTATCTTTTTCCTAGAGCTCATGAAAAACTATTGTCCCAGAACAGTTCCTCAAAGGTAATAGTATCCTATTCTGTAAAGCCAAGTGAATATATGCTAGAGAAATAAAGCTTTCTTTTAAAAGAATACCATTTACCATTTGAAGGAAATGTTAATGAGAACAAACATTTCAGGTGCCCAAAACCCTTTGTCATTTTTTCTGAATCTTTTTTTTTAAAGCAAGAAAAATAGTACTAACAGGAGATAGGGTGTTGTATGTGAATCATAATTAAGTAGGTCGAAGTTTGCAGGCACCCAAACAAAGTATGCCACTTTAGCTGCTAGTGAACATCACTGTATTTTCCTTGGTCAGTGAGCAGAAACCAATAGAAATGGGAACTTGGGGCTGGTGCCCACAAATAAGCACCAGCTTGGCAATGAGTTTTCAAAAATAACTTGGAAAACTATTTAGCAGGCCTCAATTTTTAAAATTATATATATATATATATAATTACCATGTGTACATGTGGGAGAAATGGCCAGTTGTAGGTCTAAACTGAAGCAGTTTGGAGAAGAGGGCAGTTCATTGTTTGGTTGCTGTTGCTGCTAAACTGTGACATAGTTTGAAGCACCTCCCAGTGTCCACCATGGTGTGCCTTGACTCACTTCTCAGCAACAGAGCTGCCTTTTCTGGCAGGTTTCTGAAGGTTCTGGAGTGTGAGTTTAGTCACAGATTACTTTTTCTACTTTTACATTCTTCAACCAGTTACGGTGCTACTGTTTTACAGAAATAGTCATGACTATAAATATATCTAGCAGGTATCAATCTAGGGTCATAATGAAAAGTGAATCAATAATAAATTCTCCTCTGAAAGTTCTGAGTTTTATTATTTCCTGATGGGAAAAAGTAACAATTGCTGCAAAACAAAAATAACAATTATAATTGAAAAAAAAAATCACATGAGAGATAGCATTTCTGGGAGAAGAGAGAGCATGACTTGAAGGAACTTTGTACATTTCTTTTAGTCTGTGGATTTAACATTACAAATGTCAAACAATTTTATTTTTCAAACCAGAGATTTTTTCATTCTTTCTTTCTCAGGAGTGCTGTCACTTCCTTATCTTGTGGGGATGCTAGTCAGTTCACAGGAGGATGCCATGTGTCCATGAACCACAGGGAAAGGAATCCATGGTGTTCTGGTTTGTGCCAGCTCAAGGTCATCATAAAGAAATGAAAGATCAGGCTGATTTTGCCCAGGAAGTTGCCTGATGATCGAAACCTTGATTAGTCCAAGCTGTGCACAGAAGAGGGAGCTTTGTCTTTCTTTCCCTTTCCATCTTGGGTACAAAAACTTACCTTTGTGTTGGAAGATTACAAATAAAATCTGGACCATGGTAATCTTCTCAATGGTGACATGAAGTTAGGATTAAAATATTGGAAGCTTCTAGGACATATGGGGGAGGTTTGACAGTGGGCATATCAGAAATGTAGCTGGTATCTAATTGGCAAGTGTATGAGGCCCTCAACTAATGTTCTGTCAGAGAAAGTGGAATTTTGTGTTTAACTTTTTAAAAGTGTCAGAAATGCTTTTCAACAGGTAGGTGATGACATTAACCACAGCATAAAAACTCAAGTGTGTCTTATGGGTCAAAAATCAGAGGAGTTAACATTCTCCAAATCCCCAGTGATGACAAGAAACGTGGATTTCAAAATCAAGACAAATAATATTCTAAGACAATGTGGTCCTATTCTGTTGCTTCAGAGAAAGTTCTTCCCATTGACATTGTGTATGCTGTAGATTGTTTTTTTCTGAAGCCAAATAATTGCACTAGAGAAAATCTATTTCTTCTGAGAATACAATTTGCTTTCTTTTACCTTTTATTTAAATTGATAAAGAGACAATTGGAAAAAAAAGAAACATGCACTTCACCTTGTCTTTATTCTTATTGTTTATGCAGATAAATTCTTAGAGTATTTGTGATAAAGACACGAATGTGTCCTAGAGACCTTGGCTATTCTAATTATGTCACTGCATTACAGGAACTGCTTTGACCTGAGAACAACCCAACCCAACTTGCAAAGTTCTGAACACTGGAGCTGTTCTACCAAGGCCAAAAGCTCTACAGCAAAGAGTTGCAGCATAATTAGCTCCTTTGATATCCTCTTCAACAAAATGTCAGTTCAGAAACCTGAAGTGTTTGCTAATGACAAGGGCCCAACTGTCCCATAAAACTAGAAAAGTGGTGTTTGTTGTCTCTTTCAAGAATTGGAAATGAAAATCTTAATGACACAGGAAATGCTTTTCAAAGGCCAAGAAGTCTTAGTGAAAGATAAGAGGATCAATCAGTCTCAAATATGAGTTTACTAAGAGTAAGAGGCGGGATGTTGCCAGCGTGGATATGTATTTCAAAAGGAATGAATAAAACCCAGCAGTAGTGTTAATTTCACTTTGAAGTATATAATGAAACTCTTCAAGTACCCAGACTTCAACACCCCTTTCCCAAAATGACCAAATTTCCATTTTTGAGCATTTATCTCTCTGCCTTTTTCCGTTCCCCAAGTCTTAACAGAATTTTAAAAGAGCAGCTAATAAATGAAGTATACTTCAGTTTCATGTAATGGATTGGATCAGAAGGGAACTGATAAGATGATATTGGAAAAGCAGGTAGGGGGTTGAAAAGCTGCAAAAGTGCTAAACTGTATGGGTTCAATTGATTCCTGGCGTGCAGACCTGCAGTCCCAGGGTTGTTCCAGCTAATGGGAAGAAAGCGCTCTCTGCTCTATTAGGATTGCAGCTCTTCCCGAGGGACAGAGGGACCAGTTACCAGCAGGGCCAGAGGTGATGAGGGGGAGATAAGGCCAATTAAGAATTCAGACTGGGGAAGCAGGAAACAGAAGCCACAGGGCGAATTCCAAAGGGGAAGCTGGGAAATGTGACGATGGGTCACTGTAAGCATTCAGGTAGAATACAAATATGAGTTTTAAACCCATGCTAGAGAAACTCATTTTAGTGAAAGACAGGATCAAAGGAGGCTGAAGCTTTTCAATGTGCTTTCTAAAGGCAAGCCATAGGGACAGAATGACTGAGTAGAAGCTTATCATTAAAATCTAGCCCAGTGCTTATCATCCCTTCTGCTCTTGGCACACTTTGGGTTATTAGAAATTTTAGTGGTGTACTTGAAGGAATTGAACAGCTCAAAACAAAACTAAGCAATTCAGCAATAATTTCAACACAATCACTGCTACAATGTAACCATAATGACACAGTGTTCAAAATAGCACCCCAGTGACTGAGAGCTGAAGGGACTATGGCAAGGAGTCGGACAATAGAGTTCTGGACACTCACTCCCTGAGATCTGAGGCTCAAGTTTGAAAACTAATTTCATTACCTACAAACATTTGGCATAGAGTTACTTAGTGTCTCTAATCATCAGATTCTGCATCTGTAACTGGGGAAGAAGCATAGAAACCACTTTCAGGGCTTATATTTAAGTTTCCCATGAGGTTGACAACCCTCGACCCTTGCCTGCTTCATCATCAAGCTGTCTTCTTGCTTCTCCATCTTTGTCACAACCCTGGCCCTGATGGCATTCTGTGTGCTCCAGGGGCCAAGTACTTACCTGATTTGTTCAATATAAGTAATCTGTGCTTTCCTTAACTCATAGCAAGTTGTAGTTTTGCTTTTACCAACCACAGAATCCATTCAGCAAAACGTCCTGACATCTGTTGGGGTAAAAGTGTATATACTCAAAGTGGGGTAAGGACCAATTTCATACATTGAGCAAAACTTGGGGGCATATAAAAAAGAATCCATATTGCAAAGGATCCACACTATCCTAAAAGCCTCTGGACTGCCTGAGAATAATTCTTGTAGGGAATAGAGATTTCTTTCTCCCTCAAATTTAAGACTTTCCTTCTCCTCTAAATGGTGGGTTGGTCTTTCTCTAAGCTGAATGCCACCAGGCACTGAAGTGTTTTAAATATGTTATCTCATTTTTTCCTTTCTTGAAAGCATTCCTTTGAAGCAGGTAAAACTGATTTTAAAATCATTATATAGGCAGGGAAAGTAAAGGTCAGGAATATTAAGTATTCTAAACCCAGGTCTTTATGAGGTCAAACTTCTACTGTACCTCACTCAATGGTTTTCAGTAATTGGCCATCAGAATTGTGGCAGGGGGCTTACTGCAGATTGTTTGGCCCCACCCCTGGAAGGTCCCTTCCCCTAGGTCTGGCTAGAGGACTGAAATTTTGCATTTCTAAGTTTCCCATGAGGTTGAAACTGCTGGTCCTGAGATCATACTTTGAAAAACATTACTGTAATACTCAAACCCTCCTTGAGCCCCTCCCAAAGCCACATGAAAATGCATAGAGGAGATTGAAAATCACTTTCCATTAGGAGAAGTTTGATAACACAGCCCTACACCTGATACAGCTGCAGCAAATGCTGTGCTGGATGATTTCTCCAGCTGCCAAAGGTATTTTATGGCGAGCTTTGTATTTCCCACCATGCCCAGGGCATAGAACTTTGGTACTACATTACCTAACTTTGTGATTTATTATTGTCATTTGAAACAAAAAGCACCTATGCATAACAAAACAAAGCAAGAAATGACCGCCAGGAAATGGTTGTGGTTTGTCAGTGGTAAGGCCTTTGGTATAATGTTTGTTTGTTTTCTGAGGTTTTGAAAATTGCTTTCGAAAGCCTTCGGGGCATAAAGCTTCACTTAATTAAAATATTTTAAATCAAACCACAGGAACTTCAGTTCATAAAGCCTCAGGGTACAGCCTGCAATTGTAAGGAATTCCAATGGAATAGGGTGGATAAACATAATAATATGGGGTATAACTTTTTGTTATTATTTCTGTTGACTGAGTTGATATAATTAGGGGTTAGTAATAGTAACTACAAATCATTAGTTAACTATTAGAATTCTGAGGCTATTCATTAATTGTAATCAACTGGCTTAGCATCACCAAAAGTGTAGCCATGTAGAGTTGGGGATAATGTTCCTAGGATACATAGTGAAGAAAGGGTTCCTTTTAGAAGTAATTTTAAGAAGCATTGTAGCGCTCTCTTCAAAATAGATACTGCTCATTTGCTTAGGAAAGGCTCGTAGAAGCCTTACAATAAAGCATCCTGCCTAACTTTGTTTGAATCTCATTTCTGTTTCCCATAGTGTGTAGATCACAGAGGTCTTTAGCCCCTCCCTCTCCAAGAAGCACCTTTTCATAATCTAGGGAACTAAAAAATATTCAAGAAAATATTGATATTTATATTTCAACCAGTATTACTATGGAAGCTAGTGTTTGAAATTTGGCCTAATTGAAGGGAAGATCAGTCAAAATTGTGCGATGTTTGAAAATTAATTTCCTTACCTCTAAAAGATAATAACTTCATTCCTTGTCTAGAAAAGGTCCTGGGATCATTTCTAATGACAACAGCGCTTGTTTATCTCCTGAATGGATCAAAATGGTCTGAAAACTCCTTGCTTTGCTCAGTTGGTTAAATGTTTTTCTTTTCATGCTAATTTGCTTAACAAATTCACTTTTCCCAAGTACAGGAAAGTAATCTTCAGCCACTTTTCCCCTAGCTAGAGGAAAGGTAAACTTTAACCTGCGATTTTTCTAATTATCACACATTTTGAATTAATGGGGTCCAAATTAATTAAGGTTTTATTATAGTTTCATCCTTAGGAGACAAGGTTTCATTTCCCTCTTTTGAGGTGTTTTCCATCTGAATCAAAAGAAGATTAACCTCACTCTTCTGATTGCTGGAAGCCAATGGGTTTCAACTTCTTTCTTCCCTCTCCAACATACCTGAGGGTTATGAAACACTCTTTCAGTAAGGAAAAGATGAGGTGTGTGGGGGGCTATAATTAGGAAAATCTCTCCAGGTGATTCGGATGAGCTCCCTGCCCCTTCTTGAGAATCCTGGCATTAAGCCTTTGATTAAAAACTTGTAACCCTCAGGCAAGAGCACAATTGGGGCGGGAAGGGCAGTGGAGGCCTTGACAGGACTCCAGCTAAGCTAGGGCTCTGTTGGCAGGGAGTTCTGTCACAAGAGGTCAGCTCAGACATGGAGAATCAAAAGGCAGGTTAGCCAAGATGTCCACATAAGGCAGGAAATTGCCACAAGCATCATTAGCACCATTAACTGTCTCCACCATGTGTACCTAACACTGGGCATTGACAACCCAGGAGCAGCCAGGAGGAAAGAGGTTGAACAGGCTCAAACAAAACCTGCCTTTGGTACAAGCAGGGGAGAGATTTACATTTAATCTCTTTGCTGCTGAGTTTGGGAATGGGTGGAAAAGAAAACCACACCCTAATTCTTACCCTTTCTCCAACGTTGGCCACAGTACCCTCAGGTCTGTGACAAAGGCATATGCTGATGGGTATGGTTTTATAAATGATACAGGTGTCTGAAAACCAAAGGAGAGGCTGAAATATGATATGCAGTAGAAGCAATTGGCTATATAATGGAATGTTAAGAGAATTAACCATTAATATTAGGAGAATGACCATAATCATTGTTTTAAATTCTTATTATGATCTATCTTTTGAAGTTATAGACTAAATAGAACAGCTGGAAAAGATAAATAAATACAAAATTTTTTTCTTTTGACAAGTAAGCAAAATATTAGATATGGGTGAGGCATTTATTTCCTTTGATGTGTGTATTGAATCTTAAAGGTTATTAAAAAAAAAAGTGCCTTTCAGGAAATAACTTGCCCTTTTCTAATCTTCTTATGGCTTTATTCTGCTTCAAGACCAGTTGGATACTTATTTAATTGTATGTATATTTGTTTAAATTCCTCTTAACCAATTGTCCACATTTGATACCATTCTATCCATCTTCTAAATAGACCAATATGAAGGTAGATCTTTGATTAAAGGTGAAGATTACTATAAAAGAGGACCTTTCCTTTTGTGCTGAGAGAGTTGAATTACTTAATGGCTGTTATGTCCTATTGTCACACTAAATTGAGTTTGGGCAACCAGGATTGGAGTGATTGTCAGGGGATACGTTTCCTTATAGCTCTGTGAGAAATATCCTTCCCTGTCTGAGTTTCAGTTTCCTTATCTGTTCAATATGATCTTTTCTTCCTGAGGTGATTTTATAAGTCAGTGGCATCAGACTTAAATTTTAGGTTTTGGACACTAGATGGTGATGTTGTGTTGCATTTTAAAGAGCTTTGGCCCCAGATTGTTGAGGTCTAGATTTAGGCTTTTCTTTTTCTCAGATTTTAACTATTATGGCATATGATTAATGACATTCTACCCATGAAACAAACATAATTGAGCATAGACATGACACAAAAGGAAGAAATGAAAAAAATAACTTCTGCATGCTTTCTGACATGCTAACCTCCCCAAACATTGAATCTTATGATTAGTTTAATAATTGTCCTCTAATGTCCAAAGTCCCTTGCTCCTTTCCTCGCCCTACTTGCATGTTAACTTATGGATCTATTGGTGCTTCATTGATGGAGCTGAGATTTTTATGCTGACTTTTTGTTTCTTGCTCATCTGTTTTATTCAGCTTCTCAGATCCCAGAAACTTACTCTCCTTAGAAGTGCTTGTGGTTTTAAAGTCTCGGGAGAGAATTCAGGTTGTGTGGTGAGAGATGCTAGAAATATACAAATTAACATAATTTTTGTTCAGAACCAAATTCTCTAAGAGCACATTCTCTCATTATAGAAAAATCTGGGAACAGTTCTCTCAGAGGCTTTCTCTGGACAGTTTACTGCTTGTTTAGGAAATCAGCAGCAGAAGGCGAATGGGTTGATAAAATGGTAGCTGCTTCTCTGCCCTTCTTGGGAGTGAATCTTTTTAAGGACAAAGCATAGAAGGAAATAAGAACCCCTAGAACTCTTTGAGTCCCCTGCTTCCTGGCACTGAGTTTGCAGATTCTGTGGATGGTTTTGTGCTGAGCAATGGCAATCACTCAGTTCACACTCCTCTAGTTCCAAAGGGCAACTTGTTCATGAAAGGAGATGCCAGCTTGGACTGCCCTGGCACCCTAAGCAAGATCCTCCGAACATGAAGAAGGTATGTGTGTGTGTGTGTGTGTGTGAGAGAGAGAGAGAGAGAGAGAGAGAGAGAGAGGGGAATGTGTTCATTTTGAATAATTTAACATATCTTCTGAACATAATTACACCCTGTTTTAAAAATGTACCTTTCCCCATAGTGGCATACTCCTTTAGGGACATAAATGAGTAATTGGAAATGGGAAAGCCCATTCACTAGAGAGCCTATGTGCTGTCTCAGCAAGATAGCTGAACAAGACAGGGCTGGGAAAGCAATATCTCTGTGGTGGGCACTGCTTCCCGAGGCATGGCTGTCCGGAGTTATGAAATGGGCAGTTATTCTGGTTCTCATGATAGGTTGGGTCATCATATTACACGATCTAATCCTGGATCTCAACCAGAGTGAGTAAATCTTTGCTATCTTTTGACTAGATGACACAATCAGTTGTCACTTAACTTTTCTTTGAACACATTAAAATACAATTCATTTGAGGCTTATAAAAAGAAGAGTGATTTTAAATTTGAAATGTTCCACTCCAAGTAGATGAGGGTAAAGATAAATTAACTTGACTGTTCTAAACCTCTAACTTGAGGCTGAGAAAAAAAGTGGGACTTTCACACAGTCCAGAAACATTTGCCTCAGGAACATTTTTATTGCTTAGTCTAAGGAACCTGAGGCAGAGAAAGACTCCCTGTGGACCAGAGACTCAGAATTTACAAATTGAATTTTACATGTTTTCTGCAAATCATTGAACAATAGAAGAAATATAACTAAAGAGTATGAAGAAACAAAAAAACAACCTTGATACAGATGCAAAGGGAACTTGGAGTTAATTTTATATGGCCAGAAGAATTGACTCACAGGGGTAGTACAAAGACCAGTGTTTTATGAATTGAGCCTGTACTTGGGTGATAGCAAAGAGATAAGTATAATGTGGAACTTGGCACAAATGAATAGAAATCCTCACAGCTACTCTCACCATGTCTCTTTTAGGTTCATTGTGTAGCTACAACAGAGCTGTTTAAGAGACTAGAATAAATGTGACCTAAACATTTGTCTATCTTAGGTTTTACAAGTACAATTTGAACTAAACTGCAAAATAAGTAAAGAAAACTATGAAAATAAGTACATAACAGTCTAGCATTGTACTTAGAACAGAATATAACACACTAACCAAATAAACCTTATATTTAAAATGTACTTCAAATATTATTTAGGGCATTTTTTTGATCATTTTCCCTCTAGGTACAGCGGATAATGGCAAATTCAGTGGGACTTGGTAAGAGAATTTCATCAGAAGCAATAAACAGGTAGAGTGAAAACTGATTATATTCTGATTTATGTAGTTCATTCATATTCTGGGCCATTTGCTCTGGCAAATGTGCATTCCCTGATTCAAAAATTTCTATAAAGGTGAGTTGGTTACCAACAACAAAAAGAAAAGGCTTTATGTCTAGGGTAACATATGGCTTTTAATCTTGTTCCTTGTGCTGTGCTCTGTGTCTTCTACCTGAGACGTTTTTACCCATCAGTACCATTGTTTCCTAAGAATGATTTTTATCAAGAAAAAGATGCAAGTATGGGAGAAAATTCAAATCTTGGTAAAGGTTGATTTTATTTTATTATTTTTTAAAAAGCCAAAGCTGATTGGGTAAAAAGAAAAACCCAAACCTTCCCAAAGCAAATGTAATATTCCATATTTATGAGTAAAATAGGGATGAGCCCTCACACACAAACGCTCGCCTCTAAGGCGAAGCAAATCGCTAAAGGGAAGTCAAATCCCCAGCAGCTGATTCTGGGAGGAATGAGTGCTGTGGTGGTGAGCAGTGTTCTTTAGAAGAATACACAGAATAGAAGGCTTCGGAAAGAGTTAGCCAGGCCAGGGGACCAGTGGCAGGGGCTAGCTGCTGTTGTCTAAGGAAACAAAACACATGAGGAAAGATATCAGGTGCAAGACAAACTCTAAATATGCAGAGGGGTTGGAGGAGAAGGGAGGGGGCATGGGGTTATTAATGATGGTGGAATGTGATGATGATTATTATCCAAAGTACAGGTACGAAGACATGAATTTGTGTGAATATACTGTATACAAGCAGAGATATGAAAAATTGTGCTCTATATGTGTAATAAGAATTGTAATGCATTCCACTGTCATATATTAATAAAAAATTTTTTTAAAAAAAGTAATAGTGAGCAGGCTGGGGTTGTAAGCAGGCTATACCAGGGTGGATAGGCCATACCAAATACGTAATTCTCTATTGAAAGAAAAGGAGCAACTTTAGAGGCATTTTAAATAGAAGAGTGACATCATCAGCTTTACCTCTATAATAATATTCAGATTATGTAATGTCAAAAAGTCTGATTTTTTTTTTCTATTTATTAGTTCTGGGGGGAACTTTCATTATGACCCTCATATAATAGCACAGATTCTTTCAAGTTGGGAGCTGACTTTATTATCTAATCTGGAGAAAGCCATTAGACTCTTGTATGGAGATAGGAATTCATATTATAGTAACTAAAGTTGTAAAAAGATAGTCAATTTATAAAGACCTGCTTTTTGCAAGAAGCTGTTAAAAAGTAGCCTTTCTAGTGTTTTAATATTTATTCTGGAAAGTTTTAATGGAGCTATGATAGGATAATAATGTACTTCATTTCACCAATTCTCCTAATTTCCAACACTGTAATTTTTTTATATGCTTTGTTTAATCTTAAGAATCCAATAAGCAATTTAAAAATAGAGATATAAAGACTCATTACACTATATGGACCTGCTAGAAAGTCAATAAGCAATCGACTTTTGGAGCCCTCTGAGATAATGATATTTTTAAATGCAGTAATATGAAGGGAAAAAATTTATTGAAAGTTAGAAAAGTTTAACTCTAGTTTGTTTGGATGTTGTAGAGACCAGATAGGCCATTATTGTTGTCATCTCCTCACTTGTCTGTAAAATAAGAATTCCTTCATCTGCTAGAATTATCACAGTGAGAATAAGTTTTTCCCTCATCATGTATGCATGTATATATGTGTATATATATGTGTGTGTGTGTATATATACATATATATGAATATGTGTACACATACATATTTGGCTGTTACATGTCATATTATTTTTCTCAAAAAGGATAAAGTGCTACTCTGAGTGCTCACCACACCATTGGGTGGAATTCAGTCTCATTTATTACTGGATCTCCCTTCCTGAGCAGATTGCTAAATGAGTCCAGAGTTTATATGCAGGTATTTGAGGAGAGCCCTCTGGTCCAAGCCCATAATGGTCACTCTGATGTTGCCATGGTTCTCAAAGGTGTTGGTTCTGCTTTAAGGTTAGTTGTACCCACTTTCTTTGGGAGGTCACGAAAACTTCTGGGGCACACTGGAAAGAAGAACAGAGATTCTTCTATTTGTAGTTTCCCACCTGATTGTATAGAATCTTTGCGTATGTTTTGAAACCAGATCTAGGGAATGGCCCATGAGTGTTTTTCAGTAACTTTGCCTTTTATTCCAGCAACACAGTATAATGAATAGGTATTCTCTGATTGGGAAACAAACAAACAAATACAACAACAACAACAACAAACCACACACACACACACACACACACACACACACAGAGCAAAGCAAAGTCTCAACGATTACCTTACCATATATGTGCTTGTTTTTATCTTGCTAATGGATTGGTGGTGTGGTTTCATGTATGTGAAAATGTCAATGAATGCTGATTGACTCTCTTGCTGCTGTGTCACTTTCTTCCTACTTTTACCAAGTATTTTTCAAAGCTGCCAAATTATGATTTAATATATGTACATGTTAAATGGATGTGTGTGTACATACACATAAATTGAATATGCATGCATGTTTTCTTCATTGAAAACACTTGGCATATTTCAATATATGACTACATATATTATTTCAGTAATATATTACTAAGTAGTTTTGACAAGTTATGACCCACATTATTTTAATTTTCTACATATTATGTTTCAATAATATATTATTAAGTAGTTTTGACAAGTTATGACCCACATTATTTTAATTTTACAGACATTTAGATGAATAATATCAGATACCTGGATAGTGGTATTTAGTCCTGTTGTGGGAAAGGCAGCTAGGCAGGGGTCAGCTTGAGATTTTTAGCAGGACAAACCTTGACCTATAGGCCAGCACAAACCTTGACCACCAACCAGAAGGGGCTTTTGTGACTGGTTCTGGTGTGAGGTGACTACTTACTCTTCTTAATGGTGTTGTTGAAATAAGAGAGCAAAAGGAATTCCCAGCCCTAAGGATAGAGAAGATTGAAACCTTGGAAAGCAACTCCTAAACATTCTTCTACTATAGAATTTGGCCCCTATCATCTTAGTCCTTTGAGAAAATTTCTTTTGCCTCATTAATCTGTGAGTGCTTTTTAAATAGATGCTTTTTAAATAAATGCTTTTTATTTTTATGTAGACCAAATCTGAAGTCTGTGCAGAGGAATCGGCTGCAGTTTGGACTGCTGGCGGCCTCTATGGGGAATGGGATTAGCTCCTTACCTCCATGGAACTATGGTTGTGCAGGGTCAGCCCCTACAATGTGTGAGAGTGATCTTAGTGTTATTTAGGCTCTCATGCTCATTCTGAGGTGAGAAATCCCTGACCCGGCTCCAATGTTCTCTTTAAATTAGGCAATGATGATAACCAAGATTCTGTGATATTTGTCTAGCATAATTTTGAAAATGACCCTTTCTGTGCTATTCAATCATAATCCTTAAATGTTGTGAACATTTTTTTTTTTTTTTTTCAGTGCTGGGGATTGAACCCATGGCCTTGCACAAGCTTGGGCAGGTGCTCTGTTACTGAGCTACATCCCAAGCCTCATCCTTGATATTTAAATATATTCGTATTGCCCTTAATCAGACTTTGTGTTTTGAAATTTTAAAGTATTTCTGTTCCTTCTGATAAAACTTTTCAGAAGTTTTCTAAGCATAAAGACCTTCCACTTTGGTGATCCACAGGAGGAATTTGTTGAAAATTATTTTCTCCCCTGTTTCTTTTCCTAATAATTTGTAATACAAGTTCTAACATGAAATTAAAATTCTTTTATAATTTCATTATCTGGGAAGTGATTCTGCAGTCTGTTGAGGATCTGATGCTGAAGTACAGCACAGTGTACAAAATAATTCTTGTTTTAATACATCGCTATGGCTCTCAGAGGAGCCTCTGCTCAGCTCAGTTCATCATTAGCCTCTATATTACTCAGGTTTCCAAGTCTTTAATTCAAAATGAAAATTAAACAATATTCATTTTGCCAGGGCAGTTTATACAGAAATTGGTTTTAAAAACCCTATATTTTTCAATTAGAAAGGCTCTTGCTGTAACCATATCTAGTTTTCCTAATTGTTTAGAACCCAAACACTGGAAGCCAGAAAACCTTCAGAGAGTGAACTCAGAGGCCCTGAGTCCCTCTTGCAATACACACCATTACTACTGATGGGCACTAGTTAAAACCTTATGAAACCACTAAGCATATCACAGGAAACCAAAATCAAACAATATCCATCCCCAGTGAGTTTTTCAGGAGATCCAAAAAACATTTGTAGCTTGTACATAAATTAAAAAAATGGATATTTTTAACTAGAAGTAATTATGGCATTTCAGCTTATTTGGGTTAGGCCATTTTTATATTCAATTTTCATAAAGCCACATGGCACGATGGAAAACTATGAGCTTTGCAGCTTCCGGAATGTTGGACTAAATTTGGTCGTGTGCCTTAGTGTAACAAGTGGAGTTAACCCCTCTTGGCCTCAGTTTACTCATTTGTGTGTAGGAGACACTGGGTTGTTAGAGTCACTTCACTGGTTGTTTTGAGGATGAGATAAAACACAGATGAAAGCTCCTAACATGCGACTTGGTGCAGAGTAGGCTCCAATTACATTTTTTCTTTTTTTTCCCTTTTACCTATCAATTATTTAAAAATGGAACTGAGTAGAAAAGCATGAAAGTAGAGCCTTTCGAATTTTGCAGCTGAAAGTCAGGCTCAGATTCATGGATCGGTCTTTATAAAATCTCACCAAGCCCTCAGGATTGATATTTCTATAGCATTAACAAAAGGGAAAAATGAGATTTTTTTTCTTCCTCTAGCCTATTATTTTTTGATTCTTCTTCTTTTTTTTTTTTTTTTTTTGTTCACTCACTTGCAGTGTATTTAAGTGGAAATCACTTCAAGCCCTCCAGCCACCCTCCGAAAGCTTTGCTAAATCCCACATTTTTGGTTTCACTCCAGATACAGTACAGTGTCCCCTACCTTTGAAGTCTTTGAAGTGTCCACATTGTAGGCTGAACCTGTAGTGAAGCCCAAACTGGTGGTTTTGACTGCACAAGCCCATTTAAAGCTGGGACAGGTGGAACTGAAGCGTGCTATGAGAAGGGGTGGTGTTCACTTCCCTTTCTTGACCCCCACCTCGCTCCACTCTTAGTCTCTTCAAACACTCCTGCTATAGTCACAGATATATCAAAGACTGCTCTACTATGGCTGCGGTGACACTGCGCCTGGAAGTGACTGCTTTTCCCGACCAGACCATCGCTGTTCACTGCCCTAGGGAGTGAACTGAAGCCGGCAGTACATCATCGGGTCTGCCATTGCAGCCCACAACCCAGGTGTTTCTTCACCTGGAGAGGCTTGAGTCAGCGGCAGAGAAGGACATAAGATACCTGGAACATGGTGTTCATATTACAAATTATTACAAAATGTTACTATAATAGATTATAAATATGATCATAGTTTATATTTCTGTAGTTTTTAAAGATATCTATATGCCTGTGAATATCATATGGTATTTTGGCAATTGCAAAAATAAATATTAACTGTAGAATGCTATCTATTTTTAAAAAAATTCAGAAGGAGTAAAATAGTGAAGGGCTAGAACACTCCTTTGCGAATAACTAGCTATATGATCTCAGGCAAGTCAATTACTCTTTCTATGCTCAGTTGCCTCACCTATTAGGTGGAATATAATAGTACCAATATCTTAGGATTGGTGCTAGGGTGATTTATGGTGGATCTTAAATATTCAAATAAAGAAAATTAAATGTTAAATAGATGAATTAATGTATTTAAGGTATGTAAAACAATGCAAGGTACATTGTAAGCACTACACATTTGCTTTTACTGTTAACATTGTGTTATTGAAGTTTATATCCTTGATAGATCATTTTAACTGCTGTATCACATAGCATTGTCTAAATATATCATATTTGTCTCTTCTACTGTTAATGAATATTTATATCTTCAAATGAGAAATATAAATAATAAGAAAATGAACAATTTCTTTCACGTGGAATCTTAAATATGATATGCAAAAGCATATGAAGATGAACCCTCAGAAGAGGTACTCCTGGCTTATATGATATGAACACCAGCAGATTTACTTGCTGTTGCCAAATTGCTTTCTAGACAGTTGGGCCAATTCATGCTCCTAATGTCAGTGCATGAGAATTTTCATGGTTCCAAATTCTTGCCAACCATAACATTTTCAGCAATCTGGTGGGTGTGAAATGGGAGTGAATGGCATCTCATTGTTTATATTTTATTATCAATTGGGCTGAGAACCTTTTTCGTGTGTTTATTGGCCATTTGTGATTCCACTTTAGTTCTATCCTTTGTCTATTTTTCTATGGAGTTTTCTTTTTCTTATTGACTTGAAGGAGTTCTTTCGATATTTTTAGATAATAATTGTCTATTACTGTAAGTATGTTTGTTGCAAATATCTGTTCCAAATCTATGACTTGTCTTTTAAATTCGATTATGCTGCCTTTTTGTGAAAAAACTTTAAATCTGTAATTTATTCAGTGAATCAGTTGTTTCCTTATGGGTTGGGCTTTTTTGCACCTTGTCTGGGAAATTCTTCAGTAACCCAAGTTGGTAAAGGCATATGTCTATATTTTCTTTGAATATTATTATAGTGTTGCTTTTTATATATAGATCTTTAGTTCAGATGGTCTTTCTTGTTGTTTATGGTGTAAAGTATTTCTGTTTTTTCCCTCATGGACTACAACTATCTCAGCAAAAATTTTTAACATAGTCTTTAAAATTTTTTCATAGATATTTGATGCCAATTCTGGAATGTAACCTATGTGCAAGGATTTCTTTCTCAACTCTCTATTCTGCTTTATTCATCAATATGTTTACCTGGCATCAATAATGCTTTGCAAAACAGCTTAAAATATTCTTTAATATCTATAACAAATAGTTTTTCTGTTTTTTTCTCTTAAAAATTATCTAGCTACTCTTGAGTTTTTGTCATATAATGTCAAGCTATATGAAAAACTCTATTGACATCCTAAATCAAATACATTGGTTAAACAGATTAATTTTGAGAAAATTGAAATGTTCATGGTATTAGATCTTCTGATTCATTACCAGGACATAGTACTTTCTTTATTCAGATCATATTTTATGTCCTTCATTCATAGTTTCCTCATATTTGACAATTTCTTTTCATAGAATGCTGAATCTCACTTCTTAGGTTTATTATGAAGGAGCTAAAGGTTTTTGTTTCTATTTTAAGTGGAGACTCCCCTCCCTCATGCATAATATATTTATATTGGTATATAGGGACAATTGATTCTTTTAAAGCTCCAATAGTTTATTTGTGGGTCTCCTTCAATTTTCTATGTAGGTAAAATATGTTGTATATCTTTCTTCTCGACCTTTATAGTTCTTATTTATTTTTCTTGTCTTATTGTGTCTTCAAGTATATGTAGTACAATGTTGGACAGAAACTGTAATAGAAGGCTTTCTTGTCTTTTGTCCCACCTCAAATTGCTGTTTGCTGCTGATTTTCATTTGGCCACTTTGATAAGGTTAGGTAACTTCTTTTCTCTAGAATAATGTAAGTTTTCTAAATAACAAGTTTATTTTAAATTACAATTCTTGAATTCTATCATTTGCTTGCTTTTTCAGAGCTAATGATTTATTTATTTTTCTGTTTGAATTTGTCAATATAATATTTTATTAATGGATTATTTTGTATATGAATTATCTTAGGATTTCTGGGATAAATGAAACAAGGTTGAGTTTGAAGAAATGAGGAAGGGGATATATAAATGTCTCAGAGAAGAGCAGTAGAAGAACAGGGATCAATAACCACAAAGGTCTTGAGTTGGCAGGATGTTGGTTTATTAAGAGGATGGCTGAGCAGCATAGTATGATGGAAATGATGGAAATGTTACTCTATCTGGGATATCTCTCGCAACTCATTTTTCAGGCTAGGAGTTCTGTTTCTCTTAAGACAGTGTGTTCTTTGTACATATTCCAGTATCTTTCACTATAATTTAATCAATTCAGATTACATGTGTGAGCCTCTTTCCACTCCTTGGAAAGAAACTAAATTCTGTCATCTAATAAAGATACATCTCTATAGACTAACCTTTTCTCATGGTAAAGGTGAATAATTCACTTCTGGGACCTCTTGTTTAACATTCAACCCTGATCTATATTCTGTGATTAGAACATGAGCCATGCTCTAATACTTCATGGACCTTTACTGGTATATACTTTCTTTTACATGTTATTGTAAGAACATTGGAGAAAGATCCAGCATACACTGGTCCTGACTGTTGTGATATGCAAAAGAAGAAGAGATCTTTCAAGTGAGTTCAATTCAAGTGAATCCCAAAATATAATATGGAGATGTTATATTTTTCTTAATTCAACCCAAGAGTAGATGTTCTGGTAGTCTAAGGACAGTAAACACACTCTTTGCATACTGAGGATCTTGGTTTCTCTTTCAGTGTTCAAAGTGGAAGGCAAAGAAATGGAAACACTGAGTTGGACACGTGTAACACATTTGAAAAGGATGGAGTGGGAAACAGTAGAGCTCTGTCTCACCTATGTGTGGGGCCAATGGCAGAACAATCTCAACATGCCTTTGGGGACAGATAAACCCATCCATCAAGCTGCATCTGGTGCACAGACTGAGGCCTTGACTTCCAGTGCTGAAGGATTTATTGGCCTTGTTCAGGGACTCATAAACCTCCTTCTTGACTTTTCTCTGGCTTCTCCTCCATGCTTTACTTTGACTCATTAAGCCTATTGTTTATACTGGTCAGTGTTTCAATCCTCCTTTTCTTTGTGAAGAAAACAGTACTGTCCTTTTGCCTTTGAGTGTCTCATAGGCCTAGACAATGTTCTTTCCTCACCAAAGAAATCTTCACACTTGCCAACACTTGCCAGCAGACATACAATGACAAAACAAGGGGATTGTATTTTTTGTCCTTGCAGTCACTCTGTCTCCATTTTTGCATTTTGCAAAAGCACGTACCTTAGCTTGCCAGTTAGTTGGTAATGTCTCTTTTCCCTTAGGTTCTTCTTCTTCTTTTTTTTTTTTTTTTTTTAGTTTTAAATATTCCCATCTCATTTATTTTATTTATTTTTCTTTTTTTTATTGGTTGTTCAAAACATTACAAAGCTCTTGACATATCATATTTCACACATTAGATTCAAGTGGGTTATGAACTCCCATTTCTTCTTTAGGTGTCTGGCTGTTTGCTTGTAACCATGATCATGTGGCAGAAACATACCTCATTCATGGCCTTGGGTAGTAACCACTTAGGATGAACCTACCTTTGCAGTTTTGCTCTGCCCTGAGACTATCAAGCATATTTTTACAGGGGTAGGTGAAGTAAGTGATTCTTGTTTCAAAAGAACTATTTGCCTGAGAAATAGTTATCTTGGGATTTCTTTAAATGTTAAGCTCTCCAAATATATTTCTAATTAATTCTGCTTGTGAAAATTCTATTTAGATACCCAGTAGATGTGTGTTGTATAGATTAGCATATGTGTCTATTGTGAGTTACAAGGGACAACTAGATTTAAACATTTGAAATGAATTGTTATCATTTAAAACTATTCAAATTGATGTAATATTTTAAAATGATAAGCTGTCCTGTGCTGCATTGAAAATCCCTTGAAAGGTGCATGGGGAATATGCTACTAGAGATGGGAAGATGTCTGGTTTTGAAACAAAAATAACAATAATTACACATTTAAACTCTTACTATTTCAAGTAGTTTCCTTATGATGTCTCATAATTCTCACAGTAACCCTTTGAGGTGTGAACTATTTTTTTTCCCTATAGAAGAGGAGGACAGTATTGCAAATAAATGCATGTATCATGGATCCAGACTAGGTTTAAATCTGGGTTTACTTACTTTCTGTGTGAACTCAGAAAATATTTAAACTCTCTGTCTCATTTACCTCTGTGAAATGGGTACTAAACCAAATGATTAAATGCATGAAAATATTTAAAACCCTCAGAATAGTTCCTGGAAAATAATAAATACTCAATAAATATTATCTCTGATATTTTCTTACAGATAGGTAATCATTTTTACAGATGCATAAACTAAGGTATCCACACACAGTATGGTTAAGCAGCTTACCTGTGATTACACAATAGATACAAAGTTGGAAGGTATATTTTCTTTTCACCATTCCTCTTACAAGGAACCATCCTATGTCTTGGGTCAGGAGGTATATTATGGTTTTAATATTAGGAGTCCCCCAAAAGCTCATGTGTGAGACAATTCTAGTAAGTATAGAGGTGAAATTATTGGGTTATGAACGTCTTAATCTAATCAGTGTATTGATCTCCTAATAGGGATTAACTGGGTGATGACCGTAGGAAGGTAGGGTGTGGTTTGAGGTGGTGGATCATTGAAAGTGTATCTTTAGGGTCTATGGAAAGGAGAACTTACTCTCTCTGCTTCCTGGTGCATTGTCCTGAGCCCCTTTACTCTACCACACTTTTCTACCATGATATTTTCCCGTGCCTTGGACCCAGAGCAGAGAAGTCAGCCATCTATGAAGTCAGACCTCTGAAATTGTGAGCCCCAAAATAAACTTTTCCTCGTCTACATTGTTCTTGTCAGGTCTTTTGGTCACTTCAGTGAAAAAGCTGACTAAAACAAGATACTACATATTATATTTTATTGAAATATATTCTTTCTTCTATAAATTTGAAGGTAGTACCACTCAATAGTACATTTATATGCTGTAAATGTACTGGAAATTGCACAAATATATTCTGGCTAAAATTTAGTCTCAATCAAGTTTAACTTTAGTTGTGAGTGATGAATAATTTCAAGTTATCTGCTTCTGTTCCTTTGATGAGATCCATTAAGTGATGCATATGAATTTAAGAGCCTATGACAAAGACCTTAAAGACCAAATGTACAAATGTGGTCACTGTTCATCCATTTCAAAATCTCTGCCCTCTTTTTCTTTACTAGTCTCTCTTGAATCAATATCTTTCAACATGGGCACTGTTCTTAATTCTTTTTTCTTGTCCCAATATATTTAATAAACTATGACATACTATAAATACTAAGAAAAAAAAGATACCAAATAATATATTTCTTATTATAATCACTAAGCAGACAACATGGGATGGACTATAGAATTAAATAAAATTGTATTGATGAACTAAGGGAAAAAATTTAACTGGAGACAAACATTTGAAGTCAGTTTCATGACACATGTGACTAGAATATGCTTGATAATAGTTCACACAGAAATACCTCATGATTTAGGTAATTATAAATTCAAAACAAATCAACAGGAATGCTCTTACCCTATGAATTTATATACTTTTGAGCTATATTAATAGATACTGGGTTTCTAGATCAAGGAAAGTCAGATTGTACCCAGCCACCCTCAGAGCATCTTGTGTAATGCTTTGAAAGGCTTTGATAAACTGTGGCTTTCTGGCACTGGTAAGTACAAGGTCGTCAGAGCTGAGATTGAAAAGGCAGCACAAGGGTTATTCTAGAGAAGAACAGACATGTGCTTGCATCGGACTGTGTCCACATAGCTGGTTCATGTGATTAGAAGAAGGCCCCAGACTGGATCAGCAGGGAATGAACTTCTTTCCAAGGAGTGGCAGTTTGCTTTCTACTGCCATACGCTGTGTCTTCAGTGTGGTGGCCTTGGGACCAAATAATCAATCAAAATCAAGAAAAATAAAAGAATTGCAGGAGAACCTTGACTTCAGAAGGAGCAGAGGAAACACTGGGATTACCAACAAATAATTTTGTTGAGTTACTCTTCAAGGATGCTATGCATTTCTTCACATCATAATAATTTATTAATTTAATTTTAAGTTCACTCTTCTATCGCATCACTTGCAATGATTTTAAAATTTTCTCATAATAAAATAAAGCAATTCATTTTTTCTCCCAGAGGGAATTCACTTTGAGAACTGCTGAGGATATGGTCCTAAACTAGACACAATGTAGTTAGTTGGGTCCAAAGGAATTCATGGAGGATGTGTATGCACACGTGTTTATATCAGGTAGGGTCAGTTAAAGCCATCTTTTAAAAAAACAGATAAAAATCCAATACCACACTTTAATGACTGCACTAATTTTATATTGTAAAGATACATTTTAATTTTCAAAAATAGATCTCTAAACTGATAAATTTAGGTTCTTTTTAACTTTTTTCCTATTATAAACATTAATTTCCTCAGCATACCCCTACAAACCTCCTGGTACTTATCATGTCTTTAAAACAGGTCTCAGAAGTGGAATTGCTGACCTAATAGAACACATCATTGAAGATGTGCTCTTAGATTACCTTGCTTCAAATTTACCTCAACTTATAGTCCTGCTAACATTCATTGAGTCGCTCTTTCCTGAGAGGATCACCTGTCTTTTAAAATTTTACCAGTTGTATTAGCTTAACATGCGATTTCCCAATTGTTTTAGTTGTATTTCTCAATTATCTGTGAGCATTGATATATTTTTTTAGGTTCATTGATTATTTCTATTTTTTTTTTTTTTGTGAATCACTTGCTTTTCTAAAAGACTGCTGTTTTTTTCAATTTAAAGAATACTGTAGCAGAGAATATTGGTACCCCACCTGCATGCCCTAGATTTCTTTCCCCTTTCCTAGAAACTGGCTTTGAGTGTGTTTTTTATTAGAACAACCTGTATTTGTATCTCTTTGAAAATGTCCTGCATTGAGGTTTCCAGAAGTAGCTGTGCTTGTCTGCTAGAAAGCTTGGGGTGTGTGTGAAGGTAGGCAGTGGTACCCTACTCAGTGACTGACTAGTAGGTGCAGAGATATAAATACTGAAGCTCCCCCAACCTTGAGAGAGACAAGGGTATGATCTGCAGTTTGTCCAAAGTTCCCTGAATGCATGAGCCAAGGTTACCCGCTGCAGGTGTTTGCTTGATACTTTATCCTTTCCTGCCTTCCTCGTCTTCCTTGTCCCTTTGCCTCACTCCCCTACAATTCCCCTCTCCCAAAACATTATCTCATAAATCATTTTCACACCAACGTCTGTCTCAGGATCTGATTCTGAAAAATACAACTTAGGATGAACCCTTTATTTATTAAGGAATGTTTACTACAGCTAAGAAAAACAAAGAATCTTGTTATGAAATTTCTTATTACAATCACTAAGCAGACAACATGGGTTGGGCTATAGAATTAAATAAAATTGTATTGATGAACTAAGGAAAAAAATCTAACTGGAGATAAACATTTTCCTTTAGAAATATTTTTACCATGCAGAAACTGCTGTATACTGACTTCCTGAGGCAAGTCAGATGTTTTTTTTCCTTTCACGCAGTCTACCTTTTTTTTTGTATTTATGAAAAATTTATTTCTTAGGTTTCATATTATTATATATGTTAACTCTCATTTATTTTTCCATTTAAATCCTTAGATGCACTCAGTTTATGATTTATCAAAGTTCTTAGATTAATGGACATGGAACATTCATCAAATTTGAAAAATTTTCAGCTATTATTTCTTCAAGTGTTTTTTTCTGCTGACCTCTACAACTAATTACATATGTTAGACTGATTGTTATTGTCACACAGGACCATACAGCTGTATTCATTTTTAAATCTTTCCCCCCCTCTTTTGTAGCTTCATTTTGAAGAGTTTCTATCACTGTGCTTTCAAATTCATGAATCTTTTCTGTTTCATTATCCATTTTGCTAGTCATGTCTAGTGTATTCAGGTTGGAGACTATATTTTCTATGGTAAGAAGTTCTATTTGTATTTTAAATATCTTTTATTTCTCCTCTCTTGAGACTGCTTCCCTTTGTTTTTTGTAACATTTGAAGTTTATGTATGATTTTTTGACACTCATGTCTGCTAATTTTATCATCTCCATGGTTCCAGTGTATGTTTCCATTGATTGATTTAGTTTTTCTAATTTGGATCATATTTTTCTGTTTCTTTGCATACCTGGGAATAGGCAGAATGTCCTCCATCTTTAGATACCAGACATTGTTAATTTTTGATTGAATGGCATCTATTTTGAGTTTTACACCATTGGTTAAAAAAATACATTTATTTAAATAGCAATGTGTTGATCCTAGTGTGCAATTATGTGCACTCAGTGGGGCCTTTTGGAAGCTGCTTTTTAAGCATGTATAGCACAAGTTCAGGGGAGCCTTTAGTTTAGTGCTAACTTGGTCCCATCACTATGATGATACTTTGCACATTCTACCCAGTGTCTCAAGTCTTATTCTAGTAGGTGAGAATAAAATTATTCTTAATCCTGAAGAAGCTCTACATATTGTTTCAACTACTCCTTTCTGGTATTTCCTTCCTTTTCCTCAGGTAGTCCCACTCCCCTTATACCTGCAGAGTGGTGTGCATCCAAAGTCTTATGTAGATTTGCAGAGCTGTCTCCATACACAGATGCCTCCTCTCCACTATTTTACCCTGCATGTTCTAACTGCCTCGGCCTTTTCAAACTGTAATGTATGTCTCCTTAATTCAGTGGGACAACTGAAATCATTTTGGGTTTCCTCCCTGCTGAACTATGGCCAAGGAACTCTCTAGGCAGTAAACTGGCACAAAGAAAGGGCTCAGTATCCCTTCTCTCAGGGACATAATCTTGTGCTCCATCTAGGCTAGCTTGTGAAACCATTGTTTCATATATGTTGACCTGTTTTATGGTTGTTTAATGTAGCAGGATAGATGTGGTCCCTTTGTTTCATTTTTTGCCTGGATTGGAAGTCTTTGGTTGACGCCATCTGACATCCCTCTCTTCCTTAGTTCTTCATCATCATCTTGACAGGATAGATGCATGAAAGGTCAACAACTTGCACAGTGCAGTCCATGTTAGCTGAAAGAGTAGGTAGAATTAGGAGGAAGAAATGATTTTTAGCAGGAGCAGGAAGAGACCTAACTGTTCTTATAATTATCTCTGTGTCTCTTTATATTTCTATGTCCCATTAGCCCATTAGCTATGCTTATTAAAGAGCTGCAGGTAATAGTCATCAACCTGGTAAGAAGTTGGGGCTGCCATGCCCCTTGGGACTTCTTGAAGAGATTTTTGAATTTCAGGAATAGCCACTTGTGTCATTCTCTCAGCGTTCAGCCAACAATATTTTTTTGTTCTACTCCAAACACTTCATTTTCTGCCTCTCTTCACAGGTAAGAGAAGTTACACACTGAAGAACTGGCTAATGATTCAGTTCCACATCACTGAACTACCTCAGAGGAAACTTAAAATGCTGCAAAATCATGATTACTTATCCAAAGAGTATATGGGGTTTTACAAATACATTTTTAGTGCCTGGATGAATTTGTTGATACAATCATTACTTTAATCTCCTTTCTCGTCTCAGTAAAAAATCCACTGGCATGTTGTATATTACATATACAGCCATCTTGTATGGAGATTTTAAAGAATAATAGTATGGCTTTTAGGACTGACTTACTGAAGGGAAAAAATAAGCATAGCACAGTATTTTTCATCTAAATTTTGAAAATATTTTCTTATGGAGTAAATCATATATACATAAAAGTGTAACTGAAATTCATAATTTAATAAATAATAGAAAGAGAACATTGATGTTTCCATGACCTGGGTCAAGAATCATAACACTGCCAAGACCTGAAATGCCCCCTCTATAAGCCGTCATGATTATAATTCCTTCCTCCCCTAAAAATAATGACTATTCATGTGGTAGTCATTTCTTTGTTTTTAAAAATATTTTATCATATATGTATTCATGTGTGAAGAATGCAGTATATTTTATGTATTCTAAAAATTTATTATATTGTTATAGAATTTGAATTATTTGTATCTTTCTTTTGTTCAATATTATATTTATGAGATCCACTCATATTGTATATAGTTCATTCTTTAAAGTAGTTTCTAATGCTGCATCCTAGTATGACAAATTATTTATTCACACTGATGTTAGTGTATATTTATATAGTTTAAATTTCATAATGTTATAACAAATGTTTTTGGACTGTGTTTTCTCCAGGGTGGACACCTAGATATTTGTGCTTATACTATTATCCCATTGAAGTTGTTTGGATTGATATTCCCCAGGTTATGCGTGGAGTCAAGCTCCTTTATATATTCTTATTGTCTATTCCACACTCTTCTATTTTAATGTGTTTTTCCAAGTCTTTTGCCCATTTTTACATTGCATGTATATTTGAAATATAAGGCCTGATAGGTATTATAAATGTTTTCTTCATTTCTATGTGTTTCCTTCCCTTTCTCTCTTTCTTTTCTCCCTTTCATTTTTGGTGTTTTTGATGAACAGAAACTTGGTTTACTGCAGTTACTTTTAACAATATCGTCCACAATGTTTAGGGCTTTTGTGACTTACTTTGGTAATTTTCTCTACCCTGAAGTCATACAGATATTCTTGTCTATTATCATACAAAAACTTAATAGCACTGCCTTTCATTTTTAGATCTTTTTTTCCACCTGGGATTGATTTGTGTGTATGGTTTGAAATTATGCTTTAATTTAGTTTTTTCCCACATGGACATCAAATCACCCTGATTCCATTTGTTTAAAAGTCTGACTTAGTCTCACTGATCACTACTAACACTCTTACTGTAAAGCAAGTGTTCACACATGTCTGGTCTATCCCTGGGATTTCTATCATGCTTTATTTGCTTGTGTTTTAGTCAGCTTTTTCCCTGCTGTGATTGAAAGACTTGGCAAAGAACAATTTTAAGGGAGAAAAAGTTTATTTGAGGGTGCACGGTTTCAGAGGTCTCAGTCTATGGAAGGCCAGTTCCATTCTTCAGGGCTCCAGGTGTGGCAGAACCCATGGCAGAGGAGAGTAGCTAAGGAAAGCAGCTCACATGATGTTCAGAAAGTAGAGATAAAAAGAGAAAGAGTCTTC
Source organism: Callospermophilus lateralis (assembly GCF_048772815.1). Classification (NCBI taxonomy): domain Eukaryota; kingdom Metazoa; phylum Chordata; class Mammalia; order Rodentia; family Sciuridae; genus Callospermophilus; species Callospermophilus lateralis. Next base: position 72,260,912 of record NC_135310.1, on the reverse strand, counting down.
ACTTTCCAAATGCAAAATATGTACCCCAAAGGCCCATCCCCAAGGACCCACCTCCTGCAGCCACACCCTATCCACTTTCAGTTACCACTCAGTTAATCCCTATCAGGGGATTACTTCACTAATTGGGTTAAGGCACCCATAATCCAATCATTTCTCTTCTAGACCTTCTTGCATTGTCTCACACATGAGGTTTTGGGGGATACCTTACATCTTCACTGTAACGTTTTTGTACCATTATTAAATTGTCTTAATTACTGAGTTTAAAAATAAATCTTAATATCTGATTTAGGCAAGTTTTCAAAATTTGCTTTTCTTATTCAATGTTGGCTTGATATTTAGCTGTATCAAATATACATGAAATATTATGGTATCAAATAGTATCAAATCAGTACATAAAATTTAATATCCACTTTTTATTTTTTTGCAAAACAAATTGATGGAATTTTAGTTGGGTTACATTGCATCTAAATAAATTTCAAGTGAACTATTTCTGTAATACTCATTTTTCAAACCCCAAAAGATAATCTAATCTATTTTCTGATATGTTTAAGTCTCCTATAAAATTTTTATCTGACATTTGCTCAGAAATTGCTACATCTGTGTTACTAATGTCTAGTCAGTTCATATGTTAAACAAAATTATTGTGAATCTTTAAAAGTCTTCTTAATTTTATGAAATGCTTTTTAAAAATTTATTATGATGATCATATATTTTTAATTTGTTAATGTGGTAAATTTGGTTGATTTTCAAATGTTATATCAATCATGAATTCCTTGAATAAACCCAAATTGGTCATGATATATTATCTATTGTGCTGAATTTAATTTGCAATTTCTGTGTTTAGAATTTTTGGATCTAGGTTTAAGAGTAAGATTTACCTGTGATTTAAATTTTTCTATAGCTCCTGATTGTTTGTTCCTAGGGTACTATGGGCCACATGAAATGAGTTGGAATGCTTTGTCCACATGAAAATGCTTTGCCCTTACACCCTTGTTTCTGGATAAAATGGGGTAGGATTAGAATTAATGCTTTTTGACTATTTGGTGGAAATTTCCAGAGAAGGAATCTTGACTTAGAGTTTTCTTTGTGGAAAGATTTTTGAGTACTATTTGAATTTCTTTAATAATTACATAACTACTGATGTTTTCTCTTTTAAAATTCTATTTATTAGACTATTAGTTTAGGCTGCCATAAAAACGTAGAACAGGAATCATTATTTAAACAATGAGAATTTATTTCTCATAGTTCTAGAGATCAACATGCCAACAAGGTAGGTTTTTCTCTCCCTTGGCTTATAGATGCCCATACCATCTTTCTGTGTTCATATGACCTCTTTGTTGTACAGATTTTAAGAGTAGTACCCAGACACTAAAAATGATTATATCCTCTTGCTGAATAGTTTTTACCCATATAAAGTGGCTTCATTTCCAACAAAACCTTTTGTCTTAAAGTCTGTTTTCAGTGTTAGTAGCTATACTAGGTTTCTTTTTTAGTGGTGTTTGTATTTTGTAACTGTTTTTATTTAACTTCAAACTTTATAGGTTTTTAAGTTTTTGTTCTTTTTTTAATGTCTTATAAACAGCATGCAGTTTATAGCATGTTGTGTTTTATTTTCCCCTTTCTGGAAACCATGACTTTTATGTGGTACATTTAGTCCATTTATATTTTATATAATTATACTTATGTGTTGAAGTTAAAACCAAACTTTTAATTTTATGCCCACCAATTTCCCCATTGTTGAATGCTTTATTTTTTTCTTGAATTTTTGAGCTAATTTTTATCTTTCCATTTCTTCCCATAATTGTTTGAAATGTATGAACCCTGCTTCTTTTCTGTTGATTATCCTAGTAATTACAATACTCACTCTTGACCTTGACTGTAGTTGAAAACAAAGCAACTTAGACTAGTCTAATTCTATTTACCTCTTCCTGAGATATATTAGAGTTGTGAATTTTAATTCGATCTGCTTTATCTCTAGTAAGACATTATTTTTTTCAGTCATTATCTTTTTCTTTTGATTTTCTAAATATACTACATGTATTTTTGCTGTTCATTTCTTTTTATACCTTAAAGCTTACCTTGGAGTTCGTTTTCCCTATACTTGAAGTCCATGCTTTAGAATTTCCTTTAGTTAACATCTGCTAGTAATTTATTCTTATTTCTTTGTTTATATGGAAATGTCTTCATTTCACTTCATATGTTTGTTTGTTTTTGTAATACTGGGAATTGAACCCAGGGCGTTACACACACTGAGCAAGTGCTCTGCCACCAAGCTACACCCTAGCCCTGCCTCCACTTGTGAAAGTTATTTTCAATTGGTATAGAATGCTGGGTACCAGATGTCATTCCACTCTCCTATGAATTCCATTGCTACAGCAGTGTAAGTCAGGAGTTAAGTAACTGAAGGGTGATCTTTATTCTCTGGATGCTTTCAGGAATTCACGTTTGGGCTGGAGTTGTGGCTCACTGGCAGAGTGCTTGCCTTGCACATGTGAAGCACTGGGTTTGATCCATTAAAATGAATAAACAAAAGAAACATATTGTGTCTTATAACAAAAAGTATTTATGTTTGGTTTCAGTCTGTACTGTTTCACTGTGATGTATATGTATAGAAATACTTTTTAATTTACCTTGCTTGGAAATTTTTTCTTGTTTACTTGGATTTATACTAGTGTTTTGTTGTTACTGTTGTTAGTTTGAAATATGCCAAGTCATTATTTTTTTCAAATATTTCCTCTGCTACATTCTCCCCTAACTTGGTATGATATGACATGGAAAGAAGAGCATTCTGATTAGGTGATAACTAGCACAATCACTATTAGCTAGTATACATTGAACCTTGATTGTGTTATATAGTCCGTGAAAATATTTTACATGCAAGTATTAGTTATCTATTCGGTACAAAAAATTATCTTCAACTTTAGAAGTTTAAAAGGACAAGTGTTTTATTATCTCCCCTGTTCTTAAAAGTCAGTAATCCAGGCTGGTTGATCAGGTTGTAGTCAAACCATTTGCCAGGAATGAAATCATTTAAAGGTTCTGTAGGGGCTGGACAAGTTATTTCCAAGCTCACTTTTAATTGCTGCCAGGAGGGTTCAGCTCCTTGTTGACTCTTTCAGCCTGAGACTTAACTCAACAGTCTGCACTTGTTGCCTATTCAAGTCTTTGAAGACCAGAAGAGGGTAATTTTCTTAGCATTATTTGCCCATGGAATGTGTATAAAGTTTGCAAAAAAAATCATAAAATAGGCAAATATCTTTTATCACTTTCCTTACTCTAGTTTGTGGTTAGTTGGGTTTTTAATATTCATCATTGTTAATTTGGTTGGGAATGCACATAGGAAACATAATGGGTTAGAGATAAATTTTTTTATAAATTACCTTATAAAAAATAATACATGCATTGGTCCCTGTGACTGAGACCTTATCCTTAGGATGCAGGAATGAAAATCACATCTCCAGGAATCAGATAACCCCATATGAATCCAACCTAAAGATGTCTCCAAATTCTGGTTTTATTTCGATGATGATGATGATGTTGATGATGATGGGGATCAAACCCAAGCCCTCATGCATACACACGTGGTACCATTGAGCATCCACAGCCCTTCTTCCTTTCTTTTGACTTGTAAAAACTTAAAAGGTAATGCTCTCTGTCATCTTCGTTGTTAACGAAGACATCTTTCCTAGACTGAAAATGCTTGGTTTTCCCAGAGATAAGAAAAGGGTTATTACTCTTTGAATCAGAGCAACTGAGGAAACACATGGCTAAAGACCTAATCCTTATGTATGTGGAAATGTTTCTATGAGAAGTGAAAGCAAACATTATCTTTAGGGCTTATGTTTCTGTGGCTCAAGAGGACATTGAGGAAGAATCCTGGAAGTTTTATTCTCCCATAGTGTCCTCCTTCTGCCCTGAGAAATGGCTGCTCTACTACTTTGGCTGCGAAAGTGGACTTCACAATGGTGTTCCACCCTCTTCTATACTTTCTTTTATTGGTCAAAGAAACCTTTGGTTTTCTTGAAATTCAAACTGCTCATTTTGCCTACAGATTCTTTCCAGGAAGCCAGCTGTTCATTACTTATACTCACAGAATGATCAAATCTCACTGTATTGGTCAACTATTCCTGAAGTAATATATTGCTGTTTAACAAAAAAGACCCAAATTTTTAACAACTTATAAAATAAGCATTTATTTTTCTTGTTCAGGGTTGGACTAAGTTTGGCTGAACCAAGCTGGGCTTGATGCCAGCCTGAGGTTGGGTTCAGATCTGGTCCACATAACTCCTTGTTTTGGAAAAAATGACTACTTGTAGCATGTTTTATTTCCTCACAATGTATGGTAGAGAAACAAGAGGTTGTACAACAATGTTTCTTAAAGCCTTACTACAAAAATGGTCCATTGTCATTTTTACCACTCCCTGGCCAGAACAATCCTTTTTCTGCCCACAGTGGGAGATAACAGAGAGTCATGGCCAAGGGTATGAATGTATGATTCTTTTAAGGAGTAAAAAGTTGGAAAGAAAATGCAACAGCATACCAGTTTTGAAATTAACTCACTAGTGGATGTTTTAAATTGGAATTTTGTTATTTAGGGGGTATGCGGCAGAAAAAAGAAATGTGACATAAATGATTAGCTCTTCTCTAAAAGTGTATGGTCTCCCTTCTCCAGAATGGCACTTTCACATAGAATCTGACAAGGTATGCGTTTCCTGTGCTCTTTTGAATCCAGGTACATCCACATAGCTAGTTTCCACCAATGCAGTGTGAGACAGGCATCACTTCTATTTTGAAATGCAGGAATGTGTTGTCCATCTCATTCTACCAGCTAGAAGTAGAGAACACTATACTCTCCAACACACAGTGTTGTCTTCTGCAAGAGAATAAACAAGAAGGATTTGCTTTTCTTCTCCAAATGATGCCCTACAGTGATGTGAAGTCAGCATCAAAAATGGATTAGATTTCTCTTTAATTGGACATGGACAAGTCATTTAAACTCTCTGAACCTTGGTTCCTACCCTTGAAATAGAGATAAAATAGTGGTTTTGCAGCATAGGTCACAAGGATTGAATGAGATGCTATACATAAATTTCATGGTGCAGTGATTGGTACTTGAGACTCCTGTAATATATGTCCATTATTATTCTAGCAGATTTTTTTCTGTCTAGATCAAGTTAGAGGTAAGAATTTCTTTAGGTACAGGCTACTCATGGAACTCTTAGAGAACTGAATGATTTAAGCCCAGAAATGATTGAGAAGGTGTCTTTGTGGAGGACATGATGATAATGGAGACCAAATGGCATAGATCTATCACTGCAAATCCAGAGGGCTTAGAAAAGGCATAAGAAGGTACTTATACTGTTTGTACCCATTATGGTTTGGATATGTGGTGCTTTCTAAAAGCTCCTATGCCAATACAGAAATATTCAGAGGGGGAATGATTAGATTGTGAGCTATAACCTAATCAGTTCAAACTAGTTTGAATGGATTAACTGGGTGGTAACTGTAGATAAATGGATCACTGGGGGCATGCTCTGGAAAGATTTTTTTTCCCTGCAGACCCTTACCCTTGCTATCCCTGCTTCCTGGCCACCATGAATGGAACAGAAATCCTCTACCATGCCCTTACTCTATGATGTGCTGCCTTACCTTGGTGCCAGAGCAATGGAATCAACCCAACAAGAACTAACCTAAACCTCTTCAACAATGAGCCAAAATAAACTTTTTCTCCTCTAAGTTGTTCTTGTTACATATTTTGGTCACAATGATGAAAAGCTAACTAAAACAATATCTTAATACCTCAGAGAACTTTAAACATATTTTCTGGTCTATGCTGAACAAGCCTACAAGATGCCAAGTAACTGCATATGGAGGTCATAAATTTGAGGTTCAGAGACTTGTTTACTTTGTTTTGTTTTGGATAGCCACCAAAGAAAGCAAAAGAGTCAAGAGACTATAATTTAAAAACGATAATGAGAGGATAATGTTAGGAAAAAGCTTGAGAGGAGTACTTCATACCCACTGTTAAAATGACCATTGGATATTGACTGGTAGAAAGAAGCCCCTACCTGCTTCCTCAAGATAACCCTGTTGTGAGACTTTGGACTACATAGTGTGAGTCACTTATTAAAGGCAGATGGGAGCCACAGGCCTCTTTGTGCCAGGGAGGCTCTTAAACATGAGAAGGACTGAGTTCTACTTGGAGATCAATTAGGCAAAGTAAAAAATTCTCATGAGAGAACATATGGGATCTCTGAACCATATCCAAATAGCCAAATCCTTCCTACAGTTAAAGAGAATCAGTTCCTTCGTTCCCATCTTCTTTGTCTTAATTTGATCTTTTCTCTCCATGATTAATGGTGTCATTTATCACCTTTGGTTATTTTATAATTTCTGATACAATTTTTAAATTGATTTTGCATGCATAAACTGCTTCCCCATGTAGATTGCAAAGTCTGAGGTGCTGGGGGTATTTTCATTCTAGGGAGCTCCAAATGTGACTAGCCAAAAAACCTAAATAGCAGGAGTTTACTTAAAAAAAAAAAAAAAAAAAAAGACTAATTGAAATGAATTTCCAACCACCTTTGTAGAGGACATCCTGCATTTATCATTTGGTAAAACTGGGTCATTTCTGAGCTTTTGAGGCAATATTGAAGGTCTCTGAAGGATGCAAATTCAGAATTAACATTTCTATTTTGTCCTAACTCAGCGGCACAAGATTCCCTGAGTTGCCCACCAGGTATAATGAGAACATACGTAGAACTGTGGGAGTTGAGAAAAAGAAAGTTAACTTGGAAAGTTCTTGATTCTGTGAGTTAAATTCTGAATAGCAAATACTGGAGTCAATATTTTCCAAACTGACACTGATAAGCATTTTTAAAAGCCTATTTTAAAAAGGATGCTAGTTTAAAAGATGCAATTTGAACATAAGGCACATACTTTAGTGAAGTCTGGTAGATAATTTTTTGTATGTGAAATATTTTTGTAAAAGCAAAAGAAAATGGTAAGAAGAGGAAAATGAGCTTTCCAATCAGGCATGTTCAAAAGACTCAAATCCTACTGTCTTAGTGATTCATTTTCTCTAATGTACATTTTCTTTGAAAAAGATGCATGGTTTAAAAGGAAAAGGAAAATACATTTTTACAATGTGAGAGTTCTCTGAAAACCTCTTTCCCTATTGACCCAGAATCCTTATTTCACTTTCCCCTTTAGTGCTAAATTATCTTTAACTACCATGACATTAAAAAAGACATATTAAAAGTCACCTTGATTAAAGAGGAATGAGTGGGTCAAATTTCGCCTCAAGGTTTTTGAGCATACTTTTAGGAACCGATATGCTACCAGATTTGTATCTTCTGTTTAGGTGACACAATTTATTATGCCCATAAATGGAAGACTGGGGGCACTTTGAACTAGTTAACAGACTCACAGTCATTTCATGGCAATGACAGTCCTTGATAGAACAATGAGGAAAGTAATTATGATCTACAAAGATGACAGATAATTACTATACTGGTGAGCACAAAGGTGTTGGGCTCTTGTAAGGTCGTGGAGTGCGCAGGTGGAGCGATGGGGGTCATTAGGATTTTCCTCCTCAGGGTAAAATAAACCCTTGAATGAGTAACACCTTTCAACCTTGTATGTCTTATGATTTCCTCTAAAGTGTGAAGTGGATAGAAAACTGGATTTGATGTTGTAAAGAGTCATTTGAAGAGTGAATGGGGCCACTAAAAAACAATTCTGTATTGGCAAAACAAACATGTGGACAGAGGACTGGCTTTGTACTTCCAAAAATCTCTAGCTATTGATCAGTGCAATAGCTGTAAATTTCTTGGCTGATTACAATCAGCAAGGTTTTTCCCAAAAGACAATAATGGCCTCGATTGAAAAGTCTATAAGTAAGTTGGTTTGGACATTGAAACATGGCTCTTAGCTATGCAAATAATGAAGTTATGTCTTTCAAAAACCCAGACCGAACAAAGCACTGCCCGTCCTTTTGCTGCTTTTGTTTCTTCTCATTCTCAACCCAGAGCACAAACATTTAGATTAAAGTTTGGTTATCTAATTCTTTTTGTTATCTTACAAAACAAATTAATTTTATGGTTTCTTTCATTGTACTTCAGTCAAGCTTGTCTTAAAGTAAGGACAGTGTTATTTAAGATTTCCTTCTGTCATGTGAGACTAATTAGTCTAATTCATTATGTAAAAAACTATATGGGCTATGAGACAAATGAGGTAATGTATTTTGAACACTGGTGTAATTGCTAATGAGATCTAATGTGAGTAAACTGCCTGTAACTTAAGTGTTTCGGCATGATGGATATGTTACACTTTACTGGGAAAGAGCTGAAATAAGTTATAGCATCAGTTAGCAATGCACTTACAGATGAAAATAAAGAGCAAAGCATAATATAATTTAAATTAAATATTTTACTTTAAGGTTAATTTTTTTGATGTGTGGTGTTTTTCTAATGTGTTGGATTTGAATAAAATGTTAGCTTATGACCAACTTCTGCTTTTAAATGGCCTTTGGACCATTATAAAAGCACATTCATTTTGAGTATGGCATTTCCAAAGGGATTGCTATTACAACAGAGCTGAGGTCCAGAGAAAACTGTGGCTTAATGGTCATAAGCGAGAAGATTTACATTCCATTGTGCATTGATAAACTGGGATGACAATTTACAAATACTGTGTAGTCTAAGTACTTGAGGAGATGGAGACACAGATGCACAAGTTTCTGTATCTATAGTTTTGCTTATAATTTAAAGACTAACATAGATGCATGGATTAGCAATAGACACTAAGGTGAGGAGGGAATGTTTGTCCCATGGAAAATGAAAGATGTTCATCTAAGAAAGCAATGCTGAGAGTCCATGAGGGTTAACATTTACTGTGACTTCAGAAAAAGAGTGAGTTTTTATAAGTCCTACAAAGTATCACCAATCCCATCTGGTAATTTAACTATAAAACCAGAACCCAGAGATGTGGTACTCAAAGACTAGTGAGGCAACCATTGGGGGATGCCTCATCTTAAACTCTGGACTACTTAGAGTTAATAAAATATGTCTGGGTTTTTACTCAGGAAACTGGCCAGAGTAGGTAGGATTGAAACCATAGGGAAACACTGCAAAATAGATTTATTAGAGCAGAACCTTAGATCGGCGATAAAGTGAAGAGATTATCCTGTGAACTATGTGACTTGGCTTTGGAACTCATAGGTCCTCCTATCAAAATGATTTCCTAAGATGAAGGAGAAAAAATATCAACTGACATTTTGGAATCAGTGTGGGAAGCCAAGGGTTAGTATCTAGGTTAATGCTATAATAAAGGTAGTTTAAGAGATCAAAACCACTGAAATGTAAATTCTTTCATTTGGAGAAAACACCTTGCCTGACTTCATTGTTATTTCCTCAGTGCCAAGAAAATGGCGTGTGCATAGTGATTGTGCATTATATATTTTTAAAGGAATAAGTATGGGGTGCAGAGTTCTACATGGATCCAAAAGTGATTTAGACAGAGTGATTTAGTATAGTTTACTGTAGTCAAAACTGATTCAGGGCTAGAGTAGATCATGCTTTTCTGATAGAGAAGCTAGAGTGTACAGAGGAAGTCTGGAGAAGGAAAGTGTAAAAGTGTAGGATATGGAAGAAAAGGCAGGTGGTAGGGTGGAGAGAGAGAGAGAGAGATGGCGCACACACGCGCACATGTGAGTCAGGCTGGCCCAACAGTCATAAGAGCTCCCTTCTTCAGCATCTCAACAACTTAACCACAGGGGTCACTGTCATACCTTGAAAACAAATACAAAGTCCATTTCCATTCTGTAGTATTTAATGTTAAATTAGATTAAATTCCCATCTAGGTCCTTACAGAACCCAAGTAGAATTTTGTACAGTCTGAACAAAATTGGTTATAAAATGTCCCCTACCTTCTCAACTCACCTGTTTTAACCTCTTTCAGGGACCAGCCATTAAAGTGCCAAAGGGAGGGATGGGGTTGTGGCTCAGGAAGAACACTTGCCTAGAATGCGTGATTCACTGGGTTCGATCGTCAGCACCACGTGAAAATAAAATAAAGGTATTGTGTCCACCTACAACTAAAAAATAAATGTTAAAAAAAGTGCCAAGGGGAGAAGTGGGACTAATGGTGGTATATCTATTGCAGTCTCCTCTATTAATAAAATAACTTAGGGGATAGGGGAAGATGCATTCTTTTCAAGGAATCTATCACTACCACAGGTTTACAAAACGTGCAAATATATAATATAAATTAGTTGCTTTATAAATGCTTTGTTGCAATTATAAAGAGAAAAATATTAATGTGTCACTCTTAGGTAATTTCTAAGTCCCATATCTAAACAATTGAACCACTTTCCTGACAGTTTAGAATAAAGGATGAAAAAGAAATAGATAATTTTACTTGGAGAAATGGAAAGTATACTAGGGAAAGTTACTACAAACATAAAATAAGATATATAATAAAAATTATGCCAATAAAGAAACTTTCATGGTGAAATATGAAAGCAGTTGGGTTTGTGATATTGTATGCAATAATTCAGTTATAGATCTCTCTGATGTGTCCCTATGTAAAACTCAGGGACAAAAACTCAGCATTCCTCTCTGAAACAATGTCCCAATCTTATAAACTCATGCCTGTTACTCTGAAAATAAAATTTTATCAATTTATGCCCACAATTAAATGTATACACACAGAGGATGTGTGTGTGTGTGTGTGTGTGTGTGTGTGTTTGTATTTGTGTGTTTGTATTTGTGGGTGTCTGTATGTAATCTTAATTTTAAATGATGTCAGTGATATTTCCTAGAACATATGGAAGATGACAATAATTAATAAAAATAATAGCTGCAAGTTAGTCTCTGGCTTAGCACTATGGAGTGGATGCTTGGAAATGTAGTTCTTCTGATTTTTACGTGTGGATAAGGAGCTTCCATTTGATCTTATAAGTGGAGATAAAAGAAAGGGGTTCCCTGATCCCATTTTACTATGGATAACTGACCTTCTCAGGATTGTCTCTGGGATCAACTGCAATTGCACTCAGTGGTTTCTACTTTCTATTGTTCTTTCTTGCCATTCTCTCATCTCTTTGAGTGGACAGACATTGGTTAGAAGTTGGGTAATGTTTTGGGTCAGCCCCCCAAAACACATCTCTACTTTACCTCTAAATATGACTATAACCTTTTTATTTTTCATGAATATCACCTTAATTTGTGTCAAAACTATTAAATGCCCTCAATACCCATTTGACTTTAGCAAAAGGCCACCTAGCAAGAAACCACATTTCCTAGTCTCTTGCAACTAGATATGCTCATGTGATCATGATTACTTTTGGACAAGATGGGACTGAGAAGTTTGTCTTACTTCTATACTATGTCCTTCAAAACATGCTGAGTATAAATGATTCGATTATGAGATCTTTAACTTGATGAATGGATTAATTAATTGACATGGATTAACTGGGTGGTAACTGTAGACAAATAGAGTGTGGCTGGAAGAACTAGGTCACTGTGGGCATACCTTTGGGGTTTATATTTTGTCCCTGGTGAACAAAGCTCTCTCTACTTCCTGATTTCCATATCCTGAGCTGCTTTCCTTTGCCATGATACTCTGCCACACCTTGGGCCCAGAGTTACGGAATCAGCTGAGCATGGACTGAACCTCTGAAACCATAAACCAAAAATAAACTTTTCCTGCTCTACATTGTTCTTGTCAATTTTTTTTTGTTCTCAGTAATTAAAAACAGAAGGCATCTTTCAGGATAGTAGAATTCCTAGATTAACCCTGCAATGTTTACTATTGGACTGTTTCTTGAGACTATTTATAATGGACTATTGCTTGAGACTATTTACAATGGACTATTGCTTGATAAAAAGACACTAATTTCATCTTTTTTGGGGAGGGACTCTTTGTTATTGCCCTATCTATCTAGATAATAACATTTTTTATCCAGGGAATTCATTGACCTTGGCCACTGATATATCCTTAATTCCTAAAAGTATGTCTAATGGGACATAGGTGTTCAAGAAATATTATTTGAATGACCAAATTTCTTAAAGGACATTAAGACATCAAGGACATTAAGGACATCAGTCATAGCATTCTCATGTAGGTAGAAATCTTAAGCTAAATACACAAAATTATAGTTGAGCATGATTGGGATTTTAGCAAAATTCCAAATGAGTCTGGGAAGTTTCTCCTCCTAATTTTTCCTTTATGTATTATATCTTATCTCTGTTAGTTTGCAGAGTTCTAAGATAGAGTGATTTAGATAAGGAAAGTTTTAGAAATGAAAGAAACAAGTAATGCCCGGGAAAATTATATGGGTTATCTGTTTAATACTAAGACAATTATAATTTCAACATCAATTAATTTATTTATCAGCATGTAAAAATGGGCCAAATCATATTAGAAAAGTATCTTTCAAATTTTTCCTTGCCTGAGTAAGTACAACCACTCTATTTGGACTGGTCAGAACACCTTTCTGACCAGTCCAAATAGAGTCTAGTTTCTCATGTTTCTGCATTATTTGGTCAGGACTGAAACATGCTAGGTCCCAGTGGTCTTATTAATGTACAACTCTTATTCTACTACTTCTGTTACTTCCAGTTTTGCTTTCAGAAGGGATTTGATATGAAAGTCTTGGTGTTTACGTCATGGTGATTTGCTGAGTCTAAGTTGCTAACTGCCATAGTGTCTTTATTGATCCTTCAAGTTTCTTTTGTCTTTTCTCAGCTTTGTCTTTTCTTTCTATAAACATTTGCAGTGGGTTGCATAGTATCCTCCCAAATGTATGTTTACCTGGAACCTCACAAACAGGATCATTATAGACATAATTAAGTAAGATCTGAGATAAGAGGACAGAATTCCTCCATTAACCCTGAAAAATGTTCATCTCTGGAATAGTCATATGTGATTAGAGTGGGCTCTAACTCCAATGAACGTGTCCTCAGAAGAGACAGAAAAAGAGAGACAGGGAGAAGAGGGCTATGTAAAAAGGGAGCAGAGATCAGGGTGCTGAGTCTAAACCATAATGCACCTCCAGGAGCTGCGGGAGTGGCATGGAATGAGTGTTCCCCAGCTAGCTCCTCCTGCATGAAGCAGTTCTGCTGGCACCTGGATTTCAGGCTTCTCACCTCTGGTGCTGTGAGATAATAAATTTCTATTGTTTTAAGCCACCCATGTGGTAGTAATTTTTATGACAGCCCTAAGAAACAAATATAGCATCTCTCTGATTAACTAGGCAGCAGTGTGAGTAAACCCTCTGAGCTGTGCCTTGGGTAAGGGTGGCCAGTGTTGTTACTCAAACTTAGCTGGTTTTGTTTCCGTCTCCCAAGGCTGTCTCAGATACAAACAAATTACAGGCTCGGTACCTTTTAACAAACAACCACATTCTTTTAGATTACAATAGACAGTAAAATCAATTATGGTTCAAAAATTAGGCTTCTCCTATCTAGACGTTTGACTTATAATTTTGTGAAAATATTCCAGACATACTTAAGATTTCATTATTTCTGGTAATGGATGAGTATAAAAGAATTAAAAACATAATTCAAAATCTGATTCTTAACATATGACTTTCTCCAGGCATTTTAGAAAATACAGCAGCAGCTATGTCCAGCATAGTTCTAGAAACCCTAATGCACTAGTAGGAAGAATGTGGGTTCCATAACCTGTCATTTTCTCTGTTTAATTTCTGCTGAAGAATTTCACTATATCCTTTGGGTATCTCCATTTCATTCATTAATGAGTCCTGGGGATATGAAATGAATGATGGGACTAAACTGTCAGGCAGGAGAGAAATACTGTGGATTTCTTTCCCCATGTGACATTGCCACTTTCATCTTAACTCTCCTGCTTCAGGTCCATGTCATATTAGCCCTATATTTTCAACAAAGGACCAAATAAAAGCCTAATGTTAATTTATTTTCATTTCCTACTTAGGGTTAACTCATTCCCATTTTCATTTTTAGGTTTTAGGCTCTTATTCTAAGTTGTTGGCAGGTTATAATGAATTGCTTTAAAATATAATGATTTGGGTTTTTAGGCCCTTTTGGGTGAATTATTAATATGAAAGATAGGGAAAAAGAAAGCCTATCATTTAGTCTTATTTTTGTTAACTCCCTATGAAGTATTTCTTGAGTAAATGTTAGGACAAAATAGAAAAGGCAAAGTAATTTGCATTTAATGGTCCATTTCTGAGCTTTTGGAAATGTCTGCATAATATCACTTTTTGTTGCTTTTCTTTTGTAGACACAGATTGCTGTTTCACAGTTAGGCTAGCCCCATGATTCACTTCAATAAATGGTTTTGCATTCTGTTTTACTTGGAAAAGAAGGAGAAGCCAACTTCAGACACTGGTGCATTAACTATTTATACATCATCACGTCCTTGTGATAAACCAGTTCATACACATGACATTTGTTTATTGGTCACCCGTTAGTGTCAGAGCTCCAAATGTAATCACCTTGACTTGAACTTAAACCCATACTATTCTATTTCCCTATCTGGTCCAACATTTTATATCCTTTGTTGAGATTAATGCTATTGCTATAGATTCCCTAAGATTTAATAACCATCCAGCTAATCTGCAATTCTGTTTTTGCTCCATACTTTCAAGCCAAATCTATCACTAATTCCTGTCAATTTTGCCTTTTAAATATCATTCACATTTTGCTTCTGTCTTTAACTCTGTTGTGCACTTCTTGGTTTGGGTCCCATCTCTTTTGTGCTTTACTAACATAATTAAAGCTGGACACAGTGATGCATGCCTGTAATCCCAATGACTCAGGAGGCTGAGACAGGGGATCATGAGTTTGAGACCAGCCTCAGCAACTGACTGAGAGCTTATCTCAAAACAAAATAAAAAAGGGCTAGTGATGTAGCTCAGTACTGAAGCACCCTTGAATTCAAACCCTGGTACCAAACAACAACAACAAAAAGTACCCCACATTTAATTCTACCTCTCCATTTTAGCCTAGCCACTTCCTAGTATCTCTAGTAATTAAGAGAATATTTATTAGTTCACAAATCACTGGGCTTATTTTCATCCACAATAATCATTATTATTATATTTTTAAATATGAAATCTTGTTTTTGGAGAAGCCATTCTTTCCAGAACAACCTGGAAGGCTTTTGAGGCATCAGGGAATACTGCCAGCAGTGCCTTGCCTCCTGTGTGTTTCTGGGAAAACTTGTCTTTTAGAGAAGGTCCCAGTCCAGTATTGGGCTGCCATCAGCAGAATGGTGGAGGCAGGTGTCTAGACAGATGAGCCAGGATGATGGTTCTCCCAGTTACCCATGGCCAGAATGCTCTCTGCTCAGCAGGGGGAACAATTCATGAGTCATGTCAAAGGGCGTGGAGGTATGATTTAGTCAAGGGCATGTTAACCCAAAAGACTAGGAAAGAGCAAGACATACTTGCATGTACATCAGCATAGCCATCTCAGAGAAGTTCACAAAGATGCAGAACAAAGGATACCCACTACAGGCCTCTCATCTTGCTTCTTGAAAATGCAGTAGTTCTATTTTCCTTGCTGCCAAAAGCAAACTCAGAACAAAGAATACAGAGACACCTAAAAGAAAGAATCAGCAGTAATAAGGAGTTTTAATTTTGAATTGATTCCTATATGTGGCACTTTTGTAAGCCAGAAGGAATCAATTATCTTTAACTACCACAAGTTTATTCTTTATTTTTATCTTCAGCTAACTGGATATTTATAGAAAATAAAGAGATTTGTAGAAAATAAAGAAAATAAAGAAGACTACATTTTCCCTCCTCCCAGATCAAAGTGATTTTTGAACAAATATAGATGCAAGTACAGTCAATTTATGTGGTGTGTGCACACCTCCAAAAGTTCCCTCCTGCTTGTAGTACAAAAGTCCCCCCACCCCTTTGCACCTGGGCCACAAATGAGATCTCTCTTCTCTTCTACCATGGCCATTCCCAATTCCTGAATTCTAAGTGCTCTAAAATGTTCTTCACTCCTTCGACACTGTGTATGCTGTAGCTGGACATGGAGTGTACCTGGACTGGGTACTGTGCTTAT
Source organism: Callospermophilus lateralis (assembly GCF_048772815.1). Classification (NCBI taxonomy): domain Eukaryota; kingdom Metazoa; phylum Chordata; class Mammalia; order Rodentia; family Sciuridae; genus Callospermophilus; species Callospermophilus lateralis. The sequence continues at coordinate 72,244,851 of NC_135310.1, read as the reverse complement.
GCCCTGAAAAAGAAAACAGCATTGTCTACACATCTCTGTAACTGCACTTTTATTTTATTGTGATTTTGTTCTTACATTTCTGCCTTCTACCATGTGACCTCAGCCTTTTATGCGTAAACTAAGGAGGCAAAAACAGTACCAACCATGTTCATTTAAAACTAAGATATTTCAAGTGAATCATTATCACTTGATAAAATGTTTATTACATAAAGCTTTCTGCTTTACCTCTGAGTAAGGAGAAAAGATGCAAGCCTTGGTTTGTGGGTGACTGTGTGTGGGGCATCTCAGAATTTAACTTCTGTGTTGAAATGTAATAAACCTGGAGTAATTTCAGGAAGAATAAAAAGGAAAGCAAGGAGAATATCTTACTAAAATGCAGCTCTTTAGTAAGTTTCACTATTTGTCCCAAAGTATGGAGAAAAATTACTCCCAGGAAACTTGGCATTAACTCCAAAAATTCTAGCTCTGTATAAACTAGAACATAACAGTGTTTATGAAATAATACCTTCAGATTCCACTTTCCATCAGTATAGATTAGCTATAGTGAGGTAGTGTCATACATTTTGTATAAATACATGCGTTTTTTTTTTCAAAATTTTTCAAAATACTATCAGGAAATTTAATCCTGTAGTGTTCTAGAAAACATTAAACTTACAGGAAGAATACCTGGGTTTTAAACCCAGGTTTATCATTAGCTAGCTACTTGACCTTGATCAAGTTAGTTTCTTTAGAAATGCAGGAGTGCAATAGAGAATCCCCAAGGCCATGTCCTGAGTTGTGATTTTGGTGCTATTTGAATCAAGACCTAGTAGTAACATATTAGAGGAGACAAGTGATAGCAGAGACTGGAAGAATATAAGGCAAAGGAAATAGAATTAGCAGGGTAAATGACATAGATATCAAAAACTAGGCAATAGGCAACGAATTGGAGTTTGTAAAAAATATAATACCTTCAGGAATATTTTAAATGAAATTAACACCATTTTACCTCTTCTTTTGAAAGTAAAAAATGTATTTTCAAATTAGGGCAATATTTTTATATGAAAAATAATCTAGGATAGTTCTCAAGAATACACACACACACACACACACACACACACACACATACACACACACAGAGTCTGGGCTAGATAATACACTGGTGTGAAAGATGAAAACATTTGAATTTCCATTAATTTTCACTCAGATAATTTTCTCTAATTCATGCTGTAAGTAGTCTTAAGATTTATAATAAAGCAAAGTAGTACACATGTAACAATTTAAACAAACATCAAATCAAGAAAACACAATGGAGAATCTTATACTGATAGGGCTGTGTAGAGAAGCTAGAAATTCTCATGGGAGAAGTTCCTGCCATCAAAGACTTAAGATCTATATATCAATTACATATTTGTATGTATATTCAATTTATATATTCATGTTTTATTATACAAGTTAAATATTTGCAATATGAATGTTGAAGACTACAAAACTGTGGAAGAGACAAATGACACAATCCCCACATTTCACCACCCAAATACACATACACAATCAACATTGCCTTAAGATTTTAATATCATGAACATCTGATGTAATTGTATACTACACAAAGTTGTAAGACTTCCAAAACTATTCATCACTACTTCTTTGGAGCATTGAGTGAGTTCTTATATATTTTTAATCTTTATTAGAATGTACTTTCAGAATCTGAAGGCTGCCTGTTATTTAAGCCTGTTAATGAACTGCATTAGCATCCGAGTTTAAAATATATCCTTAGAGATGTTAATTACAGGACCGTACACAAATTTACAACTAAAAGAGGTGACTTGTTTTTAATCCTAGAAAAGTAATCAGAATCAAGTGAATCAATAATTGAAACAATCACTCTTGTGTTCTTAATGTACATAACTCCAATGGCAGCAAGTAGAACTTTCAACATTTCTTTCTATATGTTTCTATATGAACCTGGTTCCCTGATGAGCTGGGCTTGTGGTTGTTTTTGTTGCTGTGATTCTGGATGTTGTTGCCATTAGGCATCCTGCTTTCCAGATGTAATAGAGATATTTTGGTTGAAGAGTGCACTTTCTCAGAATGACTTTTACTTGTACTTTTCCTACCTAGAAAAGAGGGACTCATTCTCCTTTATTCATGCATATATTTAATGCAATAAATATTTAAGTGATTCAAATGTACAAAACACTATGCCAGATATAATCTGGATATCCTGGACAACCTTTTCCCTTGCATTTTACTTTCAAAATGTCTTGACTCACTATTTTCTATGGACTTTGCTATGTATCTTATTAGCATCCTATATGCATGAAATTTACCCATCTAAGCCCTCTTGGGAATTTGACTTGCTATAATATTTTGAAAGTTTTTAGTTTGACTTTTAAGACATGTATTCTAGAGGTTATTATGATTATTATTTTTTTTCCTGAGATACTTTGGCTTCAGTTAGGACAAGGTGAGTCATGAGGACGAGAAGGAAATCCCTGGCCTGAATGGCAAGCCCATGAATGAATCTGAAATCCTAAGTAATGACTTTCATGGTTAGAGTCTTTTTAAATATAAAGGCCAAAGCTCTCTTCCCAGGTAAGTATGCAAAAGTTTGAAAGGAAAACACATTGTCAAAAGCAATAAGGTAAGTCTAGTTAATAACTTTATCTCTAAACCTTAATAATTATTGTTTTGAACAATAGCTATTAAATTAGTATTGTTACAGGAAAAATAAGTTATAAATGTTCTACTGCTTAAGTGAATAACAATAATATTCCCCATTTTTCCAAAAGCATTATTTTGCTGAATATAATTTTTTAAAATTTGCCTGTCTCCTTTGGGGTAGATTGGGGATGACAAATCCTGTCTTCTACTCTTGTTGAGGAAATAAAATGAGTCCTTAGATGCAGTATAAAATGCAGAGAATAGTACCTGGTGTGTATACTCCAAATATATACATTTTTCTCTTCAACTTTTGATAACTACTTTCATTTAACTGATCATCCTAGAAAAAAAATAAAACTTATAAACCAATATCAAATGAATGCAAATTGAATTAGGAAACAGCTATGCATCTTAGTTTAGCATTTTGCTTATTGGTAATTTTGCCTGTGATATTAATTCCATATTACTCACATGTTATAAATTTGAGAATAAAATTGCCCCAATTACATGTATTTAGATTAAATGGATGAATAATTTTCTGCTAGGAGCAAGTACTCTAAGCTTGGATAACATTTAGAAACACTGTTGAATCTCTCCTTGAATTTCCTTCAATTTGAGGAATCTTTATTTCTGAGTGCACACATCTCCATGTCACTACAAAAATCCTATGTAAGGATGAGAGTCAAAATTTTGCATTTTGTCCTTAATCCTGAAATTGTATATATTTTCTTCTAATTCCCAGCAGAGTGTCAGGGATACCTTCTAGTCATATCTTTCTCCTTTGCCTCAGTTGTCCTTTTTTTTTTTTTCTATTCATCAATAGAGAAAAGAAGGATCTTATTTGTGAAGTGAAATGACCCTTACCCAGCAGTGAGAACCTTATTTGCCCTGTTGTTTTAGTCAGATTTTGTTTGTTTGTTTGTTTATGTGACTAAAAGACCTGACCAGAACAATTTTAGAGGAGGAAAAGTCTGGGCTCACTGTTTCAGAGGTCTCCATTCATAGACAGCCCACTCCACTGTTCAGGGCCTAAGATGAGGTAGAACTTCATTGTGGAAGAATGTGGTGGTGGAAAGCAGCTCAGAATGTGGCCACCAGGAAGCAGAGTTCTTGCTCGTGAGGGACAAAATATAAACCCCTAATACACATATCCAGTGACCCACCTCCTCAAGCCATACCCTACCCGCATACACTTATCATCTGTATCAGTGGATTAATGCACTGATTAGGTTAAGGCTTTTGTAACTCAGTCATTTCACCTCTAAACTTTATTGCATTGTTTCATTCATGAGCTTTTGAGGGACACGTAATATCAAAATAATAACACCTGTCCTCAACCAGAAACATTATTTTCAATTCCCTTTCAATTGAAACTGAGAATACTTCACTTAATATTCCTCATATCAGGAGATGAAAATTTTAATTACACTGATTTTACCATATTATGTTGTATACATATATTGAGTTATCATACTGTACTCCACAAATATGTACAAACATTAGGTGTCAATTGAAAAAGAGTTGTATTCTCCATAGGAGAAATTGTGCATTCATTTTGCAGTTACAATATTATATACATTAGTTTTAAAAATTTTAAATGATGGTGCATATTATTTATTATTAATACAAAGCTTTTGGACCTAAAAGCATGTATAATATACTATGGGTTTATTCATATAAATCTTTGTATAATTGAGAAATGTTTGAAATATTTTTAACAAAATGTTGAGACTGCCTTAATGATTTTAACTTTCTACTTTTTACTCTTTTGCATTCCTTAAATGTTTTTCATGCTTATGTTCTATGTTTTATCTTTGTCATTTGAAAAAATATAAAGCTATTTTTATAATGTAAGAAAATGAGGAAATTTTATTTTAAAAATAAATAAATACCTTAATACCTAGAATTCTTCCTCACAAACTCTTAAACTATGGGGGCTATTAAAGAAAATAAATCTCTCTATATAAGAATAATATTTAAAAGTTTTAAAATAAGTCAAGTTAAAATAATTTCACTAGTTTAGTGTTCAGTGGTTCTTATTTATTTATTTATTTTGGCTTCATTCCATTGCTGATGATTATATTGGGATCATATGTTTTGACAAACATTCATTTGTGACCAATTAGCTTTTGAAAGTCTCTCTCCAGGCTATCTCATTTTCTCATTCTCACATTCAGAAATATTTGACGATTATCAAACTCTTAGATGTTCTAGCCTTGAAGCTTATGAAAATTGTGGGAAAAAATATTTTTTAAAGGAGAGAGAAATAGCAAAGAAAGTCTAAATAGTTTGAAATTAGGCCCTGGGCATATTGGTCACTGTTTATTTTCATGGTTATGAGATCCTTGTCTTATTCAATGTAGTGAAAATCCAATACCTTTAGGCGGTTGGCCCAAGTTTGATTTTTAGGCATTTTGATTTATAAATTGAATTCTATGTAACCTTTACAGGATTCCCAACTCCATTATCATGTTATTACTTTTGTAATGTGTTTTGAGCACTGCCAATGTGTTCAGAATTGAAAAGCATATTAAAGTGGACCTATTCCCACAATGATCTAAACATTTTAGCTGAACTTTTTATTTTTCCACCTCTGCACATTTTGAAAATGCTGCTGTATATTATCTTTCCCCAAATAGATAGATGTTCCTTTCAGAGTAAGTGCCATTTGAGAGTTCTCACTTGCAAGTGTTGCTAGACTCTGGATGATGCTTTGGGGTGGTGCCTAAGCACCATCCCTTGATCATCCCTTGATCATGTCCATCAACATGTTTGAAGAAATTACAAGAAATCATCTGCAGAATGACCTTATTTTCCTATAATATCTATATATGGAAAACTGCCAGTTTTACTTTCAAACCTCTAAATTTTCTTGTTGGCCTAAATCCTAATTTTACAAATGGATGTGTCTACCTGAATGCATTATGACTTTCTTAAGAGGAAGAGGCCAGCAGCCAGAATAAATGTCTTTGTCTTTCAAGTGTTCCCCTCTTTTAAGTTTCCTAATCTTAGAAGAGGATGCTCCAGTTGTTCATTTCCCAGGGAAGCATCCAAGAGTCACTTTAAGGTGATTATCTCTTTATCTTCAAGCTCACTGAATCATTGAATCTTGATAATGCTTCCAGGCCTGCAAGACTATTATGCCTGAGATTTTGACTATATAATAATAGATTCAAGATATCCAGGGTTTAGTTATAATTTGCACGTCATTCACTTAACTAAGAGGCACAGAATTTTATACTGACTTTCAGTTTCCATTTTGTCATATTAGACTTGTCAAATTTTGGAAAACTATTACTTAGGTTTCACCTAGAACCATTTAGGTTGATTTGAAAAACTGGTGTTTTCAAACTGATCATGGCACCTATTTATCCCTTCTTTTTCACTTCTGTGGCTCATTCCCACATTTAGGTGCCAATAAACTTAGAAGCAGTTTATTAGTCTATTAAATTGCAGAAAAGAGAAAATGATAAAAACAAAATATTTCTAGTCACTATTTGGGCACTTAATAACTTGACTTGTAATGTTTATTTTATCAGCTCAAAGATCAAACAAAAGAATAACTCTTGTCTTTGTTTTTCCATTGACAATAATCAATAAGTGAGCTACATCTGATCTTTGTAAAGTAATTAGTTGAAATAAGCAAAAAACACGTTTCAGTTCTGACTTGGCATTTGGGATAAATGGTGGAGTAGTGTCTGTGATTAATGAAAATGACCCTGACAATTATAATATTTAAAATCTTAATGCTGTCTTCACACAAATAAACTCGAACTATTTCTTCAACCTTTTTGGATATTTTTAAATGAAGAAAGCTTTATTGTAGTTGTTGAAATTTGAAAGAAATGCAAAAGGATAAATAGTTGAAGAAGTAGTAATCATTGGCTGAAAGATAAATTTTAGTCAGTATTTGATAAAAATTGTTAAAGTTGGGGCTGAGAGAGCAATTGGCTTAGTATTCAAAAATATTATTTAGTTTGTGATTATAAACATTCATTTGGGTCCACTTTGCTTTTGAATGTTTCATTTAGCAGCAGAAGCAAAAAATTAATATTCCTAACAATAATTTGAAGAGAAAATGACCAAAATTAATCTAAAAATTAAGAGCCAGAATAATTAAGAAAAATTGAAAAGCCCATAAAAGATACAAAACTATCCCAAGGTTTTGCTGAAATTAGTCTATCTCCTCCACCCTATTGCACTAATAGTGTACTAATAGAGGCAAATGTTCCAAGGTACATTCAGATTTGACTTTTACCATTCCCATGTTGCACATTTTTTTTTTAAAGGGGGGGGGGAAACTTTTTTAAAAAATATTTATTGCTTAGTTTTCAACATCTTTGTTTGTATGTGGTGCTAAGGATTGGACCCGGGCCACACGCATGCCAGGCGAGTGCGCTACCGCTTGAGCCACATCCCCAGCCCCTTGCACAAATTTTATCATCTCCTTTATTCCTTCTGAAATACACTCACAGATCATAATTGCCCAGGATCACTAAATTCAAACCTTAAAGCGTGTATGTCATAGGAAGTTCTCAGGATTCTGTTGTGGCAGACTTTGGAGTTGCGTGGAATAAAATAAGGATGATCGAGTCCCATTGATAAGAGATTTAAATAAATTGATTTCTCCCATGCATTGATGAAAGAAAGAAAAGGGAGCACCCAGCAACACTAGAAAGAAAGGAAACAGGATCTTGTTGGGAGGCAAATAGCTCACCATTTAGGCTCCTGATATATCATTTCCTGTGGATGCTGTAACAAAATAGCACAAACTGGGTAGCTCAACAACAGAAATTTATTCACTCATAATTCTGAAGGCTAGAGGTTGCATTCAGGCAGGGTTGGTTCCTTGTGAGGTCTGTGAAGAGGAATCTATTCCATGCCTCTCCCTTAGTTGCCAGCTTCTGGAAATCTTTACTACCTTTAGTTTGTACAAGCATGACCTTGATATCTGCTGCCTTCTTCACACAGAATTCTCTCTGTATGCATGTCTGTTTCCATATTTCCTCTTTTTAAGTATTTTAAGACATATTGGATTAAAGCCTACCCCAACAACCTGATTTTAACCTCTGTGAAGACTTTATCTCCAAATAAAATCAATTCCACAGTACTGAGGGTTAATACTTCAACATAATAGTTTTAGGGACATGATAAACCCATTCCACATTACCTAGGCAAGGAGACTATGATGGTGGTGGTTAAGTTACCATGGGCAGGAATGAGATCATAAATTTGAGAGAACACATTATTCCTCTTCCTAGGATCATTCATTTACCCGACCTACAATTTGGATATAGGAAGTATCTATGCAAAGCACTGAGCAAATGCTAGGATCCAGCAGGTAACAAACTACCCTTTCTTGAACTTGACCACTTAAACTTTATAGTTCAATGGCCAATTCTCTGCCTTTCAGAGAGAGCTGAGTTGTTATCATGGTCAGTAGTTGTAAACAAAACACTTTTAGGCATGGAACATTGTGAGTGAAGTTCCTTAGATGTAACGAAAGCCATATCAACAGTGAGGGGAAACTGGCAGCTGAAGCTAAGCTTCAGAGTGTGGAACACTGAAAACAGATGGGTTATGGCCACTGGGGCATGTGCATCCTGGTTCCAGAGGACATCCCTTTTGATTGCTGATGCATAGGATATAGTAATGTTTTCATGTAGCTTCATTTTTTCAAAAGATATCAGAAATCTGTTTTTGTGTTTGAATTCTCCTGATTTGTAAATGTTGGCATCTTTTATGTTTGGTAGCCTTCTGAAATATGTTGGCTGGGCATGTGGCACTGCTTTGATGGAGCTCCTATGCTAGTCTAATGGCACAACAGTTGTAATCACCAAACATCAGGAGGAGAAATTGCCAATCTTCCTTTTAATATTCTGACAAAAGTGAATAGAGTGTGTTTCAGGTATCTTGACAAAGACCACAGGACAAGGGCTGTTCTGCTAAGTATATCAAAGAAAGATGGAAAAGAAGAGATGGATCTGACTGTTGAAGGGATAGTGGATTGTATTTCCCAGAAGGGCAGAATCACTGAGTCAGAAGCTAGCATACCTTTTGATAGACCATGACATGTAACTAGCATCTAATCATGTTAAAGAACTGAGGTATTTTCCCAAGTGTATATGTAAGCCTTGACTTAACTAGGTCAGTAAATCCCTTAGACATCATTTTAACTCTAAACTCTCATCTCTTTTTTTCTACCTTTCTATCAAAGTATGTGCATTTACAAATTATCTTGTTCAGTCTCCAAACAATTAGGTTTTTTTTTTTTTTTTTTTTTGTAATGTGAACGTATGGAAGATATCTCTTTACTTTTGCTAAAAACTTACTTAATATGGGCTCATAGTTTCTCTCCACACAAAGATATTGGTTGTACACCTGCAACCTCTAACTGTAGACAAGATTATTTTACATCTGGAAGTAAGGATCCAGCCATTCTATCTTTTTTTTTCATACATTTCTGGAAGGAAAATAAATCTTTGGAGGTATAGGGGGTTGGAAAGACCAGAGAAAGTATTGGCATTTGCAAGCCCCAAAGTTTGCCCAATGGTGGCAGAATATGGAGAAAGGACATATGGGTAGATAGGATAGGAAGCTTTGTTGAAAAGTTTTCCCTGGATAATCACATTGGAGGCCATATGGCATGAATCAGTGTAGCTAAACATGTGCTTCTCAGTTTCTCTTTATCCTTTTTAATATTTTCAGTACCACTGGCCTAATGATTCATTACATATGGGTGAGAAATACCACTACCTTTCTTGGGTTCAGCTTCTCATTTAAATGAAAGCACATTGTCTGAATAGTTGAATCAAGAAGTACACAACCAAATCCCATTTCAGTGCTATCTGTATTTCTCAGTGTTTTAGCAGGTTAACAGCTTCCTGTGAAAATTGCTTCATTCAAGTGTTTTCATCAGAATTTGGATGTAATCTTGTTTGAATCAAATGGCAATAAGAACTTTGTTGAAAATCGCACTTAATTTACATCTTTATATCAGTTATTTTCCTTTACAAATATCAATCCAAATAAGCTAAGTTTTTCAGCAATGATGTAGTGAAGAAAACAACACATTATATAGGGATTGTACAGCCAGTAGCAGATTAGATGCTAGAAAAGATTAAAACACATATACATATGTTTTAGTCAGCTTTTTTATTTTTATTTTTATTTTTTATTTCTTTTGTCACAGTGACCAAAATACCTAAAAAGAACAATCAGAAGAGGAAAAGTTTATTTGAGGGCTCACGGTTTCAGAGGTCTCAGTCCATAGATGCCTGATTCCATTCCTCAGGGACTGAGATGAAGCAGAGTATCACAGTGGAAGTGTATATAGAAAAAAGAAGCTTGGAATAGGATGATCAGAAAGCATAGAAAGTGACTCCACTTGCCAGGGACAAATATTACCCCAAAGGCATGCCCCTTGGGACTCACTTCCTACAGTCACACCCTACCTGCCTAAAGTTCCCACCATGTAAATCCTTGACTAATGTACTGATTAATGCACTGATTAGGTCAAAGCTCCCATAACCCAATATTTTACCTCTAAATCTTTTTGCATCATCTCACACGTGAGTTTTTGGGGACACCTCATCTAAACCATAACAACACAAAACAAAAACTAGAAGTAACCTTGACTTTGAGGATTTCAAAATGTAATGTGTGTCGTGGTTTGGGTAAGAGGTGTCCCTCAAAAGTTCCTGTGTTAATGCAAGAGGTGAGATGATTAGATCATGAGAGTCCTGACCTATCAGTGAATTGGTCCATTTGATAGATTGATAATTTGAAAGAATTATTGTTCTGGGTGATGATTGCAGGCAGGTAGGGTATAACTGGAAGAAGTCAGTCACTGAGAGGGTGCCTTTGGAGTTTATACTTTGTCCCTGGTACCTTGCTTTTTCTCATTCCCAGCTGGGTAACTTTCCTCCACCAAGCCCTCCTGCCAGGATGTTCTGCCTCACCTCAGGCCCAGAGCAACAGAGTCCTGAACTGGACTGAACCTCTGAAAATGTGGGCCAGAAATAACGTTTTTCTCCTTTAAATTGTTTTTGTCCAGTATTTTGGTCACAGTGATGAATATCTGACTATCACAGAATATATAAAGAAAGAAATATAGAGACAAAAGGAAAATAACACATATACAATCAATTGAATGATAGAATGCATTTTACAGATTGGAACCGCTTACTGAATTTCCAGGCTCTAATACAAATCAGAGGAAGTATCCTGAAAGAGAAGGAACTTGAGTTGGGCCTTGAAATAGATGGGATATTTAAATCACAGGAAAGAGATTGCAGGCGGTTTGGACCTTTAAATGTAAATATTGGGAAAATGTATAGAGAAGTAGGGAAGAGACCCTAAGTAGAGATGCTTCATTCGAAGTCATAGTATGAATCATAATAAGAGATGAGATGAAATAGTAATAACAGGCCAGTTGAGATTCTGGGACTTAATTAGGATATGATGTTGCATTAAGTCATATTTCCTTAGTCTCTTTCAATCTGTAGTGGTTTCCCATCTTGATTTACATGGACTTGATATTTTAAATTATCATAACCAGTTATAATATTTCCTTGAGAAGTTTTATAATGAAGAATATTGTTTGCAATATACCAGGAAAAAATTATAAGTATCTTGGTTAATTAAAAAAAAAACTACTGCCAAATTTTATCATTTAAGCAATTCCTAAAATATGGCTTAATTCCCTCAATTATATAATATGAAAATTCTTACCTGTATATCATCTCAATATCCCTCCATTTCTATAAGAATGTGTGTGTCACTGTCAGCTCAGGTTGCAGAAAAAAAAAATGCCATAGACTAGATGGCTTAAGCAATAGAAATTTATTTTCTTGTAGTTCTGGAGGCTAGAAGTACATATTAAGGTGCTTGCATTGTCCATATCTAGGGCATGTTCCCTTTCTGATTTGCAAACAACCACCTTGTTGTGTTTGATCTCACATGCAGGGAGAGAGAAGAGGAGACAGGAGTAGAGTGAAGAAGAGGAGGAGGAAGAGGGAGAGGGTAAGGGGGGCTGAGAGAGAGAGAGAGATTGAGAGAGAGAGAGAGAGAGAGAGAGAGAGAGAGAGAGAGAGAGAGAAAGGAATATAGAGAACACAAATTGGAAGGTTATCCAGCTAGGAATAATGTCTTAATTACAGTCTTGGATGGCCCAATGGAGACTATTTGTCACAGCAATTTGCATCAGCCTCACAGCTCACTGCTGTGGGCATGGAATGCTACCTTTTGAACTTCTGCCAATGTTGCCTGTGAAATCTGCTTGCGTCTTTGTGATTCTCTACTGGTCTTATGAGAATTGATTCTTAATGCCCTTGTATTTTATCTTCCTCTGAATCATAGTCTTATGCGGGTAGCATAATTACCTAGGTCACATGCATAAACCTAGCTGAAAAGGATGCAGTGAAAGAAAATTTCTGACTTCAATGTGATGGGACTCAGGAGGTGAGAAATTACTCCAAATATAAGAAGAGTATTTTAAATATGCTGAGTGATTGGGAAACCTTACTGATTTATTCCTCTGAATGGTCACCTTGGTTGACATCAACTTCCTGTTCTAATAATTAACTCGGCAATGGACAGTTTTTCTGGAATATATCTAGGTTGTAAATACATACAATATGCCTTGCATTTTATTTGTTTCTTCTATATTTCTTCTGAGAACATTAGGAACAGCAGTAAGAACACCAGTTTTTTCAAAGTGTTTGCTAAATATTTTGTATTATTTTGTGTGAAGTATATTCTGATAATTGTCTTAATTGTAAATCTCTGATTATTGATGATGGTAAATATTTCTTTATATATATTTTAGATATTTGGGTTTCTCCCCATTTTTGTTCCTGTCCTCTTGTTAATTTATAGTTATGTGTATATTTTATATATTAGTTCTTTGTTTTTCTAAGAATATGCAGGTACTTTCTCTTAGTATATCACATTTTGTAACTTTGAGATGTTAAGGAATAAGAATTAATTTTCATGTTTAATTTTTTAAATTGGTACTTTGTTATTTTGGAATGCTATTTAAGGTCACAAAAGAAACTCTTACATTTTTTTCTTAGAAGTTTTACCTCTATTCTTCTTCAGAATTCTACCTTCCACATTTGTTTATTTTGTCTATGAGGTATTTTATTTTGTATAGAGTGAGATGGAGATCCAGGTTTGTTTTTCTCTAGTTTTCTCAATCACTTCTTAGGAAGCTAGTTAGTTTCCATGTTTACACTAGTCTATTTTTCAGCTTTCTTTTTTTTTTTTAAATATATGAACCTGGTTTAGAATTTTATTGATATTATTTTAAAAATTATTCTTGTGGCTCTGTATAATCTCTAGATGTTTAGGTGAAAAATTCATTCTTTCACTTATCTTTCAGAATTGACTTTCATATTCAGGGATCTTTATTTTCCCATATAAATTTTAACATTCTGTTAGTTTTTTTTTCTAGAAATTTCTTATGGGATCTAATTAGATTTGCATTTATACATTAATTTATGATTCCATTCATGAACATAATATTTCTCTCTTTTTCTTATTTTTTTTTGAGTTTTAAAAGTTTCTTCATTTTAAAGGTCATGGACATTTTTGCTAGGATAATAACTAGACAGATATTTAATAGATGTATTTATATTATGAATAACACCTAATTTTCCACTATATTTTTGATATGGAGGAATATTATTGGATTTTATTGTCTTATCCAACAAATATTGCTTCTGTAAAATTCTTTATGTAGATAAACCAGATCATCTGAAAATAACGATGATCTTGCCTCTTTATACTTGAGATTTGAGAAAAGATTTTTGAAATATTTGTCTTGTTTAACTTAAAGGGTGAATCAAAGTTTCTATATTTCATGTGATGCTTGCTATAAATTTTGATATGTACTCCTTCAGATTAAAAAAGATCATTTCTATTCCTAATGCTTCATAATAGACTTTGATAAACTTTGCTATTTATAATGAATTTATTGAGAGAAATCGTGATTTTTTTCATATTTTAGAGCATTCATATGAAAAATTATAGTTCTGTATTTATTAATATCAAACCTATCTTGAATAGGTAGAATAAGCCCTAATTAACCATGATGAATAATTTTAATATATTTTTGATTGTTAGATAATATTTAGAGTTTTTCCTTTTTTGTTTATAAAACAAATAAGACTCTTCTTTTATTGTCTTTGTATGGTTTATGGTAGTTTGAAGTAAAGTTTGTATTAGTTTTTAAAATATTTCTCTCTGCTTTAATCTGGAAAATATTGTAAAATATAGAAATTATTGATAGTATGGAAGAATTACCTTATATAGCCATAGTAGTCTAGAGATTTAGAGGATCTCTGATAGCATTTTAATTTCTCTGAAGGAAGGTGTCATTATTTATAATAAGAAAATTTACTGTATTTTCTACTCATGCTTATGAGTGATATTCTTTAATTTATTTCAGTTTCTGACTGAGTACTGCTTTCAAGACCTTTGATGTTTTTTGCTTTTATTTGTTTGTTTTTTGGTTTTTGTTTTTGGGACTGGAGGTTAAACCCAGGGGGACTCTATCACTGAGCCAAACCCATAGCCTATTTATTTTTTATTTTGAGACAGTATCTTGCTAAGTTGCTTAGGGCCTTGCTAAGTTGCTGAGGCTGGCCTTAAACTTGTGTTTCTCCTGCTCCAACCACCTGAGCCACTGGGATTACAGGCACGTGCCACCATGCCTGGTCTGTTTGTTTTTTCTGCTGTCTTATTTTTAACTTCAGTATTTCCTATTAGTTCCTGTTATAAATTCCTTTTCATTCTTCATGTAATTTTGGTTATTCTTTGTCTCTTTAAGAAATCATTTTTATTAACTTGACTTTCTTTTTTTATTTTGGATTATTATTTCTTTCTTAGAGTTTGTTTAGTTAGTGGTCTTTTTATTATTGGTCTCTCAGGGGTTTTTATGTTCCCTTCAGTTTTTAGTGGTAACTTGTGCTGGTTATTTGTATTTTCCTTTGTAGGCAGGGGTGGGAGTTCTAAAACCCAAACACCTGCATGCATGATTTCCTGCTTGTGAGTTTAGGAATATGAAAATGGGTGAGGCACACCTTGCAGAAGAGCCTCTGCCCTTAAAGGAGGACTCTACTATTCTCTATTTGCTGCATCTCATGATACCACTCGGTTTCAGGGATTTTTCTGCAACTTTCCTATTGATGCTGCTATTTATTGGAGTTATCTAAAAGTCAGAATGTGGAGGGGTGAGAAGCCAACACTACTGGTGGGAATAGAATACATGCATGCAAATATTGTTATCTATCCCTGTACTAGCCAGCTTCAGCCTTACCGTGAGCTGCTGCACCACCTAATCAGGGATAGGCTGCTGATATATTGAGGATTGTCTGTTTTGCTTGAAAAATGGGTAGACAGTAATCCACTCAAGGAATTTAAAGACAAAAAAAAAAAAAAATAAGCTCAACTTAAATAGTTCTTTATATCCAGACTATTCACCCAAATCCTCGTTTATTCTTGTGCATCGGAATGTTCTGTCTTCTGAGTTTTCTTAGTATTTTAAAGTGTTAT
The DNA here is from genome assembly GCF_048772815.1 of Callospermophilus lateralis. NCBI lineage: Eukaryota > Metazoa > Chordata > Mammalia > Rodentia > Sciuridae > Callospermophilus > Callospermophilus lateralis. The sequence continues at coordinate 72,229,650 of NC_135310.1, read as the reverse complement.
ATTTTCAGAATTACCAACATCTGCCTCAATTCTGTACATCTTTGGGCTGGGTTTTTTAGGAGGGCACTAGATGCTTATATTTATTTGTTATCTTGTGAAGGACCCTTAATTTCATTTTCTTCATCTAATTTTGAGGTGATGGCATGATGATCCCTGGCTACTGACTATTCAGCATGATTACTGAAAGGTCATGTATGACTCTTTTCCTTAATATCTATTCATATTCCTGTGTTGTTTATTGCCTATCTCCCTAATTCCCCCAAAGAAAGTCCTTTCTCAGATTTTAGATTGATTTTGCATTTCATGACAGTGATTTCAGAGTTTGCAGATTGAATCACAATTTCAGCTGTTTCAAACTCATAAATCAGTATTACTAAGGTGTATCTCAAGAATTGAAACACTTACATTGCAAATCTGAATGATGATATGGCCCTCAGGATTGCCCTGGAATATGTATGAGAACCAACCATTTAGGAACAAATATTCTGGCTGATAACAGACAGCCAGCCAAACGCAGCCCCTGATAAAGATAAATAACCTGTACTCAGGGAAATTTTTTGCATCATTAAACATGGTGAGCATATTAGCTAGCAGGGGGTGGAGTCGAGTCCCTAAAGAGATAAATCTAAATTATGTGCGCTGCAGTGATCATAACAGTAATGCACCATCTTGGCTAACTAGCTGACATCAATGGGAAGGGAATTTCAGATTTAAATGAACCAAACTAAAAAGCATTTCAGTGCACATCCAGATTAATTGGAGCATATTCATGAACTTTTCAGCCCTATTATGCATCTTTTTTTTTTTTTTTGACTGGTGCCAAGTACAAAGAGCTTAGAATTTTCCTGTCAAGCCTTGCATCTTTGTTTCTTCTTTTCACTTTCTTATGCAGCTTGATTAATTACTCCCCAATTTGCTCTCCATTAATCTCCCTCCTACACAGTTGTATCAGTACTTGCCAAAATCTCTTTTTTTTAAATGTGTGACTAAGATGGATAATATAAGTTTAGTGACACTTCCCTTAAATAAGTCAATGAGGTAGTCATTTGTTAATACTGTACTTTTGAAACATGGAATATTCTTAATTCAAAGTTAAGAAGTGCTGTTAGTTGTTTTAGAAGAAACATATAGATGGTTATCTGATCAATTTGAAAAACCTCAGAGAGACTTATGAGGACCGAACTTGATTGTGTGTTCTTCTCTGTTGTTTGTGTTGGAATATCTCTTGATGATAAGATACCTATCTACATTCACAGAATTGCAATATCTGATTTTCTTTCATTCAGTTCTCTTTGTACTGCTAGAAAATTGTGATACCATATTGGTATACTATAATGTAGTACAATAATGGAAAAGTAAAACATTATTAATTTGTGGAGATAAATGAGCCAATATTTAAAGACATGTTTCTCTATCTTTTAGATGAAGATAATTAAGGTAGCTCTGATCAACTATATGGCATACACGGTATGTCTGCCCCATTCATAGTGGTTGTTCAGCATAACTGTAGAATAGTTAGGTGCTCGATAAATATTTGTTGAATTCTTGAGTCAATAATTTTATTTTATATTTTTAAATTCAATTTGAAAAATTTATTTCTTTGAGAAACTGCCAAATTTGGAGGTCCTAAAGGACAGCCCTAAATACCCAGTACTTGACTTATTCAAGAACCTCTGTGCCCCAGTGGCCCAAGGAGGAAAGGACAGCATGGTGAACAATCTTGTGGCCATTCCCCATGGTTTGCTGCTTCCTCTGGGGACCATTTGCTTGAATCAGTAATTTTTATAAAGCATTTTTAAAAAATCTATAAGGAACAGCTTACATAAATTGGACATAGTGAATGTCATAGCAGTTAGAGAGAGGAGAGAGAGAGAGAGAAAACTACTTACAGGCGACAACATCAAACCATTTCTCACTAATTACGTCTTTACACATTTATGGCTATGCCACTCACTTTCATTATTAAAGTTTACTTATTAAAGGGAAATTACCAAAATAGCCAATCACAGGAAACTCTCTAGAGACAATGTGAATTTAAATTGCATTTCAACCACTAACTGTAGAATGATTTCAGCCGATCCTTTAACCTGTATCTCATTTGACTCTGCAAATAGGTGGCAGGATACTTGCCACCTGGGGTTGTTCTGAGGATTAAATGAAGCAACACATGTGCTGGTACCAAGGGCAATACACAGAAGGTAGGTGCTACCCATTATTTCCCCTTCCACTGGATTCCCTGGTCTACCAAGTACAAGATCTGATTTTATAAATCACAACATTTTATTTACAACACTAAGGGTTCTCATAGATAATTAATAAGTTTTAATGTTTAATTCTTCTTCATTTTAAAAATGCAGAAACATGACTATTTAAAAGATTATGAAAGCAAAACCCAGGAAACTGCCATATTGAAAGTAAATAAGATTTTAAAGCATAAGTTTTCCATCTCATCTTTTTCTTCTAGAAGGGACAGTTTAACCTAATCTTATTTTCTCCTCATTATTGAATAGATGGTTTCTTTCCTACTCACCTGGGATCTGTTACAAATCAATTCATGATCCCTGTGTCTTGGCATCTGGCAGTTTTTCTTTGACCTTTCTGATCTGGTATAATTTTTGCAGGTCTCAACAACAGAGAACAAATTAATAGAAGGTGTTTATGTTCTCCTTCTCCCCATATGTGTACAAAATGGGGAGTAAAACAACATTACTGCCTTTTCTTTTCTACTATCCTCTAATAAAAAGAAATCCTGCTCATTTCCCCTCTAACTTTCCTTCTCCCACAGTGTGCTAGCTCAGGTTCACAAGAGAGGAACTAACCAGGTTGCCTGCCTTCACAGCTTGACCTCTCCTGCTCTAACCTGACCTTTCCTTACCAGGTTATCCTCTAGGATAATCAAGTCGAATATTTTAAAACACATTTATACCTATCAAGACTGTTCAATAGAAGGCTAGAGTATTTTTTCTTTCTTTCTTTCTGGAAAGGTATATAAGCAGAAGTGTCCAGTTATAGGAAAATGGAATGAAAAGTTAGCAAATGCAATTATTGTGACTCAGTCACATTGCTCTGCCCAGGTATTCCCTGAATAAAATGCATAGGTCAGCTCTTAATTTATCCAAAAATATTTTTGTTAAGAAGTTAAACTCATTAGAGTATTGTTTTTTTCTTCAACAGTGGCTTAAGAGACTTAGCCCAAGTACAATAAGACCAAGGATTCAGCACAGGAAATGATTATTAGGGTGGCAAAATTCCTGGGAGATAGGCGTGGTTTCCAGCTTAGTCTAATTTATGCTACCTTGGGCTACCTATTTAAAACCCAGGAACAAGAATGACATGAGAAATGTACCCATCTTTTGGGCTTAGTTGGCCCCTTACATTTAATTATTCCCACTTTTGAACCTCCTTCTTGCTTACAGATGTTCTTAATTCTAGTGTTGTGTGCAAGACTGATCTCAGTGTCCATTCAAGGTGATTCTAATTTTTCTCCCCCTTCTCACCTACCTCTTAAGCGTTCTCTGGAGGGTAAATAACTCCCCAGGGCTCAGTTTTAGATTTAACTTTGCTGGATACCAGAACTACCTTGAGAGAGATGTGCTCCCTCTCTGTCGCAAACTGGTAAGGAGGGCCTGTGAAAAGTTTGCACCTCACATCGTGTTGTTTACAAGTAGAAATTCATGTGGTGTACTGATGGAGTTCACAGAGTGATGGGATATTGCTTAATATCCCAGTTTAAACCAGTAACTAGTAAACTAGTAACTTGAAAACATTTCTAATTTGTTGGTAAAACAAACTTTAGATAGAACCAGTAAGTTAATCACAGTTTCATACGACAACGGTTTGTATGATAGAAACGAATCTACTGTCTACTATCTTCAGTTTGATTTTTTTTGAAAATTTATTATAAATTTTATTTTTTTTCTTATACAATTTTTAATTACTTTTCTGTTGTCATTGCATTCATTTTCCTTTATTCTAAGGGGAGCTATATAGAATATTTAAAAAATTCAACTTTTTCTTCTTTAAGGAAAGAGTACAGAACAATAGCAAAATTTCAGAAATTTGTATGGTTTAAATGTTGCAAAACTTTGGGGAATACATTAGGCAGACATCCAAGTCTGGGTTTAAATATGTCTACAGAGATTAAATAATATAATTACAGTTGGTTTGCTTGTATCAGGTTCCAAACACTGTCCACACTTCACTATGGTTTTGGTTATCTCTTAAAATTCTTCTAATGTATAATCTTTGATTAATAAGGCAATTCCATGTGTCTTACTCTTTTTAAGAAGATATTTATCAACTAAGCCAAGTTCACACTGTGGTTGGTATAATACCCACTGTAAAATAAACCCTCACCATGATAGCTATGATTGTTTCATTGCTATTATGATGTTGCAGAAGACCGACTAGACTTGCTTGAAATCTGTTGTGGTTCATGGATCTGAGGGTTGGTCGTTTGAGAATTGTGGGAACATTTTGGTCTTTAATTTCTTCAATTATTACATCACTCCCATTCTTTCTATGGCTTCCCTCTAAATTTGTAATGGATACTTGTTGAACATTCTAATTTCATGACTCATTTTCAATGTTAGGTTATATTTCATGTTTTCCAACTCTGTGTCTTTATATTTCATTAAGCAAACTCTGCCTGTCCAGCTTCCAGTCCACTAATTGTTCATTTCAGTCTAATCACTGTCATAGTTTCTGTAAGACTGCATTTTTGCACTTTTTTCCCTTGAGGATATTTCTTACTTTTCAATTGCCATGACCGAAACATGTCTGTTTTAAATTAAAATATTAACTAGTGTTTTATTTTTCTGGACCTTGTAGATGGAATTGATACAGGCACCTGAATCCTTGTGAAGCCTGACTGACGCTCCCAGTTTCTTAAAGGAGGTTCCCCCCACCACCCCCTACTCACAGCAAAAGCTGTCTTTGTCTATGTTTAGATTTTAGATTTATTTCTCCTTCCCTGGCTTCCAGCATTATTGGGGGAGGCCTTCTTTCTTTCATCATCTGGGTATCATTCCTTCAGTGCTGACACCCTAGTGCAGTGATTCTCCATCTGGGATAATTTTGTCCCCGAGGAGCCATTTGTCAAAGACAAGAGGTATTTTTGATTGTTAAACTGCGGGGAGGTGGAAAATGCTGCCGACATCTAGAGCGGGTGTGAACCAGAGATGCTCCTAAATGCTCTGTAGTGTACAAGACAGTCCCAACAAAGAACTCTCTAGTACTGAGGCAGAAAAGCCCTACTGTGAGTCAGACATGATTGGCAAGTGTCCTCAGGGCAGACTACAGTTTTGGCTCATGCCCTTGTACTCTCATTTTTGCTTTATTCTAGCCTTTGAGGCTTTCCTTATTTTGTTGAACTCCAACCATGCACTTACAAGGACTTAAAAATGGTTTAAATCACTTTAAAGTATTTAGTATTTAGATTACTTTACCTGTTATTTCACTTCACTAGTTCTCTCTTCCTTATTGAAGGCTGCAGATTTTTTTTTTAATGGCTGCAGACTACTTTGTTTAGTCTCTATGGACTTTAAGGGTAAGTTTTGCTTGTTTACTATCACAAACAATGCTCCAGTGAACATCACTAAGCATATATGAGAATATATAAACACCTAGAGATAAAAATGCTGGATGCATTTTAAATCTTCCCTGTATAGAATATATCAGTTACAACTTTCACCAGCATTATGAGAGTAACTTTTCCTTACACAGGTTTAAACTCAAACTGAGAGGCATAAAATGAACCTCCTCATACACAAATATAGAATGAGTGAGCCTTTATAGCCTTTATATAAACATCTGTCCAATTCGTTAATTATCAGGATCTTGCCACATTTGTTTCTGTGATCTCCCTCTTCCCATTTCCTCTTTTCATTGCTGAAGCATTTTAAAACAGATCCATTTATCTTTTTATTTCTCCCTCATGGAAGCATCTCCAAAATAGGTGGACCTTTTATTGTAAAACCACATTGCTATAATCATACCTAATGAATAGTATTGTTTTATAGCATGCAATAAAATGTCACAAGAAAATTCAGATGTGAGAAAAAAGTCCTCTTAGAAATAGTTTATTTGAATCACAGTCTATGCAAGGTCCACACATTACCTTTTTTTTTTTAATGTCTCTTAACTCTCTTTCAAGTCAGAACAGTGCCCTTTCCTTTTGACCCCTTGACATTGGCTAATAGATATGAATTGATTGTTTTACAAGGAATTCCTCACTCTTGATTTCTCTGTTTGTCTCTTTGTAGTGTGCTTTAACTTGTTCATCTATCCTCTGCAGAGAAACATTGATGCCTGGCACTTATTTAGAGGAAAACTCAGTGTGTTGACAGTACTTCAAACATATCACAGGATACTTCATATTGAATTAAAGCAGGAGACACAATATCTGCTTTTGCCACTTGCTGTGATAAGACCAATGATCAGTTACAAACTGTTCCTTCCCTTGTGGAGTTCCCCATTTACCCTTCATCAAATGGATTCATCTGTGTGATTGTTGCTTAAATCAATTATTTTATGAGGGTTTTAAGAATTCTGATTTTAAAAAATTCTACCTTTCTTTCCTCAATTATTAGAATTTTCCACTAAAGAATAAGTTTCTATCCTCAGTTAGGGCTAATTAATCAACCTGAAGTATACTTCCTATAAGAAAGGCAGGATAAATCATTTATGCTTATAATCCTATTTTCATCATAAGGATTTAGAGCCCTAGTTATAGCCAGTGGTATTCTATTATTTCATTCAAATTTTACCTTCTTCCTGTCTTTTTGAAGAACTTGTCAGTAGAACACATAAATTTGTGTATTTTACGTCTTTCCATCATTAGCATTTATTACTTTCTTCCAGGCTCACACTGCCACACGTTGGCCTGTCCCATTCACTTCTTGTTGGCTCCTGGGTCCCTCTAACATGGTCCATTTAGTCCTTGATAGTTCATTGCTTTCTGCCACAACCTGATGTCTCGGGTACATCTTGTCTATTTTCTTCTGCAGATGAGGTACAATTCATTGCAATTTTTATTTTCTTCTCCCTAAGTTGAGAAGGTTAGCACTTTTTTAATTAAGAGAAATTTGTACCAGGAATGATGATACACACCTGTAATCCCAGCATTTGGGGAGGCCTAGGCAGGAAGATTATGAATTCAAATCCATCCTCAGCAATGAAGTGAGATCCTAAGTAAATTAGGAAAACCCTGTCTTCAAATAAAAAATAAAAGGGTTGTGATGTAGTTCAGTGGTTAAACACTGGGCTTAATCCCTGGTTAAGAGAGAGAGAGAGAGAGAGAGAGAGAGAGAGAGAGAGAGAGAGAGAGAGGGGAGAGAGAGAGAGAGAGAGAATTTGTATTTTCTTTTCTCTGAACTGAATATTTGCCTATTTTTCCCCCTGAAGGATTATTGATTTATTCCTAATAGGTTTTATAGGGATTCTTTTTACAGTAAAAAATTAGCTTTTGTCAGTGATATGAATTGTAAATACTAGCCACATTTGATATTTTCTATTTGACTATTCAATATGGTATATTTATGACCTATATTTTAAAAAATATAGTAAAATACACTGTTTTGTTTCTTTTATAGTATCTGGATTTAATTCATTCTTAAAAAATTCTTTCCCAATCTTGGATTATATGAAGAATGCTTTTGCTAAATATTTGTACTGGGTGAATGATTTTTTAAAATCTTAATGTTTTTTATCATCTGGAATTTATCTGTAAAATGTGAGATATGTAACCAATTTACTTATTCCCATATGGCTAGAAAGTTATCTTCACACCATTTATTAAATAACCTGTCTTTTCTTCACTGATTTGAAATACAAAATTTATTATTGAAATTTCTTATGGAATGTTTTAGTCAACTCTTGCTTTAATGACTAAAAGACCTGACCAGAACAATTTTAGAGAAGGAAAAGTTTATTTGGGGGTGCACAGTTTCAGAGGGCCCAGTCCATAGGCAGTGGCTCCATTCCTCAAGGAGAGGCAGAACATCATGGCAGAAGAGTACAGTGGAGGGAAGCAGTTTACATGATGATCAGTAAGCAGAGAGAGAATTCACTTGCCAGATACAAAATATATACTCCAAAGGTATGCCCCCACGGATCCACCTCCTCCAGCCTAAGGAAGGAAAAAGAGAGGTCCAGGATATTTAGGATGATCAAGAATTTCTCCATATTACTTTTGTTCACCTTTCTTGGCCTCTAAATTAGACATATGCCACATATAGCTGCAAAAAAGGCTTGGGTACAGAGTGTCCAGGTGTGTACATGTGCCAAACTCAAAGAGTTCTATTATCCAAAGCAGAAAGGAGACAATGAATACAGGGCAGGGGAAAATTCATAATCATTCCTGTTTTCAATGTGAATTTTAATTGGAAATTTCAAAATATTTATTTTCTATTAAAATAAGGTTGTTTTCTTCCATTTTATCATTCAAATAATAGTTGTTTTCAACAAGTTTATATTCTGCCAGTTATTTTTTTTGACAAGTAGCTTCCTTACTGAATTATTTCATTTTGCATTTGAGTTCATTTTCCTGAATTATCCAGCTCAAAAATATCATCTATAAATAATTATAATTATATATACTTCTTTATAATACTTATTTATCTTATGTATTTATATTAAGTACTTGCTTTGGCTAGTAACTCCAAGCCAATATTAAATAATAATGGAGATAAAAGATATCTATATTATGTTATGACTTTAATGGAACAGCTTTGAATGTTTCCCTATAATATATGATATTTACTTTTAGGTAAGTTGATATATGCATTATCACACCATTCAGATATGTGACTTAATATTAAGAAAAAATATAACTTTCTATTTAATTAAATGTTTTTATCTTATTATTCAATGTTGAATTTTACTAGATGATTTTGAGGTTTGTACAAGATAATATTAGAAGTTTTCACTTTAAATATGTTATTATGGAAAATAATATTAGCACAAAACTTCCTCTTTATTCCTAAAATAAAACATACCTTTCCATGAAAAATTATTTTTTTACTTATTGTTGTATTGTTCAACATTTTATTTAGTAAGTTTGTAAGGATCCTCAGGGATTGATTTCAAATATTCTTTCAGACTTCTGTTCTAAAAATATTTTGTAAGTTTTCATTGTTTTTGTGGGCCTTCCTTCATTTTAAACAACATTAGAGTTACCTGTTTCTCTGATCTTTCCTAGAAATCCCTCTGGGCCAAGGTCACTGGGGAGATGTTGAGCTTAGCAATATTATCTTTTTATAATGAACTATTATGGAATCTTTCTCTTACACAAGAAATAATCCATTTAACCTAGTTCTCAAATTTATTTACTAAAAGGAAGTTCATTGGAATTTTAACATTTTAAAATTCATTTTGTTGGGGGTTATTTTTAAATATAATTATATCCTATTTTTTATAGTTGTGTTTCTTCACTAGGTATTTAGTGATATATTAACTTATACTCTGTGTGTATGTGTGTGTATCCAAAGCCAGTTTTTGGATTAATTTATTAGTCCTATCATATTTCTCAGTCACTTTGTTTGGGGTAGCTTTTTAATATAGCATGTAATTAAGTTCTAATCTGAGTCTATTTTAATAAGTGGATTTATCTAATTTGCATTTTTATGTGAAATATATATGTTCCACATTGGGGTTTTTCATCATATTTTATGTTATGCTTTCTGAATAATGGTGAAACTAATTTCTGTTCAGTTCTCCTTTTTTCAGAGTTCATAGATTCAAATTAACTTTACAACTATTATTTGATTTATCAAGTAAAATGTCCTGACTCCCCTAACTCAAAATGTCTTGCTTTCCCATTTTCCTTCCCATTTCTGCTTTGTCAGTACATACTACATTTTCATTCTCTTCTCTAACCAAAATCCTTATTTGTTTTGATCTTAGTCTGACTCTTAAAATGTCTTAGTTCCACACATTTTCATGTCCATTTCACATTTATCACTTTTTTTGGCTGTAATTTATTTTCTGTTTGACTTGATTTTGAAACGATGTATGTAAATGTTCATTCAACTTGAAAAACTATTTGCCTAGGAAATAATTATGAGCCAAACTTTCTTCCTTTGAATACTTTGAATACTTTAGGGGAATTACCCGTTCATTTTTAGTATTTAGTTCATTTTTAGTATTTAGGGAGAAATCTAGTAGCAGTCAATTTTTTTTTCTTTTTATATGTGACTTCTGTGTGTGTGTGTATGTGAGACATACTTTTTAATGTTTCTCATCTTAGAAACCCAGTAATTTTATTAAGAAATTAATAAGATGTATTCCATGTTTCTATAAATATGTCAAAAATATAACTGTACTATCATGTATAACTAGAAAGAACAGGTAAAAATTTAAAGAAAGAAATATCTTGAATTGATTGCTCTATATCAGTTTTTCTTTTTGTGGGACACTGTGTATTTACATTTTACAGATTTCAATCCTTTTTATTTCTGGAAAGTTTTTTGAATTGTATGCTTAAATACTTGTTCTGTTAGTTCCCCCCCCCCCTCTTTTTTTTGCAAACACCTGTTTTGTGTTTTGGTGCCCTTTCTGTCCACCTTCTGTATTATAATTTCATTCCAGATATCCTTTAACTCTTCATTTACTTAATTTGACATTTCAAACATGTTCCACCAATCCTGAACATTCTTTGTGTTGTTTTCAGTCAGACATTCACTGTTAGGACTGTCCACACTTCTTCCCGCTGTGCCCACCTGTAGAGACACATACCATATTTTCATTTCTTGAGGATGAGTGTATGCTCTTTTATTAAACAAACTCTTTGGTTACATATTGAAAATGCGAGGTGATGTATTTTTTTTGTTTGCTCTTTACTGTGTTGTGTGTGTGTGTTTGTATGGGAGGGAGCGGGGAGAGAGAAAATGAGAAGACATTTCTTTTGACATTCATATTCCTAGTGTTTCCTTAATTTTCTCCTTGTGATATTATTGTATAGATTGTTTACTGGTTTCCTTTATATTATTCTATTTATATTACAATACTATCTTATTTATATTATCTATCCTATTTATAATATAATAATGTTTTTTATTCTTAATTATTTTTTTCCTCTACTATCTATTGTTGGAAATTCATGGTGGGAGGGGGACAGAGCTAGCTAGAATTCTTCCTATGGCATGTGTGTGTGTGTGTGTGTGTGTGTGTGTGTGTGTGTGTATTTGTATGAGAGAGACACACACAAGAGATAAAGAGATTTATAAACACTTCAGGGCTGTTCTAATTGCCCTGTCTTTTATGCTGTATCACCACCCACCTGGTCCCTCCAGATAGTCCCACAGAGGCTGAGCCAGTCTCCTGCTCTGCTTTCTGGACTGTGTGAATTGGGGTCAAGTATAGTACTGCCTCTGGTCTTCATACTATTTTGCACTACTGCAAAAACTTTATTGCTTTCTGTGTGTTCTTTCAAAATGCAGGGCATGCCATTTAGAAGAGTTGTACTTGGCTAGTTTTCTCTGGTATCTTTCTAGCTTCTCTCCTTGCTTTCTCACATCTTTCTTTGAACGTTAGTACTTTGCTAGTGCTTCCTCTTATTTTGTGATTCAGTTTCTGCCATTTCCTTATCACTAGAGATAGTGTTTGCATTTTCTTTCCTTCTTTCCCTTAGTGCTTTAAAGATGAGTTCTCAGGGAAGAATGGGGAAAAACCTAAATTTAAGCATTTTTTTTTTTTTTGTACTGGAGATTGAACTCAGGGGTATTCTATTCCACTAAGCTACACCCCTAGACCTTTTTCATTTTAAAACAAGCTCTCCCTAAGTTGCCCAGACTGGCCTCAAGCTTCCTTGTCCTCCTGCCTCAGCTTCCCAAGTAGCTGGGATTTTAAGAGTGTATCACTAAGCCCAACTTTATGCTCTTATTTTAAAATCATAATTCTCACTTAATTTTTTCTTACTTTTTCATTAGTATTTCCCTGTTATGGGAATATTTTCTCTTGTTCTCTCTTAAGTAGGCACGGGGAATCCTTGGGACTGTTGTTCACTTAATTCTTTCTCCTATATAATTATATTTCCCTTGGCCTTTCCTCATGGTGACAAATTAAAAATTCCATTGGTTTTGATCATATGGTGGAAGCACTTGAAATGGTTTATGGCACATAAATGTGTTCGATAAAAGTTAGCTAAATCTGAATCTTATTATAATTTCTTGTAAATTACTTTATAATTACAAACCATGTATTCTGAGATTTTGCATAGAGTTCTAAGGATAGAATCATGATGAATATTTCTTTGGGTCCGAAATATTATACATTGAGTGACATAGAATGTAAACTTCTAAAATGTATCTTCCTGGACTGAGAATGTAGCTCAGTGGTACGGGCTTGCCTAGCATGCACAAAGCCCTGGGCTCAGTTGCAATACTTCATAAATACATACATAAATAAATAATGTTATGATTTGGATATGAGGTGTCCCCCGAAAAACTCACATGGGAGACAATGTAAGAAGGTTTGAAGGAGATATGATGGGGTTATAGCCTTAAACTAATCAGTTAATTAATCCCTGATGGAATTAACTCAGTATTAACTGGACGCAGGTGGGGTGGAATGGAGGAAGTGGTTAACTGGAGGAGTGGCTTTGGGAGTATATATTTTGTATCTGGCAAGTGGTGTTGACCTCTCTCTGCTTTCTAATCATCATGTGGGCTGCATCCCTCTGTCACACTTTTCTGCCATGATGGTCTGCCTCATCTCTAGCCCTGAGGAATGGAGCCAGTCTTCTAAGGACTAAGACCTCAGAAACTGTGAGCCCTCAAATGAACTTTTCCTCCTCTATAATTGTTCTGGTTAGATCTTTTAGTTATAGCAGAGAAAAGGCTGACTAAAGCAAATAAATATAAAAAAGAAAAGTGCACATACCCATAGTGAAAAATATATATTATGTAGTTCCATGGAGTAAATCATAAGTAAGAGTAAATTTGGAGTCACTCAGTATTTAAAAAAAAATTTTAAACTCTTACCAGGTATTTGTTAAATCCTGAATCAGAATCAGGTTCTCTTATTACTTTCTCCTAAGGACCAGTCCAGTTTAAATTTGATATTTATTTTCTGGTTTATTCTTTAGTATGAAACAGTGGAAAATAAAATGTAGTATAGTAATAAAGCTAAATTATATAGATAATGTTGAATATATATGATCATAACTTTATTGTCATGTTTTATAATAAGGTCCTAATTCAACTAATTTTTAAATCTATGTTTTCTGCTGGTTTCTACTTTTATATTGTTTTCATATGGCTTTCTTTATTAGTTTGCTCTTGAATAACTTTTTCTGTTTTTACTTGGAATTTTCCTCAAGTAACATTGTAGATGTTAAATTCTTAGTTAGAAGGAAACTTATCTATGTTTTACCTTGCCTGATACCATATTTAATAAATGTTTTTGTGATGATGATATTCTGTTGCTTTCTGTCCCTTCTCTTTGTTCCATTTTTCCCCCCCTCTCTCTTTCCCTTTATATCTATGCAGGCGTTGCGAGTTCTGTGTGGCTCACGTTGGCTGTTCTGTTTAGGTCCACTGGTGGCTATGGTTTTTTTTTTTTTTTTTAAGTGATGGTTCTATTTTCAGGGTATAAAGGGTTTGCAATTCATTTGATGCATTTTCAAACAGCATCTCTTTGGCTGCCTGAAATAATCTGGAGAAGTAAAAAATCTTTTAGTATTATTCAAATCTCTTAATTTGGACAGTTGCCAGAATCACATTATCCTGAGGACAAATCAATGCCTTTCCTCCTGGTGTCCTTTGTAAAGGCAGAAACCTTGGAGCTATCTGGGGCAGAGAGCTACCATTTTTATAATTTAAGTCCTAGAAAGCCTTATCCACATCCATGGTACTATACAAATAAAAAGTAAAGAATGACACTAGACAGCACAAATAATCACCTATTATCAGCCATGAAACTCAGAAGGGGTAAAGAGGAAGATGGAAAATAAATTCTAATAAAAATTATGTGTAAACTGTTCCATGAAAGTCATTTTTTATTACAAAAGCAATAACACCTTTCCATCAACTTTATGCAACATTTTTTTTAATAACCTTTAGTGAGTGTTAGTAAATCATATTGACCCTTGAGGTCACTAGATGGCTAGATATAAACATGCAAAGATTAACCATGTTGCTGCTCCTCAGCTCTGTTCTGCAAACAATTATGTATAAGGTCAGAGGAGGGCATCATTGGTATTGTTTGCCAACCAGTTTATTCCTAAGACTCTTGACCTCATATTAATGTGTGCATTTGAAAGAACACTTCATGCAGTATTGCTAGTTGAGGCCACTAAATATTGGGAAGTTTGCAGTTTTTTCACCAACAGGGGATTGGAAATTCTGTTAGAAACTCATTTACTGCAGCTAAAAGTTTATACATCACTTTAATACTTCTGATTTAATGTTTTATTTGTCGTGTAAATGTAACATACCCTGTCTGGTATGAAACTGCATGGAAGAACTCAAAGTGGACCTAGTAAATTAAAGTTTTATGTTTTTTTTTTTAAATTGTGGTGATTTAAATTAACTTTCAAATTACTTTCCACTTAGGTTTTTGTTTGTTCAGTTTTTGGTTTTACTTTACCTTTTCAACAGTGTGACCTTTGTCAATTTCAAATGCTTTTGATGGCTTTTTCTAAATATTACTTAATTTTAAGGTTTAATATTTTCATTTCAGAGCACATAATTTTAAATAAAAATGGAACATTCTGGACCTGCTAGTTGGACTACATGCTTACAAGCAAAGTTCTAAGGCCATTCATTTGAGTTATGGATTCCTTGCTCAAGAAGCAAGAAATGACCTGAAAGGTGAATATGAAGAAGAAAGAATGAAACATAGGAAAAAAAATTTAATTTAATATTCTTTAAAACCAATTATGTTTTTAATACCATCTATCCTCAATGGCCCCTCAAGAGGTGTACACATATTACTGGTGCTGTCATTAGGATTTCAGGATGACTTTAAAACTTTCTGCAGCAAATATTTCCAATCGTTTGTAAATTTAATTATCAAGTTAGCAGGCACCCAGATTTGATTAACATGTTTGCAAACATGATTATGCACCAGAAAAAGTATCTATGCTTCTTCCCTCAGATATCCCTTTAATCTCTTCATAGTACGTGGCATGTCAGGCTCAAATTAAGAATCTGTATTGGAAGCCACAGATGCAATATCTGTATATTACAGTAAGAGAAAAGGCGAGATTTGTTCTCAATTCCCCTTGCTGTTATTTTCTACCTTTGTGAATTATTGAAGGAAACACATTCTTTCAACTTATATTTTATGTAAGTCTCAAATGGTATCATAAATAGTGTATGCTCAGACATATATTCCTGTATTAGCCAAAAAGATGATGCTGCCACCAAAGTTCAGTTTAATGAATTTCTAAAGCTCCCTGCTAATTCTATTTCATGGTAGCTTTGCATTTTATGGAATTTGAAAGCACAAGTTGTAATTGCTAATATCCAAAATTAATATAAGTAAACTAGAAAGCTTACTGCTGCTCCTTGCCTCATAATTGATTCCTGTAAAGACAGTATCATCTACATTTTGTGTGTTTCCCTGGTATAACCTTACTGACACACTTATATTAATTAATTTAAAATACTGAGTTTCCAGTTCCATGATTTATTATTATTTAATACCTATTAATAATATAATCCTTAATCTGTTTTATCACTTGCATGGCTTATTAAACATGCAAATACCCCAGAGTATTGTGTAACATATCTTAATAAATTTTCTTGTGCTCCATAGTTTTTGAGCACCAAACAGGGGAGGCTAGATTTATTTTTCCCTTTAGATAGCTCTCTGGAGACCTCATCTGGACTCAACTTACTATGTAGGGTTTTTGATGAGCCTCTGTGGACTATTCTGGAGGTGGAAGCTGCAGGTACTTATCATTGGTATGCTCTCTGTTAGGAGGACAGCTTAGATCAAAAACAGGTTCCAAGGGAGCTATTAACAAGGTTGTTTTCCTCTGTCACTGGTCCCTAAGCATTTTGAAAGGAATTTAAAGAAAAGATGGGTACTTTAATTTTTTCCCCTACAAAGTCTTAGGATCACTATTGGTAAAAGTAGGGAGGAAGAGGTGATAAGAATAGATTTCCAAGTGTATGTGTCTGTAGGGTTGGATTTTGAGGAGTCTGCTGACAGCCCTCTGATGTACTGCCTGGGGTGAGGTATGACAGGGCGTGTCGTGAGGATACTAGAAATTCATGTATGCCTGTCTTTCCAAGAAATGTGAATCAGAAAAGCTAGGTCTCCCCTTTCTCTTTGAGAATAGGAAAAAAAAAAAAAACCCAGCCTGCTTCTCCACTGAATAATCTCAACTTTTCAATTTGATTTAGTTCAGTTCATTTGAATTGGGCAAATATTTATTAGCACATAAAGCTTAGCAAGATCCAGTCAAAGTAAAACAAAACACAATCTAGGGCTTATAGAATAGAAGTTCACAGGAGAGTCAGGGGAAATTAGGACCTCAAAAATTTTGTAGAGAATTCTTACATATGAGGTTGACACTAGGCTTCCTCTTTCCCAAGGTTTCATCATCTCAGATCTCATTTTTAGGGATGGCTGAGCCCATCCCCACTGAAATAAATAAGCAGATAGATACATTTTGAGTGTAAGGAAAAGACAATCTAAGGATTAAAAATTCTAAGGATTAAAAATTCCAGTAAGATTTTATTTAGAAATTGGGAGTGACATTTATGTTACCAATAAAGAAAAACATTACCCTGTATTTTGACTTTGCCATGAGATATCACTTTCCAGATCATTCTGCTTTGGTGTCATTAATCACATCTAGAAAGATCTTGCTCCATTGCCACAGCTAGCTAGAGGTTATCAGCCAGATGCTTGTTTTTTGTGGTAGGACATAAGGTGTCATTCTTTGAAATTCTCATTTTCTAGTACTTTTTCACTGTCAGGTAGTCCAAAATGGACAGGTCAATGCCTTCTACAGAATTCAGAGTACAAGATTCATGAGACAGTTTCACATTTTCTCCTAGAAAGCAGTGAAAATGCACAGGCATCTAGTCCAAGGTAGATGTTAATGTCAACAAAGCAACAGTTGCCTCATCTATAAAAGGGGGACAATAATTCAAAATATATCATAGATCTGTGATAGTGTGAACACACTATGCCATTATGGCACAGAATGCTAAGTCAGTTACAACACTCACATGGGTGAGGAAATCTTTCAAATCTTTAGTTGTATGACCTAAGTCCACCATGAGCAGGTTGATGCACAAACAGAGCAAATAGACCAAATAGATGTGGAATGCTGCTGGTAACGTGATTTATCCCCCTATCTTGCTTCAGGATAATTTATATGTGAAAATTCACTAGACTTTCCAGCTCAGAGCTCATAGTTAGCAGTTTCTCACCTCTCTTACTTCCTTTGGACACATCAGTTCTCCAACATTATCAGTAACTGGGAAGTTTTGGGCAACTCAAATCAACTCTTGGGCTACCTTGTGCATCTTTAGGAATTATACAAGAATTAGGCTCACTTTTGCATAAGTCTGAGATGAAACATACATGAATAGAAAGTATTCTTGGTTCTCTTCTGTGTCCTTACTGGAAACTTAAAGATGGTATCTTGAAATTGATTGAGATTATAGACATGTGAATTCTATGGCTTCCAAATTCTAGCTGACCCCTCTACTGCTCTACATTTTATAGAAATTATGATATGTCCACCTTAATAACAAAGATGACTGCAGGAAGGAAACAGAAGTATTTATTTAGAGAAGTTCTGGAATCCTACCACATTCTGAATCTACAAAGCTTCTAAAATGAGGGAGAATTATCCATCAATCACAGAAATAAATCAAGGACTATTATGCCCAAATAATGGCCATGAAAGAAGTAATGATGCCCTATGTCTAATTATCTTTCTCATCTTTTCAGATTTATTACCCAGATGAATGGTGCATAAACCAAACTACTCTGTTACAGTAACCAATAATCCCAAATCTCAGTGATTTACATCAGCAAAGGTTGATTTCTTGCTCATGTTGCAAGTCCATTATAGTTTATCTGGAACTCTGCATGTCTTCTGCAGATATTAAAGATAGATCATGGTGAACCACTCCCATGATCTAAAAATGATAGGTTACCTTCACTCATATTTCATTTACCTACAAGTCACAATGCCAAGTCTGACATCAAAAGGGGGAGAAAATATAAATTTTCACCAGAGAGGCAGCTAATATTCTGAAAATTAACAGAATCATCTGATAATTACTTTATTTTCTACATTAGGGTTTTTATCTTAGAAGTTGACTTTAGCTGAGCACCCCCTTTTCATGTACTGTGTCCCCAAAGACAACTTTAATATGCTATAACCTATTATTCTCAAGCCAATATTTGCTGCTTGGACTGCCATAACTAAATACCATGCAGTGAGTAGTTAAACAATAAAATTTTCCCCATAGTTGTGGAAGCTAGAAGTTCAAGTTTGGGGTCCCAGTATGGTTGATTTCTGGTGAGGACTCTCTACTTGAGTTGCCTTTTCAAGTCTGCTCACATGATGACTTGTTTGAGCACTGAGGAGAGAGAAAGGTCTCATCTATGTCTTCTTAAAAGGGCACTGTGCTCATCATCAGGGCTCACTGTATAATTCCCTCCAAAGGCCCCATCTCCAAATACTATTACACTAGAAATTAGGATTTCAATGTAAAATTGGGGAGGACATAAAATTCAATTCTTAGTATACCAACTTCTACTTTCTGCAGTCAACTTGGCCTCAGATTAAGCAACATCCATGCTTCTCTCTCTCTCTCTCTCTCTCTCTCTCTCTCTCTCTCTCTACAGGCATTAGCCTTCGAAATATTTTGATTTGGCTCCCAGTATTTCCAGGGCATTCCTGAACAAAAAGACAACTGTCTTTTTCCAGCTTGCTGTTGACTGTTGCTTCTTTGGGATGAACAACAGTTTGCTCCTTCCCCAAAGTGGAGCCTCTAACACTAGAAAACCTCAGTGATGGAGCTGGATGGAAATCTTTTCACCCTGGGAAAACTCCTGCTCCTCGGCACCCTTCCATGTGCCCTACAGTTATCATTGGTTGCTTTCCCTGGTTCTTTCTGTTGTCTCCGTGTCACAGAATCCATGTTGGTTCCTGCAGGTGGGAATTAACTCAATTATTTCCATGGATGGCTGCCATAGTTCTGTTCTGTTTCCTACTGACTCTGTTATCTTTATTCAGTCCTTTCCTTTTATGTCTAGACAAGAAAGTCATTTACAGTTATTTATGGGCTCAATTCTCCTGCTGTCTTCGGTTATTCTTTTCCTATTACACATTATGATTATTTCACTCTTCTATTTGAAGCTCATCGGCAGCATCCCAATGCTCTTGGGATAAAAATAAAAATCAAAACTCCTCACCGTAGCCCCTGGGGTCCTGTGGAATCTGGCTCTGGCCTTCCTCCCAGAGGAGGATAAGAAGCTGCAGCTCAGACCATTCTCCTCTTTTGTTCATTCTGTTGAAAAGCATGGGTCTTCTCTCTTTGCCTGGGACATGCCAAGCTCCTTTATGCTTCTGGCCTTTTGTCCTCATTTTTCTGTCTTCTCCTAACTGTTCACTTGGCTGGCTGATTATATCCTTCTCTCCTCCGTGAGACATCCTTTGCCCTCCTAATAAAGGCCTTTTTCAGTTACAGGCTTCCAGATTATGCTGATCACATCCTTTATAACAATAATAACAACATATACTTTGTTCATAAACTTGTCTTCCTCTTGGAATATGCTCTAATGGCCAGAGTTTTGCTTTTAGCATGGTGCGCCCCACCACCTGATGTGGTGTCTAACACTAAGCCACATCTCTAAGTGATTGATTAGTATGGCACTAGTTATATGAAACTTATAACTTAAATGCTATAAGTTATATATGCTATAATAAGTTACATTAAATCAAAATTTGTTTTCTTGTATCTTCATCTGGAAAACCTCTCTGACTCTCTGGGATCTTATAGATCTCATCTGCTTTTTACATGAGAATTCATTCAATATTAAATTTTTTTTGGTCTTCATGTATATTCTTTTCCATAGGTTTAATATGTTTAGTTCTCTCAGCTATTATTCAGTCAGGTGAAATGTGTTTATGGACTTTCAACACATGTTCACTGTGTCCTCTATTTATATTACTACTTATTACATTTTCCCCTTTGACATTTGATCCTTCACTGCAGCTAGATCACTATTTCTCTGACTGTAGGAGGACAAAAGAATAGTTTAGATTCTTTAGAAATTACTTTGGTGGCATGGGACCTGGTCTCTCAAACACACTTATGGGCTCTTTCCTGAAAACAATGGGCTATATCCTTGCTTAACCACAGATTTGCTCACTGTGTTCAATGATCTAAGAGAAAAAATGCAAGGGGACATAGGGAGAAGACTGTTCCTGTCCTTGATCTAGGGCTATCTCTAGTTACCTTCTTTAGGACTTCTGTCAATGGAGGGAAACATTTTTAATCTGCTTACTCAGAACTAAGATATTATTTAGTCTGCATTTACTGTGTTACTGGTGCGTATACTACTCACTGTGCTTTAAAAAGCACAAACCAGGTTTTACCTTCTCAAACTTTTTCTTGCATCCTTGTGGCCTCTTCCTCCACATCTATGAGGCCTTTTCTCCCCTTTCTCTGGTTCTGTGTGTGTATTGGTTGACTCAGATATATTCCTACGATCCAGCAATATCTCAATATCTCAATATCTCTCTTTATATTGAGTCAAGTAGTAGATGGTCCTAGGTGGATTCCAATCCTCCTCATCTTTGATCTTTATATTTGAGTAGAGAACACTTACATGGCCATCAGTATATTCCTTAAACAAAAATAATACATTCATTCTATTTGCTAAAATTATATTTTTGTTAATTATCATTGATTTATCTAACATATTAACTGATGTTCCAGTTATATATAATTTTCAAGTTCCATCATTACTATCAGTATCCTTACCAGAACTCGTTTAACAGAATAGAATTGAGGCAGAGTTTTCTCTTATGTATTGGACTCACTCAGTGTACCAATATTCCTAACTCCTATCTTTATGTTGAATGCCTTGCTAATTCAGATTTGCCAGATGAAGAGTATTCCTCAAATATATCTATCTTTATCCTAGACCACAGTCTCTGTTTTGAATGAATCATTCATTGTGAGCCTTTTGGTATCTTCTTCCAAATCCATAATGTATAGATTGCATCTAATACATTTTGCAGAAAATTCTTAGCTATTTGGAATCAATTATACAGATATAAGTATACCCTTAAAGTCCTTTCTGAACATGTGATCTATATCGTATTCTCTTCACTGTTAAGTTAGGAAATTCTAAGGCAAATTTGAGGTTCAGACCAAACGATTATTCACTATTTTATGTATTGTTTGAGTCCTTCTAGTTTTCTTGATTTTTTTTTTTGGATGAAATAATGTTGTCAATAGTCTTAAATAACATTTTGAAAAAAGGAAGCGACAATAAATTATATGTTTGTATGCGTCTAAAATAGTATCAGTTAGCTTCTATTCTAATTCTGGAAATTTTAAATGGAAGTATGGTTCTTTCAACTTTTAACGTTGATATGAATGTGCTTACTAGGGATATTTGTATAAGCTAAATAAGAAGATACTTCTGAAATGATTTATTACCACATTATTTTTGGAGAAGCGAAAATTTCATTAATGAATTTAGAAGAGAACAGATATAGGTTTATAAAATTTGAACTGTGGTGACAACGTACTAACACATCTTCAGTCTCCTTTTTTATCTTTACTAAGAGATTGTTACTATAGCATCATGTCTCTTTCAGAAATTGCCTAATCTTTTCCTTGCAGTGGTATTATTTTGGCATATGGAGGGAAAGATTTTGTGGGAGTACCTCAAATTCTGTTGTCAGTTTATTCAGACTAAAGGAATGAAGAGCCCTTTTTCTTATCTTCTTTCTTAACTCTGTGCTGAACAATATACAGGCACTGAGGATATACAGGTAAGATCAAATTTAGCTTTAATTGTTCCTTATCTAAAGAAATAGGTGGCCACTTCAACTTAAACTTATGTGAGCCAAAGCTTCTCTGCTAGCCAAGTCCCCAATACCATATCATGAGGAAGTTAAATAACTTTCTATTTTACAGAAAATTCCCCAGCAAGCTATTGTTTTCATGGTCACCACCATTCCCTGTTTCCACATGTGCTTTTATGGTTTCCCCTTAAACTACTATGAAATTCTGTCTCTTCCACAATTTCAACATTTCTGCTAACTGTATTCTTGTGTGCGCGCATGCGCGCGCGCGCGCACACACACACACACACACACACCTATGTGATGGTATATGTTTATGAACATTTGTTTGTGGTGAATCAGGAGAAAGTTACACTGTAGTCATATAATCAACCTCAGATTGAGCATCTGTTCCTGGTAACTACCTCAAAACTTGTAGGTTAAAACAATGATTCAGTTTTTCTCACAGTTTGATGGGCTGGCTGGATCAGTTGGGGTTTTGTTACTTGGGGTATTTATGTACTTGAAATGAGATGTCAGGTAACATTGAATTATCTGGAATCTCAACCAAGCTGGGCAGCAAGATATCTCATTCTCAGGTTGTTGACCGGGATTATTAATTGCAACACCTGCCAGTGGCCCTCAGCTGTCTTGGAATTTTCACAGGCTCAGGACTGGGTTCTGAGAAGCTGTGTTCCAAGAAAGAGCAGGTGGATTCTGCTAATTCCTCTTAAAATCTAACTTTTCAAGCCAACCAAGATTCAAGGAACTTATGTGTTCCTTGTCTTCTTGAAGTGTTAGGTCAAACTTCATCAATGAATCTTATCCTGATTATTATATTTAAAACTATATGCTACCACTTCTATACCCTTACAGTTTTCTACTTGTTTTTATATTACTACCCATCTCAAAAACTCTGCAAAACTGAAAATTATTATTTTTAGTTTGTTGGTCATTTATTGCCCTTTAGTAGAAAGTCAGCTCAATTAGGCCAAAGGTTTGTGTCTGTTTTGTTTTCTGAGACATATCAAGAGTGTGAGACAATGGCTGGGACATGTATATGCTCAATAAAAATCTTAATGAATTAAGTAAATGTTAAGAGGAATTATTGTAACTTAAATTTCTATCACTCTTCAACCAACATTTGGTTAAAAAATTCATCCCCAAAATAATCCCCATATGTTTTTAGGTACTATAACTCCCACTGCTCTGCCCCAGGGAATTATTACCTTCATTTACCCAAATCTTTAGATTTTACAAAACAAAATTTAAACACTGTTTAAAAAATCCCTTTCCACTAGAACTCTTCAAAGTTAAACAGTGCTATGAACTGAATTGTGTTCCCCACCAAGTCCATATGTTCATGACCTAATCCTTAATGTGTTTGTATTTGGAGATAGACCTTTTAGAAGGTAATGAGAATGAAATGAAGTCATGAAGGTTGTGTTTTAATCCAATAGCATTAGTGGACTTATAAGAAGAGAAAGAGTTAGAGAGATAGTCTGTACCAACAAAAGGACATGGGAGCATTCAGCAAATAGGTGGTCACTTCAACCTAAAGAGGGAACCTCTTCAGAACTCACTCCTTCTGACTCACTGATCTTGGACATCTGGCCTCCAGGATGGTGAGAAAATAAATTTATGTTGTTTGAGCTACCCAGACTATGGCATTTTGTTATGGTGGTCTGAGAATTAAGGTAATTAATCATTGGCTCAAATTAATTTATCAAAAATTTATATCAACTATAATTTTCTTCTTCAAATGATGGTTTGTTATCTCAAACGGAAAGACCAGTTGTTAGATATTGTTTAGAAATGTATGCTACCTTTTCTCTTAATAACTTAAAGTGTTTGGGTTTCTAAAAATAATCTCTAGCATAAAGAATAATTTAAATTGAGACACAAAGAGTTCTGTTGATCACTGAAGTTCTCTATTCTATTTTACTGATGAAATGATCAAAACAGCTCAAGGATGTTTTCAGCATTCATTGTTATCACTAGCTATTGATATAACAGAGCATTCATCTACATCTATGTTGTCAGATTATAGGTTCTCAAAATTTAAATGTTATCTTTTATATATCTATATCTATCTATTTATCTACCTAAATACCTCTGCTAAAAGCTTAACAGGCAGAAAGTCTCATGAGATGTGATTCCAAATTATATCAAATGGGCAGTGTCATAGCGCTGCTCTTCTAAAACCTTTATTGAAGTAACTTGGCAAACAATTCAGAAACCTGGGTCTACTTGCTATATGCCATTGGAGCATTGTTTTGAAATACAAAAATGGATATCACTTGTGTAATATTTTTGTGCAAAATTAAACCTATAATTTTAGAATTTCTACCACACTTTGATGGCTTACAAATAAAAGGAATTTGGAGATATAAGAGATATTGAATAGGTATAACTGAATAGTTATCTCAAAGAGATTCCTTAAGATTAACAATCTTCTTTGGACCAAGGGCATTCTTTATTTTTTAAGACCATGTTAATTAATGGATAAACCTATTTACTATCCAGGGATTTGTTTTTCAGTTAAAATATTCTTGTTGACCCAGTGGTGTGTTGTGCTTAAAATATGAAGCAATAAGCAACAACCCACTGGTGCTCCTTTGTTGAAGGGAGGGATAGATTAAAAAACATTTTAAACATTTCTAGGCTTATAATATATTGTATGATGTAACATTCAGGTCACAATGAACCCCTAGTAAGAATGTATGAAAAAAGTTTTAAAATATATGTGTGTGCGTGTGTGTATGTTAGTGTATTCTGCATGAAAGTACACGCCTTCAGTCCTGAAGTGAATGTTGGTCATGGCATATTTATTACCAGGTAGAAATCAGATTATAAAACATTGTGATATTATGATCTTATTTATTTCAGTTAAAACATAATATAGATAATCATGTAAATACATGATAAATTATAAACTTGAAGAAAATCTATTATTTCACCTTATATGTGATGGGCTGGAGAGGTGTGTGTGTCTGTGTGTCTGTGTGTATGTTGTATTTGTCTGAAAATTTATATACTAAAACAAGTTCTTTTGGAGTGGCAGAAATTCTGGTGATTTGTGTGTGGACATTATTGTATATCTCAAATTTTGAACAATGAAGAGGTATTTCTTTTTCAATATGATAAAATTATTTTTAAAACATGTAAATCACCTATATTTTATATTTGTCTCTTAAACTTCCACAGCAGAATGCTAATTTGTTCTGTTTTCACTTTAATCGACAAAGATTATTTTTCTCTGAATTGTTAGGCTTTCAGAAGCAGTATTGAGACTCTTTTATCCGATTTTTACAAAAATGCCTTCCCTGAGTTATGATGAAATGTGTAACCTCTGTTGATGCAACACTATTCTTCTTAGTCCTCTTACCCATTGTATTTATGCCTTTGGTTAAAAAAAATGTAACTTTTTGATATTATCCATTGTAAGTCTGTTACTTAAATATGAGAACATCTGTAAGAGCAGTTTTTACTCTGCAGATGAAAGTTTTATTCTTTCTGTGTCAGGAAAATAAAAGCAATATAATACAACAGGTTTCCCTCTTTACCTTATCAACTGTATCACCTTAGTGCTGAATAAATTGTCCAAGAATTGCAATATTCTCAAATGTAATTACTGGAATCTCTGCTGTGTCTGGGTGATTTGAATTATAGATATACTAGGTTGCACTGTTTTGAATATTGTTGTTATTTCACACTTTCAAGACCTACATAGAATAAAAGTTAAATAAAATTGCTAATTAATGAAAAAAAAATGTAGAAACACTACCTGCACACTTTTACTCATTCTTTTATTTATTCATGTGCCAGACATAGTTATAAGGAAACATATCATTAAGCAAACCAGAGAAAGACCTTTGTCCTCATGGAGGTTATATTCTTAAGAAGTGTTATGGGGGCTGAGGTTGTGGCTCACTGGTAGAGCTCACCTAGCACATGCGAGGTCCTGTGTTTGATCCTCAACACTGCATAATAATAAATAAATAAAATAAAGGTATAGTGTTTAACTATAACTAAAATAAAATATATCGAAAAGAAGTGTTATGGATAAATAAATTAAATAATATATTAGAATATGAAGTGTATTATGAAAAAAGTAAGGTGAAAAGAGTGTTAGGAGTCATTAAAAATTATTTGAACTATAATAGCTATAGGTAAGATACTTTTATTTTCAAGACTCTGTTAATGCTGAGTAAACTTTTATGTTCAATGGATGTTTTTGTTTGTGTTTTGTTTAAAAAATGTTAATTTGTCATCTTAGAGCTTTTTTTTTTTTTTTTTTTTGGTACCAGAGATTGAACTCAGGGGCACTCCACCACTGAGCCACATCTCCAGCCCTATTTTGTATTTTATTTAGATACAGGGTCTCATTGATTTGCTTAGTGCCTCACTTCTACTGAGGCTGGCTTTGAACTCATGATCCTCCTGCCTCAGCATCCCAAGCCACTGGGATTACAGGCGTGCGGCATGGTGCATGGCTTTGGAGCCTGATTTTATTCAGTGGCTATATGCTAGGAAATGGTAAGATGCTAGATGTTCTCATGGAGTTCAAGCAGTGAAAGACACAGAGCCAGGGACATCACAAGAAGGCAGGCATGATAGGGAAGATGGGAGGTATGGCAGTGTACAGGTGGGGGTTTGACCCTGTGGAGTCAGGAAAGGCTTCCCTTGAATGAACAACTGTAAAATTAGAGATAGGGTATTGTGCTGGACAAGAAAGCAGTGGAGAGCTTGTCTCTGGAAGATGGAATTCTGTGTTGAAAGCCATAAAGGTGAGAAAGAGCAATATATGAATTCAGAGAACTAGGAGGTGTTCAAAGTGCCTAGAGAAAGGAGTAGGGGGAAAAGGGCACTTCCCAGGGGAGAGCTAGGCTGGTGACATGGTCAGCAGTATTTCAGAAGTCATAGTGGACTAACCTGGGTAGGAAAATGAAACCTATAGGAGACTGATAAAGATGGAGAAGAAAGAAACCTGTGGTATAGAGATCATGAAGAATAAACACCTTATTCGTAGTAATGTGTAAAAATAGTATACAGTTACCAGACCATGGCAGGAAAGTGTTTAAATTTATCATTTCAGGAGAGGAGGAATCATTGTCTATAATACTAGTATCAAGCAAATGACTGGATTCCATATGACAGAAAATGTCTCTAGATATGGAGACGACAAGAAACCAAGCGGCCAAGTCACTGAATGAACCAGCGTGTGCACGTGGCATATTGTTTGTGAGATGATGCTGGACCAGGGCGGGGGACAGGGACTTGAATGGATGAAGGATGACCCAGAGGTCTGGAGGTAACACGGATTAATTTGTTGCATTACTGATTCATAGTGGCAAACATGTTGTGTTAGGCAATATACAGACAAGAGATTTTTTAATTTACACATGTTCCATCTTTTTCCTCTATTTTGTTTTGGTTAGTAAGAGGATAAAGTCAGAGGAGTGTGATATTTTCTGACCATCTTAAAATAGTTGTCATATAATTAAGCACTTCAATTTCAAGGGTCCTTGCACAATGCACAAGAAAGTGTAAACAGCTTACTGGAACCTATTTAAAATCAGCATTTAAAAAATATTGACAGCACAATATCACTCATCTGTGCATTCCCAGACTTGTGAAATGATGATGAGAAGGTTTCTGTTTTATACCTGAGCCACTGGGGTTAAAAAGCTGATGTTCAAAAAGAGAAGTTTGAGGATGTGCTATAATAAGTTATTGAAGAATTTTTGTTCCCCAGAAATTTATTTAACATTGCTGCCTCAAAAAGTGTGTGGGTAACCTATGATTTTTTTTTTTTTTTTTTTTTGACAGTGAAGTAAGAATCTCTATTCAGAGGACAGGGGAAGGAGAAATCCAAGGTCGGTGTGTTTTTCCTATTGATTACGTATTCTTGGGCACATGGGCAAGGAGCCAAGCTCATCTTGAATTCCAGCCATTTGAGTCCTCTGCTTAGGAGGGAGGGAGCAGTGTGCCCAGGAAGCAGGGCAGTATTTCCAGCAGGCATCACATTATAATTTTAGGAAAATCTGATACACCAAGGCAACCACGTTCATGAGAGCAAGCACTGTGCTTTCAGTAGACTACAGAGTGACGTTAGGATGCCTCTTTCTCCTAGTAAAGGTTTTATGTGAACTGATATGTCTTCCTGTGCATTCATTCACCTAATGCTGCCAAGAGAGAGAAAGGATTGAAACATAAATCTCATCTTATTACCAAACCTAAATTGTTCCCTCTGATTCTGTCTGGATGCCTGACTCTTGCCTTGTTCCCCTGGCATAATGAATTTCTTAACCTAGAGTTTCGATAAAATCCTCCATAATTTATTTTTATCTTAGAAGTTGTCATAAAAATTCACTGACAAGGCACAGCCCAAGGTGGTGTGGAATGAGCTACCTTGATCTGTTTGTATAGATAGAGATACACTACTGCTCTCAGATGGAAACAGAGTGACTTTCCTCTTTTGTTCCCATAAAAGAACATCTATCAATTCCAGTGAGGTTTCAGAGTGGGAAAATATGTGAAACTCTTTTTACATATAGGAGTTAGGGAATTGAGCTGGATGAAAATTTACTTATCTCTGTTACCATGGTTGTTTATTTCATTTTGTGCAAGTCTGATATTAACATTTAAACAACTAAGAAAATCGTGTAGAAAGGAGGTCTCCACATATATATCTGCTAAGATGGCACAGCTAGGATACTATTTTTAGAATAATAAGCTTAGTGGTTAAAGTGTCATGCACTAAAGATTAAGTACTGGAGGAAATTAATCGGGAGACGAGCACGGGGTTATGAGGAAGAAATCTCATCCTCTCATTAGTGGAGTCAATCAAGAATTTTCAAGGCACACATTTTATCCCTGGCATCATCTTGGGGTCCCTATCTTAAACTTCAGGGAATTCTTCCACACCCGTTATATTTATATCCTTTCTTAATTAAAGGTCTCAAATCTTGAAGGATACAAAATTAGGAAGCATCTTTGAGGTTCAACAGAACCCCTGGGATGTTTCTGTATTTCAGCTGGGTCTGTGTGCTTTTTCATTCCTGAACACCCCTTGACTAAGAACATGTCAAATGAGGATGCATTAGTGACTACTTGTTGAGTGAGTACCTTAAGAAAAAAAAGGGGGGGGGGGCAGAGAAAAAGAAAAAAAAAAGAAGAAAGAGGAAAGAAGAAAAACAAAAATATACAACTACCAAGTTAATTGTTTCTTCTGGAAAATGTCAAGGCAGAAAAGTTTGAGGAAGAACTGAGGTAGGGGCAGCTAATGGATCTGGTAGGAAAAAGAGCTGCTTTCCATTTTTTTTTTTTTTTTTTGCTCTTGCTGTGTCTGTGTCTGACTCCCTTACTTTCAAAATAAAGTATCTAGTAGTCTAGTAGTGAGTTCTTGGGGTTTTCATTTGGATTTCAAAGCTGATGAAACTTTTTTGGCCCAGTGAACGAAATGGGTAATTGCAAAGAAATTGCTGAATAAAGCTGTTTAAGTTCCTTTGCGGTGTTTAAATATAGCCCAGGTCACAAACAGGCCCTTCCTTCAGAAGTCACTGAGGAGTCCAGAGTGTGAGAAGTGAAAAGTGAAGTGAAGAAATAAGTCTGTGTGGCCTCAGGTCGGGGAGCCGGACAGGAGGGGAGCAGAGGGTGCTGAGGCAGTAGATGACGGAGGCCCTCCCCAGCGTGCTCACAGATCTGAGGGAGCCTGCTCTCTCCTGCCCTTGGTCTTCCATGACTCTCCCGAGATAACCCAACCTATGAAGCAGAAAACCATTTTTCTTTTTCTCTGTTGAAAAAGAGGAAAAGAGAGTGAGCAGAAAGAGAGCTTGTTAGGTGAGTGTCCCCAAGACATGTGGCATCTTTCTTCTCCCAGATGTTAGCTCTGCCAGGGATGGGACTTTCTCTACCGCTGTTATCACCTCCTCATACCACAGAAGGCTCCTAACTGGACTCTGTGCTTCTGGTCCTCTCCCTTTTAAGTGCATTCTCCACCTTCAAACCCAGTTATACCATTTCATTGCCCAGTGTAAAACACTACAGCAGTTTCCTTTGCCAGCAGGAGGAAGAAATCTCAGTAAAGCAGAGAAGCTCTCACCGGGTCCCTTCATTCCTCTGTACATGCTCCTGCACTTCCTGCTCTGTTGTGACACTCACACTTTAACAGCCCTCCATCTGCTCTCTCTGTAGGGTTCCCTTCCTTCCTCCTGAGTAACTGTCATGTTTTCTTCAAACCACAAGGGCCGGCCACTTCCTCCAGGAAGTCTTTTCTGATCCCTGCCTCTTTTCTCAAATGGAACCAGACACCCTTCACCTCTGCCTCCACAGGAAGTGCTCTATTACAACCAGGTTATTGGCCACAAACTAGTCTTCCCACTGTAAGGTGAGCACCTGGCAGGCAGGTTTTTTTTTTTTTTTTTTTTCAGATTTTTTTTTTTTTTCTTTTTGTCTAAGTTCTCTTTTTACCTAGCACGGATCGAGCAGGAACCCTGCGAAGAAAGAAATGAAAATGCATT
This sequence comes from Callospermophilus lateralis, assembly GCF_048772815.1. Taxonomy (NCBI): domain Eukaryota; kingdom Metazoa; phylum Chordata; class Mammalia; order Rodentia; family Sciuridae; genus Callospermophilus; species Callospermophilus lateralis. Next base: position 72,199,125 of record NC_135310.1, on the reverse strand, counting down.
CATAAAGACAAACTTTTGGTTTATGGCTTTAGCTGTTATTTCTGAGCTTAGCATTATTTGCAATTCCTCCTTTCAGGCAGACACTCTTGATTCCCTCACTGAGAATTAATAGCCACTATTCCTAATGCCTTCAGGCCAACTTCCCTCTGTACGGAACTATAATTTCTCAACATTTCACAGCCAATTCCCCATTATTTGAAAATTTGCAGCAATGTGTCTTTAAGTTTTCTTCTGTCTGTAGTAAAACAGCCATAATATACTGTCAAGAAATTACTTGAATTATAGGAAGAAGCAAAGGAGAATGCTGGGACTTCTTTCTGAACAGAGCTGAGCTTTGACTTTTTATTTATTGGTATATTTTAAAATATATATTGGCAGAGGTTAATTTGCAGATTTTTGTTGAGTAAAATAGAAAACTCCCCAAATTTTGTTTATAGCTGTGTTGAACATCAGCCAGTTTCATATCTAACTGAACAATCTATTAAATGGTCTATATACATCTACTTTTTAAATGGTCTTTGGAACAGTTTTATCTTACTGGTTGCCTCATTAATTTAATGAGTTTTATTAAACCTTTGATATGTATTCATTTTTTGCTTGTCAGAGGGTTATGATTTTACCTTTTTGAAATTATTCTTTAACAATACATAGTAGAAAAGCAGTAGTCATTTTGGAAGTCATAGTTAAATTATTTGTCTACTACCAGGTTTTTTCTTTAATGTCAGCAACACCTTAGTTTCTTAGAGACTTAGTTTCTTTATTTGCAAAATGAAATGAGAATCCTTGCTACTAGGGATTGGACAAGGATTAATACCATATTAAAAAATTGTAAACTATACAGTGAAACAGAAATTATGTTATTATTTGCTATAGAGATGCTGTTTATGTATCTTGTTGGAGTTTTTGTGTATTTTTAGCCTAGTGAGACTGTATCATAGTTACAATCCCAGGAAACCAAATAAAATTAGAAGAATCAAAATTAGGAGAATGAACACATGAATTTTCAATCACTGTTCAGTTTTCTTAATTTTAACTTTTATTGACATAGGGAACCAGTGTCTATTTTCATAGCCATAAATATATAAGTTATTTAAATAAACTAGTTGGTGTGAATTTTTTTTTTTTTTCAGATTAAGTATAAAATGTCTATACGACTGGGCTCCATGTTTATTTAGCAGAAGATTCTCTGGAAGACTCATTTCTTACTAGGAATCAACCCAATTTTTATGACAAAAACTTTCAACTCCATATTGAGCCCCAGAAGCAACAGGGATGTAGAGTTGTTTTGTGTCTTTTTTTTTTTTTTTAATAGTTATGATGAGATTATTGTCTCAAGGAAAAGCTCCAAGGTTGTAGAAAATATTTGAAAAATATTTATTTAGAAGATTCACTTTCAGGTGGAGGTGGTTGGGAGAAATCTCTTTCATGACCAGGTAAAAGATGAGGGGGGACTATATTAATGGAATTCCATATATAAACATTTTGTTCTTCTCTCGAAAAAAGTCTAAAATGTAGATTATAAAAAGGATGATTAAGGAAATAGCCTATTTTGATATGAGATAGAAATCAATAAGAGGAGAAAAGGTTTTTAAGATTTTTAGAACAGCAATGATATACTTTAAGATATGATTATTTATTTTTTAGAATATATTTCTAAGAATCTCAAATAAAATGTGTAACTTACACAGTAAGACCTTTTATTTTTTTCAGTCTATTGACATATTAAACACTCACTTTGCAATGTTGATAAATAGCTTAACTGAGTCTATCTTGTTCTCTGATACTTAATGCATAGTAAGAGATCAATGAGTACATTTACTTATGTTGTTCTGATTTACCCATGAATGTGAGAAACCAAATTCATGAGGGCATACTTGCTTATTTTTTTAAGAGTCGTCTAGCAGTAAGAGAGAGGAAAATCTATTTTAGTCTATCAGCAGACTGAATTTGAAATAATTTACATCGTTACAAATAAGTCAGTATATCAGCTTAATGTCCTACTCTCTTAGAATTTCCTTTCAAAAATAGTATATTTAAATAACAAGCATTTATTAAGCACTTTTTGATATGCCAGGAATTGTGCTAGGTATTGATGCTACAAAGCAGAAAAAACTGAAGGGTCTGGTAGGAAGAGAGAGACAAACTCAGAACCTCACACTGTGGCCAATACTATATGTAATAGAGGAATGTGCATTGTCACCTGGGAGCACTGAGGGGCAATTCACTCCACCTTGGAGTAGAGCTGAGGACAATTTAAGTATCACAGGGAAAATGACATAAAATAGCCTTTGAACTCTACTTTTATTTATTACTTGGAAAATTGTGGCTCCTGTTTTGTGTGCAGATCACTGAACCTGTCTGTTGCACTAATTGTTCATTGAATTTGCAACCGGAGGACTTGGAGCAATGTTAGACCCCTGCGTTCATGCATAATGAGGTTTTGACCTATTACTTGGGAATATGAAATACATTTGGGGGAAACATAATCCCTGAAGACCAAAAAACATGGAGCCACCTGGACTAAGGCCCTAATCCCCCAGAACCCTGTAAAAGAGATGCCACTCATCACCTATAGTATGAAAGCATTTGTTATTTCTGATAGTACCTTGCTAGGCCCTGAAAAAATGGCAGCTCTTTCTCATGTGAGAAAAGGGTAGATAAACTTGCTTTCCTCCCTCTACGTTGGTACTCTGTAGCCATAGATATCAGATCATTTACTTGGGAATCCAATTAGTGAATATTTAGGGCTCTGATCTTCCCCCCTGTAATCCCCAAAACATGACTGTTCTATATAGCAAGGATTTAACATGGATTTTGTTGCTGGCAAGAGTGACAGACATATCAGATTATCAGTGACAGCAGCAGAAGCTTCCCTCTTTCTCAGCTGGGATCTGCCACAACTGAAACTACCTGCTGTCTATGTTTGACTTTCTAGAAGCTTTCTATTAGGGCCTGCGGCTGGATGATTCCAGACCAATGAGCTAATACCCTGGTCTTGTTTCCTGAGGCTTTCTGGTTGATTTGTATCAGAGGTGTGACTGGAAACCTCCCACATAAGACAGTGTTTTACTTTGCCAGCTAAGTGTTTTCAGTCTTCCAGGAGTGCCTGAGAGATAACTGATGATCCTCTATTTCACTAGTTAAAAGAAAAAAATAGCCAAGGAAGTCAAATGACCCAAACAGTCTGCTTCATTTTAATTTTACAAACACTTCTCAAGTTTCTAAAGAATATTCACAATTATGTAAAGGAAATAGAGGTGATTTAGAAACTCCTTTTAATCCAAATTTTTCAACCGGTAAAAGGAAATCATCCTGTGATTCAAATAATTGGGATGACAGGTACAATTAACAGGGAAATTTTCTTTCAATAATGAAAATTCATACCACCACCACCCCCCCCGCCCCAAGTTATATGCTTTAAAAATTGTCAGCTAAATTTTCTGAAGTCACATTGCATTCCGATTTAAAAATATTGTGGACATGTCAGTGGATACTCCCACTGATGGATAGAGAGGAGAGTATAAATAAAAGGACTTTGAAAGTAAAAAGGAGATTGTCAACTGAAACAGGTAGGAGCCAGCTTTATTACTTTGGAGATTCACAGCACAGAACAAACAGGGTCCGAGCGCCTCTGTGAAGAAAGACAAATGTATTCCACATTTCTGACACCCATCCATTGAAGTGACACGCCAACAAAATTCACCTGGCTATTTCCATTTTTATCTTGTGTAAAAATAGAATTCCCAACAAGGATTTGGATTTAGAGACAAGGTCGAATCCATCAACTTTTATTTCTAGTTGTGAACTAGTAAACCAGTATTTCCAATCAATTAACACTGGAATGATTTGATTCAGGCATGCAAGCTGAGTAAAAAATCAAATAAGGCAAAAGTCTCCACAGAGTTATATTTTTACTATCTTATAAAGTCTGAGGGGACAGAAAACTCATAACTCTGCTTTTAAGATAGGGAAAAAAATGCTGATAACAAGAGAAGGCTGAAAATAAATGAGAAACTGCTAATGTAATAAAAGGAAAAATGATACTAACACACTCTTCTAACAAAGGAATTGGAAAATATTCCAAAGGAGATAAATGAAGAAAGTGAATAGAAAAAGATTTTTGTCTCTCTCACAAGTGGTCTCTTTTGTTTCTGAATCATATTGCCTAAGAGAGTCTGGGATTGGAGACTCTATTTTAGAGTTTAACAAGCCTTTTTAATATTATGAATACACTTTCAATAGTATAGAGTTTGGAAAGGTGGTAAAAGGAGGAAAACCTGATCTAAATAGAAGAAGAGACTGAAAGAAGACTTTTTTTTTGTATAAATTATATAAATTGTAAAATTTGGAGAAAACATTTAATGCATAAATTAGATAAATTTTCCTGTCCATAATTTCCATGGTGCCTACTCTGAAGCTTGAGTGAGCCAGTCCAGAGTAGGAGGTGATCAAGGGGGAGAAAAAGGACCCAGGATCCGGTACTCTGGGACACACAGAACAACAGTAGGTATGGATTTGGGCATCTGCTTGACAGCTGGATGACCTCAACTGGGTATTTAATGTCTTAAGCCACTGCCTGTATCTGTGAAATGGAGAAGTAATAGTTCTTATCCCACAAGGTTTTTTTGAAGATGAATTAATACAATACTTGAAATGCCCATAGCACATTGCCTAGTAAGCTCTCAACAAGTGGTAAATGTTATTACCACTGTATTTACTAATGTTCTGCTCACAATAAAGAAGGGGCCTTCCAAAAATCCAATTCTTGTTATTCTTTTGGCTTAAAGTTTGAAATAAATTGTAAATATTTACTCCCCAGAATCTCGCTGGGATCCCAGGTTTAGACATAGTATCTGTGGCAGCTGTGGATGTATGAAAGAGCAGACAAGAGGAACTTGTGAGGGACTGAAAATTTGCTTTTCTGAACTAAAGTTCTTATAAACTGTTTGCTTATGACAGCTCACAACTTTGGGCTATTTGTTAGATAATTACCTGTCTTTGGCAAGAAGGCCTTTTGCTTCTTCCTGACAGAGTGCATCTTTTCTCCAGCTTGCCTTAGCTTTCTACACAGGGAAGGCAGCATTGCAGAGCTGCTTTATGGAAAAAATAGGAGCCTTCTGATGAAGACTAGGTCTTGCTTGAATCAGGATCTGACGCTTCCTAGGTAGCTAGGTTGCATTCTTTAGCAAGTCACACAGTGTTTTGGAGTATCAATTTTCCAAATCTAAAATGGGGATATTAACTTCTACTAACCCAGGTTGTTTGAGGATAAAATATTATAATAAATATAAAGAGTATGGTATGGAGTAAATGCTCAACAAATTCTCTCTCTCTACTATTCTCCATCAAGCAACAATAACAACAAAAACAACAAAAAACAACAAATCCCACAAATAAAGGCCAAGAAATTTCTCAGGGATTGATGTCAATTTATGGGTTGTCTATACAAGTAGCTTAGGAGGGATAACATCTCAGTGGCAAGTAATTGCTGTTTTCCCTCAAAAATTCATAATACTTAGTGGGCTTATGGGTAAATACCTTTTCTGATAACAAGACTGGTTCTAAGGATGAAGGGTTCTTAAATCTCAATGAAAAAATAATGGTAAATTGGGTTTGGGAATCTCTGCTTTATTATGATTGAACTGGAAAAAGAATCAGATTATTTTATTAAATGCTACCTTTAGAAGGATGAAAAAATATAAATCCTAAAAGCAATTTAGTTTTCACAATGTTGACCATTTTCTTGGTTCTTTTGAGTTCACGTCATAGTGACAGTGAAAAAATTTTGCAGGATCAACACTGTTACTAGATTTGCAGTTGACAGTTTGGATGTTTTTAAGGGTATCTCCCACTTTGAAGGAATTCTTGACCTACTTCAGAATTAGTTTTTCCAGTAAATTCAACATTTAGTGATTATCTGAGCCATAAATCTTTCTTCAGATGACTTCTCAGAGATAAAATGCATCTGAGCTAGATACACACACAGAGACTGAAAGAGAGAGAGAGAGAGAAAGTAGTCAGTTATCTGTATTTTTCTTTTTAGAATTATATCAATTAAAGAAAAATAAAAATATACTGATTTTTTAAGATTAGGTGGCCTTTGGTTTGTGTTTTATTTTATGTTTTTATTTTTAAGGAGATATGCTGTATCATTCTTCCACTAGTTTGTCATTTTCATTTTTTTCAAATTAAATTTTTCTATTTGGATACCAAAATATGATAACCTGTGATTAGAAATAAATGAAATGCTTTATTTTATGCTTGCATGCATGCATGTTTATATGGCATTATGTCCCCAAATTTGACATTCTTCTTAAGGGCTTTGCTCATTATTAGGTTCTTCTTGAGAGCTTTAAGTTTAATATATTTGTAAGTAACAATCTACCAAAGGGAGATCTGGGCTCAGAACTTGTAAAACTTGAGTTTCTATGGTGAGATAACAGGCAACCCCATTCTAGGATAACTTTTAGAAACACAGGCTTTTCTGGAGGAAATTATGGAAAGATCTGCAGTGGTTTGCCAGGGTTCACAGAGGCATTCTGAAAAGGAAAAGAAGTGACTATTACTGAGAGCTCATCAGTGTCTGGGACTGTATTCCATTGTTTGCATATATTTTAATTCAATTAAAATATTCTACAATTTTAGAATTTTAGACACAATTTTACATATTAAGAGTTAACAAAATGGGATAATTCTACCAAGGTAAAAAACTTAAGTGGTGAAGCTGGGATAGCAATCCTAATCTGTGTGATTTCACAACTCACATTCTTTCCATATCAATTTTGAAATATTAAAAAGCTTTTCCTGGGAATAGAGGCACATGTATATAATTATAGCAACTGTGAATCTGAGGCAGGAGTGTCATAGTTTGAGACCATCCTTGGCAACTTAGTGAGACCCTCAGAAAGACCCTGTGTCAAAATTAAAACTAAAAAGGACTGGAGGACTGGAAATGTAGCTTAGTGATAAAACACTTCTTGATTCAATCCTCAGTACTAGAAGAAGAAGAAGAAGGAGGAGGAGGAGGAGGAGGAGGAGGAGGAGGAGGAGAATCACAGTAGCAGCTACTTTATGCTATTCTTGGTGTTGTTGAAATATATAGAACTTGTACTACTATTAACATATTATAGGATATGTATATATCCTATTATATATATATATATATATATATATATATATATATATATATATACACACACATACATATATTCACCAATTTGTTCTTTCAATAAATATTTTTTGAGTGCTCACTATATATTTCAGAAACGATTTCACAATCTGGGATTGAGTATACAATACAAACAAAAAAAAACTGATCATGGTACTTATATTTTTCTATTGATACCATCATTTTGGCAAATATTTAGTTTCTTCCTCCAATATGCGCATTTTCTCTCTTTGGACCCACAACTATTAAGTGGCATACAGATACCTGAAAAAAACAAAACAAAACTATGAGTTCCAGTTTGCCTTGCAATTGAGTGTAGCTGAGAGAGTAAGTCTGGTGGGGCAGCTTTCAGAAAATTTCTTTTAAAGAGTACTGTTCAGTCCCATTTCTGCCCTTCTTCCCTCCTGCTTCTTGTTGCTTGGAATATGGGTATATTGATGAGGACTCCGTTATGGTTTAGATACTAGGTGTCCCCCAAAGCTTATGTGTAAATCAATGCCAGAGAGTTTAGAGATGAAATGATTGGGTTATGAGAGTATTAACCTAATCAGTGCGTTAATCCCCTGATAGGGATTAACTGGGTGGTAGCTGTATGGCTAGAGGAGGTGGATCCCTGGGGGTGTGCTTGCCGCAGTCCGGCTGCAGCAAAATAGCCGGAGGGGCGGGGGGCGTGGCAAACAACTTGTGTACATTGATACAGCAGGAGTGAGAGCCATTTATTGTAGGACAGGAGTGGTATTTATACATTCCACACAGCTTATCTTAATTAGCATAAAATAGATACAGCAGTCAACCAATAAGGAATCTCCACACTTAATGGCTCGCTCGCATTACTTCACAAACCACTTTCTCTGGCATTTTGCCAGGCGCCATCCCGACTTGTTTACAGACCTTAACATGCGCTGTGCCTTTGTGGTACATAATTTGTCCCAGGTAAATAGAACTCTCTCTTTCTGATTAGTGGTAGCATGTCTCCAGCTGCTTTTTTTCTACTACGCTCTTCTGCCATGTTGTTCTGCCTTATCTCCAGGCCCCAAGGTATGGAGTCAGCCATCTACAGACTAATACCTCTGAAACTTTGAGCCCCCAAATAAAATTTTCCTTCTCTAATTGTCATTGTCAGGTCTTTTGGTCGATGAAAAATCTGACTAAAACAAACTTCATCCTGGGAAAGGAGGACAAGGGACACACCCAGGGATGGTAGAACAGAGTTAGAAATAGCCTGGCCTGCAGATAGGGGAGCTTCCATGCCAGCTCTAGATTGCCTACATCTGGATTGTTTAGAAAAAGTGAAATCAAATTATGTCTTAATGTGGATAGCTGTTTCTAGCAGCTGAACCTCATTCATATTCAAGCATTATGTTTGGATTTGCAGTGGATTTTATTGTTTTTCTTTATTATAATGCCTTTATATCTTCTCCCTTTCTCTGGCCCTACCCCATCCTCACCCCAAACCCTATGCTTATGCACAGAATTTTCTCAGAAAACACTGTTTGAGTTCCTGGATTCAGTTTAAAGTACCCTCTAAATTTTTCAGTTATGGTAACTGCATATTTCCTTTTCCTTTTTTGCTCAAAGCAACTTCAATTTGCTAGAGAGGTTTTACTGAAGAGTATATATATATATTTATTTATTAATGCATGGATTCACTATGTTATAAACATGCTAGGTGTTGATAAATATAAATATGACAAATATAAATATGTTATAAACATTGATCAAATATGGACTAATATGTAAACATGCTGTATAGAGATTTACCCTTAGTCTTTCCACTTGGCAATAGAATAATCTAAGGTGCAAAGAAGCTAAACAATTAGCATTAAGCCTCAGTAAAACTCCTGACTCCTAAAGTTCCAGTCAATTGCAAATTATACCTATTTCCTCAATGTCATCTATTATATGTCTAAATTTGCAGTAGTATAATACAAGTTACATTTTCATTTTTATTAGTAATACTAGTATAGTTTTTTTTATATATATTTTTTTCCTTGAGAGGAAAAAAATGAAAAATATATGTGAAGATAAAAAGAATTCTGAATATTTTTTTTCTTTCTTATTTTTTTTTAAATTATTGAACAGTATAAAAGTAGAAAGATGAAATGTGATGAAGTTTAGTTTCTTTCCCAATACAGAACTGATTCCTTAAAAATCCTCCTAATATGTTATCCAGTCTGGGTTTAAAAGTCCCAAATGCTGAAGCTTTTATCAATTCCCCAGGAAGATTATATCTCAAATAGTACAGTGGAGCTTACCAAAGAGTTCCTGAATCCTAAAGTTATTATTGCTCATTTATTGCTGTCATTTGTGAGATTTTGCCACCCAAACAATGCTCCTCCTTTCTTCATGAATGCCTCACTGACTTTTGGTTCTTGGTTTTGTCTGTGAACATATTATTAGTTGCTTATCAGTATGTATCAAGTGCATTGTCTCTTGGTACATTCATTTGTTGAATTCTGAGAGCTTTCCAAACAATTATGAAATATTCCATGTAATTATTTCACATTTTGGAGATAGAAACAGCTTGGGTTTCTTTGTATAAGTATAAATCTGACAAAGAGGGAAAAATCCAACAAATATAATGGCCATTTATATAATGTATTTAATGTTTCTTTAAAATGTGCTTTAGGTAGACCTAAACTGCTTTCTGTTCTTAATGTTCTGTTTAAATAAAACAATTTTTATTTTCTTCTTGGCCAGTTAAAAACAATTAATAATCATTTGCTGAAAATGTCCCATAAGACCCATTTCACTTCAAATAAAACCCAAACTCCTAATAGTCCTGGCTATACTAAGATTTATATCAATATATGACTGTTTTCCTCTGCTTCTACTTTCAGTCTCTCAACTACCTCCTATTCTAAGTCCTTTTATTTTCTTTTTACAGCCTCATTTCTCACTTATCTCCATTAGTTATTATGAATACTGTTTTCTGTTTTCTCCACTAGGTTGTAAACTACTTGGCATGGAAGCAGGGATCACATCCTGATTTCTATGTAGCTTTTTTTTTTTTTTATAAATAACACTACTATATTTCTTACATATTATACATTGTTCACCTCATGTGCTCTAATATTTGGCAAATTAATACAAATACAAGTCAATGCATGCTCTTGGAGTAAATGAAAATAAATGTTTTGAAAAAAATTGATGTCATACATAATGAAATTCTATTATAACAGTTGGTTATTTTATAGATTCCAAAAATCATAGAATATTATTGTTGAAAAGAAGCTAGGACATTAGCTAGATCAATACCTTATTTTCTAGATGAGGAAGCTGAGATCCAAAGAGAATAAATAACTTGTCAAAGGTTTTATTGCTAATGGCAGATCTAACAGTAAGCTCTGATCTTTCTTTTGTGTAAGCTTGCTGCATATGCATGTCCCACTATACTTGTTTTTGAATCCCTCAATATTTGTTAATGCATTCTCCCTACATTCAAAGAGCTGTTATGGAATTAAAAGAAGCATTGGTTTCCTACTGTACCTCCATCCCCTCTCCCCTGCTTTTCCTTCTTGTATTTTGCTCTCATAAGAAAACATGACAATACAGAGATCCTTTTCCTGTATTTATACTAAGTGCTATTTGTTGATAAAGTGTATTTTTTTTCTCATAATAGGGACCTGGTTGTATTTTTGAAATTGACTTTGGTGTTGAAAGAGCTCTGGGTTATTAAATGCTACCCATAGACCTCTTTCTCTATGCCTTCTACTCACACCTGCCTTACCCCTGCTGTAATTCCATTCATCTAACAGAAGAAGGAAATGAAAAAAAAAAAAAAAAGGTCCAGTAAAGCTTTGTGCATCCCTGAATCCCTGAATGAAATGTAGCATTGTAGGTAAGCAAATAAAAGAAATAGGAATGCTGCAGGATGTATAATGTCTAGAAACTGCTTATAAGGGATATGTAACATTTAGTGTTGTAGACCACTTATGACACCATTTAGTGTTTAAAAGCACTTTCAGCCTGGGAGAGTAACTTGTAAAAATAAATAAGGTGATTAAATTTATTCTGTGAGGTGAATAAGGGATAAGGCTAAGGGTGAATTGGAGAGTGTTGAAAGGTTGTATTCTTCAAGACACAGTACCCTATCCCATTTGTGCATTTAAAAATCCCATGAAACTGTATAAAATATTAAGATGTCTAGAGACGTTTAATGGCTTTTAAGGTAACTTTTAATAAGGTACATTCTAGTTTTATTTGATTACTTGTTAGGAAAACCACTCTTACTGAACCACCACATAGACTAATAAAATAAAACACAAAGCTTCTTGGCGGATGTAGCAATATTGCAAGGCTTGATGAGAACGAAGAGAGTCTAAATTAAGCAATAACAATTGGGAAGCAGGACATTTCCTGGGGATTAATGACAGGCTGGGTGGAGTTGATGGACCATGGCTATTCTGTGGGCCATTAACCTCAGTTGATCATTAATTCCCAAGAAATACCTGATGGTGAGGTCATTAGTATAATTATCACCTTAAAGGGGGAGAATCCTGGTAGACTCCAGAGTGATGAAGTTAAAAGGATGGTGATTATTTCATATGAAGTGAGTGCTTCATAGACCAAAGAGCTATAAGGTTTACTGAGTCATTTCTCAGTTTGTAAATGGGAAGACGCAGAAATTGTTGCTTTTATCAGAGGATTGAATAGGGAAGTAGTGTAAGGAGGCATGTTAGAAATACACGTGGTAAAGATGTAACTTTTTGTTCAAATACCTTTTGTGCGGTGAATATAGAAATATTGAGAATATTTCTGATGATGTGAGATTTTACACAATGGCAGTGTTGGGTAGGGTTTGGGCTTGATGGACATACTACCTCATTTACATTGGTCTTCTTTGACTCCAAGTAAATAAGTGGAAGTGATAAACAGGACTGGGAGGAAGGTGAAGGGCTTAGTCTACAGGGAGTGGTGTGATTTTAGGTACTTACATTCCATTGGTTTCAGTTTCTTCATCTATGAATACAAAGTGGGAAGGTCTAGATATCTCTAAAGACCAATACTGCACTGAAGGTCAACTGATGCATGTTTAAGGAGTCAAAGGTCTTCCTGGGATGAAGTCTACTGAGCTTTGAAATAGCTGTCTTCCTCAGTGATTTACCTAAGAGCTTCTCCTACAAGAATAAGCATCATTATATGGGCAGGAGTGAAATTTCTTAGTTCAAATTATTGATGGTATTTATTTATTTCTGAGATTAACTCATTCTATGTTCCAGGCTTCTAGCAAAACAAAAATTATTTAAATGGCAATTCCCTACTGTTTTAATTGAAAATTGACTTTTAAAAAGAATCCTATAGGCAGCTGATTCCCTGATCTCCTGTTGTGAGATCCAGTGGTGCCAGAGGGTGGTTTTGCTGCTGGTAATATTTCAAAGCCAAAGACTTTTATACATAAATGGAATTTGAATTGGGAGATTAAAGCTCAGACACAGGGGGTAAAATAAGGCTACAGAGATTGCCATGCTGACTCACCTTGACCTTAAAATTCCTCTCCTCATTTCTACTCTCTCATTTACTAGAACTTCCTGACATGTCCATTAATTCAATTATCTATTCTTAAGTACTTTCTATGTACTAGGAGCTGCTATATGTGTTGATAAACTAAAGGTAAATAAGACATAGCTCCAGGTCTCTAAGGAATCACAAATTCATAAACATTGATATGATTAAAATACAAGAAGAAAGACAATGGTGACTGTTATAAAATAAGTAGGTGCACAAAAAGGAAAGTTACCCATCCTGTCCAAAGAGTAGTGGATGTCAGGCAATGTATGATAGAAAATTTTTGATCTGAATCTTCAAGGAAGAATGAAATTGTATTGTGAATAAGGTAAGAGATGGCTTTGTTTACAATACAAAAGAATTGAGCACATGCAGAAGTTCGAAGTGATTCAGTATGACCAGAAAAAAGGGAAAGTGAATGGAGATGGGACTTAAGGGACCAGAAGTTTCTGGTTATGAAAGGCTTTTAGCATATAATGATAATGAGTTTGGACTTTGTCCTTTAAGGTGGGGGAGTGATCAAAATATTATATATTTAATACATAATGAGTTAGGTATTCATAATTAAGTCAGGATGACTATAAAATGCAATCTAGCTAACTAAGAAGGAACTAAAGCATTTTAAGCAGGAATGTACTAATTTTAGACTTCCCTTTTTAAAAGATAACTGTGGAAGCTGAGTGAATAGATGGAAAGAATATGGCAGATTAAAAGTGTAGAAGATGACGTTAGACTGGCCTGAACAGTGGTGAGCACAGAGATGAAAGGAAGTTATGAGAAATATTTAACAGGTTGAAAATAAAAGATGAAATTATTGCTTAAATACATATGGGTCAAGATGATGGAGCTATCGAGATCCAATCTGGTTTGACTCACAGAATGATAGCATTGGATGGCATGGACAGTAGAGGAGAAGGAGTAGTTGGAAGTTGAAGTTGGGAGGGGACAAGGAGAAAAGACAGTACATTTTGTTCTGGTCATGTTGTTTCTCAGATTCAAGTGACTAAGAAATATTCATGTGGAGAAATTTAGTAGGAAGTTGGAAGTATCTAGCCTAAAGTTATAGATAGTGTTATGGTTTAGATATAAGTTGTCCTTCAAGAGCTCATATGTGAGACAATACAAGAATTTTCAGAAGTGAAATTGTAAGATTATGAGAAGCATAATTTAATTAGTGGATTATTCAATGATATGGATTAACTGCGTGGTAAATGTAGGCAGGTAGTGTGTGACTGGAAGAAGTAGGTCACTGGATGCATGCTTTTGGGTTTTATATTTTGTTCCTGGTAAGCAGAGCTCTCTTTGTTTCCTGATTGCCATGTCCTGAGCTGATTTCCTCCACCGTGCCATTCTGCCATGATGTTTTGCCTTACTTTGTACCTAGAGCTCTGGAGTTGACTGACTATAGACGAACCTCTAAACCATAAGGCAATAAATATACTTTTCCTCCTCTATATTATTCTTGTTAGGTCTTTTGGTCAAGGCATTTAAAAAGCTAAGTAAAACAGACAGTGTACTTAACACAATACGGTAGATGATACCTATAGAAGAGAGCATATGAAATGAGAAAGAGGGTTAAGAACAGAAACCTTGGGAACACTAATGTTTAGAAAAGATAATTCCCCAAAGAAACTGGAAAAGAGAGCACAGAAAAGGTATAACAGGAACGCTGCAACAGAGAGGTTGGAAGAGCAAGTGTTTGGATAGCAAGGTAGCAGTGTTTAAGTTATATGAAATATGAAAGGTGTTTTTGTAACATGATACAGTCTCACAGCAAGAAGGTGAATACAGAATAGCAGTGGGTCAAGCAAGTTGTTTCTGGTTAATAATAGAATTAAAATTTGAACCCAATGTCTCTGACTCCAAAGTTTCGGCCCAATTCATTCTGCCTGCCTATATAATGCAGAGGATTCTGTGTGGGCTAGGAATTATCCTCAGGACCTAGTGAAGCCACTGAGTGATAAAATAAAGTTTAATCCATTTCCAGACCTGAATCTTCCATCCTCTGCTTAAATGTCTTTGCTATACTTAACATTGAAATTTCCCTTTGCCTGTACCTGTACTTGTTGACTTAGACCTTCCCTATAGACCTCTGCCTGGATGAATCAAGATTGAGCCCACCTTGACTTTGAACATTGCACATCTGCCACTATCATCTGCCTGAGGATCAGCTATGTCCCTTTGTCTCACTTTATGAATGCATTCAATACATATTTTTGAGCATTTACCTGATACCTTCTACATTGTAGATAATAAAGCAGTCCTTGACCTCCAAGAAACTGTAATCTCATGTTCCCATTTGAGAATAACTTCTTGCTCTTCTTTTATGTCATATGAGAAACTTTTGACATGACATTTACTTTATATTAGGAAATTAGTTAGAAACTGGAAAAACTAGGCAGCAAAATAACATTATTTGAAACATCCTTATATTTTCAGTTGTAAATATAAAAGAACAATATCAGAATTGAAATATACTAGTGTTATTTTATATTAAATTGTCTCAAGTTTAAAAACTTATGTAACTACCTTGAGATAGTAAGTGATACAGTTGCAGCTGGTATATTTTTGAATTTACTGTTAAGAATGGAGTTCCCCTTCTCAGGTTACTCCCCCAAACAGTAGAATTTTTCTGGTGTTTCTAGTTATAAGGTACAAGTACAATATGCTGCTTTTAATGATGATTAGCAAGTTTGAAAAAGAAGTTTTGTGAATGTCAAAATACTGAATGAGAACCAGAAAGATCTTGTTCTCTCTCCTACCATCTTTGGAAAAAGTCCTCAACTTTTTCTATGTCTGTTTCCTTATCAATAAAATGGCAATGTTGAACTTTATAACCCTTAAAATGTCTTTTGGCTCTAAAATGTTATGAACCAATTGCAGCCTAATGTCCACAGCAAGGAATAGGAATCAATAACTGTATTTATTCTCCCACTGACTCTGTACTGTTAACCTTCATTGAAGATAATTGCTCTTGCATGCTCCAAAACACAATTCTTCCAGATTCTGAATAAATATTTTTTCAGTGAAAGTGATATGTCAGAACTGAGAATCCACTTCAAGTATACTGTAAGAAGCAGCACAAATGTCTCTTCCTCTTGACCTTTGGCAGTATCCACTTGGCTAACCTTTAATTCTTGGTCAAATCAACCTTTTGTTTTTTCTGTTTTTGCTGGTAGAATGAAGAAATCGGTATCTCTTTGTTTGTTAGCACTATAATAATTTATGTGTTTTAAACTTGGTTAAGCCTTTACTACAACATACCCCAAATTTTGCTCATCTCTGGGTAATTGCTCAGCAGCTATTCTAAGTTTTAGCCTTCTTCTAAAGCTTATGGTCAATATAGCTATTTACCTTAACTTTCACTGTGAAGATAGGGACTCCTCTATGGACACCACTTGAGGGATTCTTCTCTTCCCTCCTACATAGTTATCCAATTTTCCTGCTTATCTTTCTTATTTCTTCCTTCTTTCCCTTCTTAATGGAAGGAAGTGCCCTTTTTCCTGAGATGTTCTTATCCATTTTCACCCCTAGTCCTGTATCAACCTTTCCACTTAGAATCTTCCTTCTTTCCTGGCCACTGCCTCTTCTACATGGTCCTCCAGCATGCTTAGGTGTCCACATTCTAGACAACCCTTCCTGAGGCTGGACTTGCCCCTCAAATTCACAGACTCCCTTTTCCCTAGTTCCATTTCTTTTCTCTCTCATCAAAGTATTTTAACCATTTCTGTTTTGATATCTCTGTTTCCTTCTAGTATGATTTTAATATGCCTCACCACCTGATCAAATTGTGGTCCTGAAAAATCACTAGTGCCTGAAAAAATAACAAACTATCCTACCTTCTCCATCATATTCTGGATAATATATCTGAGCCTTTTACTATCATGAAAACCACTTGCTGCTTGTGTAACACTTGTTGATGTGTGTAACATGCCATTTATATATACATATATATATAATTTTTTTTGAGGGCGGGGAGGTAGCAGGGATTGAACTCAGAGATACTTGACCACTGAGCTACATCCCAGTTTTGTTTTTTATTTTATTTAGAAACAGGGTCTCCCTTGATTGCTTAGTACCTTGCTAAGTTGCTGAGGCTGGTTTGAACTGGTGATTCTCCTATCTCAGCCTCCCTAACTGAGATTATAGGCATGTGCCACAATGCCCTGCAGTTGCCCTACATTCTTGTCACCACTTTGTATGTTTAATCTTTTAAATTTTAGGCATTCTATTAAGTGTGTGATTGTACCTAACTAGGATTTTAATTTTCATTTCCCTAATGAAAAATGATATGTCTATTTTTATGTACTCATTTATATTGCAGATATTTTTTTTTTTTTTTTTTTGGTGAAGTGGGCTTTTCCCCCAAGTCTTTTGTCAATTTAAAAAAAGAAACTGTTTTTGTGTTGCTGAGTTTGGAGAGTTCTTAATCTTTACACAATTTTTTTGTCAGATTCATGACTTGCAAATATTTTCTACCAGTCTGGCTTCTATTTTCATTCCCTTGACAGTGAATTTTTTTCAACCATAAATTTTTATGTTTTTATTTTAATGAAATCTAATTTATCTCTGTGTTAGGTTCTATAGAGGAACAGAACCAACAGGTTATATATGTAGGTATGATTATAAAAAGGGGATTAATTAGATTGGCTTACGTGACCAAAGATGGATAGTCCCACAGTGGCCAATTGGAGGACCCTATAGCTTCTCAGTCTAGGAAGCTGAAACCTCAGAACAGGAGGGTTCAATGATACAGACCCAATCCAGGACCAAAGGTCTGGAAACTCCCTGGAGAATGGACAGTCAGAATCTGCCTTGGAAGAGTGAAGGAGCTGGAGTCTGATGCTCTCAGGCGATCACCACAGGAATTGAAGCATGTGCTCAAGAAGAATTGAGTTTGCCTCTACAGTTACTTCTTAATTTTTCCACTTTTTTTTTTGTCTCACCCAGGCCCCCAACCCATGGGACTGTGCAGCTTATATTAGGGTAGGTCTCCCCCTCAGTTTGCTACCCCATATGCCAATCATTCCTAGAAATACCCTCCTTGACACACCCAGAAGCCTCTTAATTTTAGACATATCTTAATCCAATCAAGCTGATAATTCAGATTGACCATCATAGTTTCTTTTTTTTAAAAAAACAAACAAACAAACAAACTGAGTAGGGAATAGATTTTCTTATATGCTTTCTTCTAGAAGTTTTTTAGTTTTTGATTTTAAATTTACATCTATGACATAAGAATCAAAGTTCACCTTTTGCATAAGGATATCTAATCATTCCAACATCATTTTTTGTGGTGAGCCGTTTCTGCAGATTATGGCTCCACTGTGGTCTGTAACAAACAACTCCTTGTTTGGGAGAGTTGGTGCATGGTTTCTCAGCACCCTGTGAGAAAGTTCCACGTGGCAGCTTCATATTGGGGCTTGGGATGCTTTATTAAGGCTGGGAGGGGCATCCGACGAGGAATTAGAAGAAATATCAAGGGCCTGAATAAACTGCTGAAAGAAGATTCCTGAGTTGCGTCTTCCTTGCGGGCAAGGGGTCGCGACAAGTGGTGCCGAAACCCGGGAACCAGAACTTTCAGCAGTCAGGGGTAGTGCACCGGTTAGTCCTAGGTAAGTGGGACCCACTATCAAAGCGGAGATCAGTCCCAGATAATTGGGACCCACTATCAAAGCGGAGATTAGTCCCAGGTAATTGGGACCCGCTATCAAAGCGGAGATTAGTCCTAGGTAATTGGGACCCGCTATCAAAGCGGCAGCTCCTCTGTAAAGCCAGAGAGAGCATTACATCTTATTGCAGCTGCACTGTGTACTTTCGCTCTTACTTTCACTTTTGTTTTTTGTGTGTCTTTTGTTGTGTCATGGGTGCCGTATCTTCAAGTCCGCTTCTCCTGGCCCTAGATAACCTGTTACGTTCCAAGGGCCTAAAAGTGAAACGTAGTACTTTACAGAGATTTTTACAGAAGACAGATATTGCTACACCGTGGTTCGCATTTTCGGGCAGCCTCACTATACCTAGCTGGGATAAGTTAGGCACAGATCTTGACTTTGCTTCTGAGCAGGGCATATTAGAGGGTGGGGTGATACCCCTTTGGAAGATGATCCGTAGTTGCCTCGCAGATGGCAGATGTCAGGAAGCACTTACTAAAGGACAAGAAGTTTTAGAGCAATTACATGAAGAAAGATCAAAAATGGCAGGCAGTGAGGTATTTCAGGAGGGTGGGAGTGTGCAGAGCGAGAAACAGGGGAAGAAACAATTATCTCCGGCAGGCAGTGACGTATTTCAGGAGGATGGCAATGTGTGGAGCGAGAAACGGGAGGAAGCGATTGTCTCTGGCACGGAGTGAGATATTTCAGGAGGAAGGGAATATGCAGAGCGAGAAACGGGGGAGGAAACGCTTGTATCCAGATCTCAGTACACTGCGCACACTCCCATGCAAAAGTGGGTCAGAAGAGGAGGAGGATGAGGAGGAGGAGCTCGGGAGACTGTCTCGGCAGCTAGGGAGTCTAACTATGGGAGAAGGGAACAAAAATAAACAGGAGCTCAGAAAGAAGAAAAAAAAAAAAAAAAAAGAAAAAAATGATCCTCCGGACCCGCCGCCGTACGGTGGGGGTATTTCGAGGAGAGCTTTCCATGCCCAAACATAGAGGGGGCTGTTAACATTTTTACTGATGGTTCCAAGTCTGGAATGGGAGCCTACATAATTAATGACTCTCCCCCTATCCAGCATCAATTTGCTCCTGGAAATCCACAATGGGTAGAACTACAAATTGTTATTGAAGTTTTTAAACAGTGTTCTTTTCCTTTTAATCTTATTTCGGACTCTAGCTATGTGGTACAAGCACTAAAAGTCCTGGAGGCCGTGGGAACTATTAGTGATGCCCACAATGTGTCTGTTTACTTTACTCAGCTTCAACAGCTTATCTCTAACCGCACTGCTTCCTTTTATCCAATGCACATCAGGGCTCACACCTCTCTTCCTGGTCCGTTATCCCAGGGGAATGCCTGTGCGGACTTAGCCACTAGAGGTCAATTGATATGCTTGGCTTCCTCCTTAGAGGGGGCTAAGTTGTTTCACCAAAACTTCCATGTTAATGCATTAACGCTGCGCAGGCGTTTTTCCATTTCAAGAGCGGATGCTCGGCAGATAGTATTGCAATGTCCCCATTGTGTCACATTTCTTCATCCCCCTAATTATGGAGTAAACCCACGGGGATTAAAGCCATTGGTTGTTTGGCAAATGGATGTGACACATATACCTGACTTTGGTAACCTTAAGTATGTGCATGTTTCTGTTGATACGTGCTCTGGAATTATCCATGCTTCTGCTTTATCGGGAGAAAAGGCACGTAATGTCATTACTCACTGTTTAGAGGCATGGGCAGCATGGGGTGCACCTGCATCCCTTAAGACTGATAATGGACCTGCTTATACTGGCAGACAATTTACAGCTTTTTGTTCTACTATGGGAGTGCAACTTACTCATGGTTTGCCTTATAATCCTCAAGGACAAGGCATTGTTGAGCGTGCTCATCGCACCTTAAAGGAAACTTTACAAAAACAAAAAGGGGGAATAAGAGCTGAACACACTCCTAAAGAACGCCTGTCCTTAGCTCTCTTTACCATTAGTTTTTTGAATTTGGATATTCATGGTTGCTCTGCGGCCGATAGACATGTGTCCCCTCAGCCCTCTGTGATTGGCTATGTTAAGTGGAAGGATGTTCTTACGGGCCAATGGAACGGCCCTGACCCCTTGCTGACATGGGCACGAGGATCTGTATGTGTTTTTCCCCAGGATCGTACGGAACCATTGTGGGTCCCTGAACGCTTGACAAGAAGAGTCTCGACATCAACTGACCAGCAACAAGAGATACCACAACAATCCTGTGATGAGGATCTTCATTCTGCTAAGTGCTCTGGCTCTGGTGCTGGTGCCGATGGCACAGGCGACACCAATGCGGTGGTGGGCAGTGGCACGGGCATGGCCAATACCGATGCCGGTTCATGGTAATTCTAGTGTCCTCCCCACTCTTTTTTCTACCTCATGTGAGATGTCTGCTCCCTGTGCCTCTCCTAGAGGGGACATGGAGAGAATTTTTAATCAATCTCAAGTTAATCTCACAGGAGTTTTTTGTTTCAGCCTTAGAAACGCTAATTGCATTAGCCTTAAGACCAAAAATTTGACTAACTGGGAGGAGCCATTGCGGTCCAATCAGGTCTCAGGAAGCATTATCAGTGCTGTATTGAGCAAGGTAGCTTCGGGGAAGCAATCAGGCTCAGAGACCCCCGCAAACAGCAGCTCTGCTCTTAACATAACTACCTTGGCTATTATCTCCGAGGCACTAATCCCAGTGCCTCCTTCTTCTAGTAGTATTTATAATGCCACTCATTTCAAGGCCTCTCCTTACTGTTCCCCTAATCTTGGTTTCCCCCCAACATTTACGCCTTGTCAGGATCATTCTTGGGAGAAACATCAAATTGCTAAAGGTTTCTCCCTTTCCCCTCTCTTAATAGGTATGTTTATAACTTTAACAATAGTGCCAGCTCCTCTACAGGAGTAGGTTGATCCTGGTTTCAATGGCTGATTTCCAATGAAAAGGGGGCTTCAGCCGATATTTCTGCACTGGCTCAGTTGGTAGGAGCCAAAAGTTGGCTGGCTAATACTTCTGGTACTGTTAGGGAAAGTGAACAAGGTAATAGACTTACATCTGTTTCATTCAACTCTCTGTTGTATAATGCCACATTGCCTCCTGCAATGGTCTGTGTCCAATCCCCCTTCTTATTCCTTTTGGCTAAGGCCACCTCATCGGGGATGCTGGATTGTTCTCATACTACCTGTCTCTTATCTGAGTGTTGGAATGGTTCCTGGACTGTAGCAGTGGTTATGAAAATTCCAACTTTCGTCCCAATCCCGGTCACTGCGGATCCTGATAAATTCCCTATTGTTGAGCTACTTAGAGTCCGCAGAGGTTTTGGAATCACAGCGGCTATAGTGACAGCCGTGGCGGTATCTGCTGCTGCAGCGGTTACGGCCGAAATGGCTATGGCCAATCAAGTACAAACTGCTGCCACCATTAATCAAGTTGTCCAACAAACTTCCACCATACTTAAATCCCAAAATACAATTAATCAACATATTTTGTCAGGGATTTTAGCTGCCAACCAAAGAATAGACTTACTCCAAGCTCAGGTAGAAGAATTGGCTGACTTAGTGCTTTTGGGTTGTGTTGACCAACGTGCACATTTATGCATAACCTCTGTCAGATTTAATGATTCCAGGAATGCTTCCCGCATCATTGGCGAATATTTGGCTGGAAATTGGTCCATGGGAGCGGAAGACATGATCCAGTCTCAACTAACCCAGATAGCTGTCTTGAATAACACCCGTGTTGATCCCGTGACTTTGGGTCAATTCACCGATTGGATATCTTCTGCTTTTTCCTTTTTAAAGAGTGGGTGGGGGTAGGCATTTTTGGTGCAATGTGTTGCTTCGGTATGTTTCTCTGTTTGTGGTTTCTCTGTCGCCTCAAGGCCCGCAATGCTCACGATAAGGCTATGATCATCCAAGCTCTTGCAGCTTTAGAAAATGGCAATTCACCTCAAGTCTGGCTTGCGCAGCTTAAACAGTAAATCTTTGACATGGTCGTTGCACCCCAAGTTGTTATAACATTGCACTGGGATCGGCATGTCTTTCCTCGTTATTCTCTTAGTGTTGGAAAGTCCTTGCACTCTGCCGGTCTTGCTGCCATTACACGCAGGTGGGTTTCCACACTAATGCTTCTCTATCGCCTTAAAGTCCGTGCCTTTCTTTCAGGGTACTGTCAACTCGTTTGTCGTTGTGTACAGCCACAGTTCAGCCTCAGCTGTCCCCCTTCGTCCACCTTCGTCACGATACAGGATGCGAGGCAAGGCACTGCACTTGAGTGATCCTTGAAGTGGACCTCAAGGAGAGCATGTCCTATTGCATGCAGGTTTGATGTCCACGCCCCGCCCCACGAAAAAAGGCGTCGGCTGATATGGCTTCAGATCTGGGGAAGGGCCCTCCTTAGGACTGAGCCATACTATGCAGCCACTTCTACACAGTGGGATAGGACCTCTACTCTCGCCTGTATTGTTTTCAAAAAACAGAAGGGGAAAACTGTGGTGAGCCGTTTCTGCAGATTATGGTCGCCATTGCAAGATGGCGCTAGCTCCACTGTGGTCTGTAACAAACAACTCCTTGTTTGGGAGAGTTGGTGCATGGTTTCTCAGCACCCTGTGAGAAAGTTCCACGTGGCAGCTTCGTATTGGGGCTTGGGATGCTTTATTAAGGCTGGGAGGGGCATCCGACGAGGAATTAGAAGAAATATCAAGGGCCTGAATAAACTGCTGAAAGAAGATTCCTGAGTTGCGTCTTCCTTGCGGGCAAGGGGTCGCGACAATTTTTTAAAATGTCTATTAGTTCTCCACTGAATTTTCTTTGTTCCTTTGCTGAACACCTGTTGATGGTGTTTGTGGGAATCTATTTCTGAACTCTTCATTTGGTTCTATTCATCTATTTGTCTATCTTAATGGCAATACTGCACTATCTTGATCATTAAAACTTTTAATGTCTCAAAATCAGATAGTGCCACCCTTCCATTTGTTCTTCTTTTCCAAAATTGTTTTGCCTATTCTAGTAATTTTTTCATTTCTGTATGATTTATAGATATGTTTTTCTGTCATGGGCATGGTATAATTCTCCATTTATCCAAATCATCTTTAGTTTCCCTCAGCAATGCTTGCAGCTTTCAGTGTACAGCTGTTGGATGCCCTTTATTGGGTTTACTTTCCAGTATTTCAAAACCTTTTATGTTATTATAAGTGGCATTACTTTTTAAATATCTTTTCCAAGTTTTATTTGTATTATAAAGATGACTGACTTTTGTCTGTTAGTTTTAAATTTTGCAACCTAACTCACTCTTTAGTTTAGAGCTTTTTTTTGGATTCTATGAAGTTTTTAGGTAGATGTTATGTCATCCACAAATAAAGGCTGTTTGATTTTTCCTTTCTAATCTGGTGATCTTTATTTGTTTTTCCTGACTACTTCAGTGGGTAAGACCTCCAGACCAGTGTTAAATAGAAATGGTGACAGATGACATTATTGTCTTGATTTTGATCTTAGGGGGAAAGTGGTCTTCTATAATAAAGTGTGCTGTTAGCTATAGATTTTTCACAGGATCTTTTTGGGGTTGACAACTTTCCTTTCAATTCCCAATTTGATGTGAGGCTTATTTTTGTTTAAAATGAGGTGTAGATATTATGTTTTGGGTCTATCAAAAAATTTTCTGCTATATAGAAATGACCATATTGTTTTTCCTTAATATTTTGTCAACACAGAAATAACATTTATCTATTTTCAAATGAGAAACCAACCTTGCATTACTGGGATGAACCCCACTAGGTTGTTATATATTATCTTTTTATGCTTTCTTGAATTTGATTTGGTAAATGTTATAAATAGGGTTTTGTTTTTTAATGTATAGGAGTATAGAGGGTTTTTTGTTTTAGTTGTTTTTGTAGCTTTTTTTGGCTGTAATGTCTTTGTATGGTTTTGGTATCACAGTAATGTTGGCCTGATAGAATGAGATAGAATTTATTTTCTGTTCTTCAATTGTTATAAGAGTTTTTATAGAAATCATGCCATTACTTTTATAAATATTTCACTCATGAAGACATTAGTATCTCTTGTAGTTTTCTATGCGGGAAGAATTTTAACTAAAAATTCAAATTATTTAGTAGGTTTTGGATTATTTACCTGATCTATTTCTTCCTGAATGAGTTTTGGAAGTAGTGTTTTTCAAATATATTCACATTACCTAATTATTCAGATTTATTTCCATAAATTTCCTTACTACTTTCCATTATTATACTTTAAATAACTATAGAATTAATATTGGTTTTATCTCTCTTATTTTTTTTTATATTGGTAAATTGTCTTTTTTTCTTATCACTGGATAGTTGTGTATAATTTATACATTTTCAAATTTATAAATTTGCTTTTCAAATGGAAAGCTTAGACTTTTTTTTTTTTGAATTGGAAATTGGGGTGCTTTACCATGGAGCTACATCCCTACAGCTTTTGGATACCCTTTGTTGGGTTTACTTCCCAGTATTTTTTAATTTTTTATTTATATTTTGAGACAGGGTCTCAATAAGTTGCTTAGGGCTTCATTATGTTTCGGAGGCTGGCTTTGAACTTGTGATCTTCCTGCCTCAGTGTCCCTGGTCACTGGGATTACAGGCGTGGGCCACCATACCCATCTAGACTACTTACTTTTATGTAATTATTAATATGATTTTGGTTTAAATATATGAACTTGCTCTGTGTTTCTCTTTATCTCATCTATTCTTTGTTCACTTGTCCTCTTTTGATTTAAGTATTTTTTGTGATTCTGTTTCTTTCCTTCAGTTTATTAACTATAACTCTTGTTTCAACATGTAAGCAGTCCCTTACAGGCTTATGGTATACATCTTGTTCAGTTAATGTCATACATTCTACTTAATGCATGTTATAAATCCCACTATACATTGTAATTGTTTTCATTTCAATCAGTCAGTTATCTTTTTAAGAGATTTAAGTAATAAGACTAAAGCCTTGTACATATGTACCATGCATTTGTCATTTCTGTTGCTTTTTCGTCCTTTGTGTGGATCTAGGTTTCTGTGTACTTAATTCTCCTTCTACTTGAGGGACTTCCTTTAACATTTATCAGAGTTCAGTTTTGTAGGTAAGGTGTTATTTCAGCTTTTGCAAGTCTTTAATTCACTTTTGTCTTTGAAAGACATTTTTTTGTAAGATAGAGAATTCTAGGTTGATTTTTTTTTCTTTTAGTAAGGATTTTGCTCATTGTCTTCTTTTGTTGTTTCCAATAAGAAAACCCTTTATTATATGTTTGTTCATCTGTATGTATTTTATATTTTCCTCCAGTTACTTCTAATATTTTCATCCTATAACTGACGTTCAATAGTTAGTCTGCTATGTTCAATTGTGTAGTCTTCTATATTTATGTATTATTTTGTGCTTGGACTTTGTTAGTGTCTTGGATATAGGTTTATGTTTTTTGTCAAATTTAGAAAATTTTCAGCACTATTTTTAAAAATGTCTTTTCTGTCCCTCTTAGAGACTACAGTTACTCATATATCTGGTCATTAAAATTGTCTCACATTTCACTGATGCTTTGTTCATTTTTTGTCAATTTTTCTTTTTCTGTTTCATTTTGGATCATTTTTATTACTATGTCTTCAAGTTCAATAATCTTTTCTTCTGACACATCATCTGCCATTATTCCCAGTCTGAATATTTTACAAAGCAGACATTGTAATTTCTACTTCTAGAAATTCAAATTGAGTCTTTTTATGTCTTCTATTTAAGATATTCAACCTTTTCTCTACATTTTGAATATATCAAATTAGTTTATAATAATGGTTTTAATACCATCTGGGGGCATATCTGAGTTAGTTTTGATTGGCTGATTTTTTTTCCTCTTTTCATTGTAGGTTATATTTTTCCTTCTTTTTTACATACTTGATAGTTTTTTAGCATATGTCAAGCATTGTGAAATTTGTCCTGTTGATTGCTAATTATTGTTGTGTTTCTAAAAATGTTCTGTAGCTTTGGACTTGAATTGTGATTAGTTTACTTGGAAATCTATTAATCCTCAGGGGTTTATTTTTCTGCTTTGTTAGGTGGATCTAGAGTGGTGTTTGTTTATCCTCATCCCTGAGGCAATAGTCTTCATAGTTCTTTAACTGACACCAATGAATTAGGAGGTTTTCCCTTTTGGTATTGATGATAGGCATAATTATGGTCATTTGTGTTCTCTGGGGGCTTTTACCTCTAATCCTCTAAATGGTTCCATTTCTGGCCTTGGGTGGTTTTCTTCCATGGAATACTCTTTGGTACCTAACTGAATGAATACACATTGGGGACCATCTACAGTTCTTTGGAATTCTCTTCTGTGAGTATTCTGCCATGCAAACACCAGTAATCTTGACTTCTCCTGGACTCCTAGCTCTGCCTCCCTTAACTCAAGGTATTATTTGGATTCCCCCTCCCTACCTTACAATATGAAACATTCTCTAGGAAGCAAACAACCTCCCCAAACAAACAAACAAACAAAAATCTGGATCCATCCTAGGTAGATATCAACTCATCTGTGTCATAATTTTCAGAGGTAATTTAGCTTCATTTGCAATGTGTTGACAGCCATAGTTGTATATATTTTGTCTAGTAATTCAGTCATTTCAAACAGGAGAATAAATTTGGTCCCTATTACTACATTTTGGCTGGAGGCCTTGTTTTTCTTCTTTTATTGTTTAAATGCTCAGAACTTTTTTGTGTTAAGCAGTCCTTGTTCTCGTGTTATTGATATTTACTTAAGCCTGCTTCCCTCCTCAATCATTAACCTCCTAAGAGCATACAACATTTATTGTTGTCTAAGTCTTGGTACTAATATAGTGACTAACACATAGTAGGTGTTTTATACATGTGTGTCAAATGAATGAAACAAAAAAAAGAAGTACATGTGATTCTGTTATTATCTGTTATATATTTTACAGGCATATGGGTATAATGCACACTTTATATTATATATTTGTGACTGTGTATATATATATATACATACACACATACACACACACACATATATATGTGTGTGTATATATATATGTGTGTGTGTGTGTGTGTGTGTGTATCTCTTACATTGCATTTATAGTTCTGTAATTCTTTTTTTTTTATACAACCAAGAGATGCTTAGTAAGAGCTTTTTTTTTTTTCAGCAAAGAATGGTTGATTAGGTTTTATTTCAACAAAATGAACAACAAGATTGATGCTTAAAATGTAAAGGTGTTACCTGCACAGTCTTTACTCACTCTGAATATTAATAAGTATGTAAGTATGAATGTTGAATATTAACGAAGAAATACTAGTTCCAAGATACAGAAAGGGAAAACCCCTAACAAATTCTATAGTTAAATATCTTGTGTAATTTTTATAATTTCATTGCAAAAATAAAACTGCATTTTGCAATTACATTGCAAAATAACTGTGTTTTGGAAATACGCATCTGTTTGTGTCACCATCACAGTTGGAAAGAAGTCTTTCAGAACAGTTTTGCCTCCTCCTCCCAGCTTCATTCAGAGTTCCAGGGGAGTAAGGTCTGAAAAAGAGCAGATCCATCTCTAGTGAGCATGAAATCTGGTGACCTTAGCCCTGACCTTTAATCTGCTAAAGCAGCGAGATGAAGGCATTTCTCTGAGATGCTAGAGAGGATATGAACCATTAAAGTTAACAGTGGCTGAACTCATTCCATTACTTTTAATAACATTATATCTGTGTTTGTCTGCTTGATGTAATGATAACTTAGTGAAGGAGAATTAATTCCACATATTATCTACATAAAGGATAATGAGGGAAATCAGTTCCCTCTAAGGAAGTTTCATTAAATTTGGGTATAAGCCAATCTACTTTAGATTGGTCCCTGGCTCTTGGATGACATTCAAGCCTGTAGGCTCTGAGAGAATGAACAAGGCCATATTTGAATCTCAGGGAAGCAGATGCAGAAGGTTTTGGAGGACCCCTGTCACTGAAATTCCCTTCCCTTCTGGAAAAGCAAACTGCTAGTTTGTTGACCATCAGGTGCAAAATATAATTTTTCCCACATCCCAACATTATGTCTGCTGAGATAGTTTTAATTCATATGATTTATGCCTAAATTATTTGATCTTTGGGTCTGATGGCTCCTTGAGGTTTTTCAAGTAATGAAAACAACAAATGAGCCAATAAATAGTGAATTAATAAATATTCAGGGCCAGTAAAGAGAAATATTTTGCATTTTTTTTAACAGAAGAAGGTTAAAGCAATGTCTTCTAAGTTAATTGACAGTTTTGAAAGTCTGTCCTTGTTAAACTCATGAGAAGTATTGATATTATATGTTAGTAATTCTCTGGTGAAATGTAGAACATTCAATTTTCATGTAGGTTTAGAATGCAATTAATTTTTGGAAGTCTTTAACTGAGCAAACAATTTGATGTCTGTAAAACAAAAAAGTAAATTCACTAAAATATACTTGCTTTGAATTAAAAACAAAACTTATCAAAGGTAAATTATACCTAAATTGTTTTATTAAAAAAATGTTAGTTATGCTGAATTGTTTCATGTGTATATATAGAATTCTTAGATGCTAATGCATTAATAACTCAGACTAGATGGGGAAGAGCGGTTATATATAACAATACTGAGTTACAGAATTTATTTTAATAGTTACTATGATCTGAGTTTTCATGTCCTTTCTGAATTCCAATGTTGAAATCCTAACCCTCCGGTTAACAGTGTCTGTAGAGGCTTTTGTGGATGGAACTAGTAAAATTGTAAGAGGGCTCAAGGAGCTGCCCTGCTACCTCCTAATTCCCAGGACTCAACTGAGAGGCACCATCTATGAACCAGAAAGAAGTTCTCCACCAGATATAGAATCTGTTGGTACCTTAATCCTGGACTACCCACCTTCAAGGATCATGAGATTAATTTATGGAATTTGTTAAGACAATGCTAATGGTGCTTATTACTTCTAAATAATTTTTAATAATATAATAATTATAAATCAATGTAAGTTACAGGGTTAGTGCTTAGTAAAAGTACTTAAGAGCTTAAGGTAGTAAAATCAAAGAGGAAGAATTGAAGGAACCATTGACTCAGAGTTGGAAGGACCTTGCTATTAGGTTGGGTGTTTTACTAAATGATACCAAGGTAAATGAATGAACATGCAAGCACTCTTTTTCTCAAATTAAAAAAAAAATTCTTCCCAATATTTTTAAGGTTTATCCAAGATTATTTATGTTTATTTTTCTTTATATTTGATTACAAGATTAATCTATTCAACTTATTAAGAAGAACATTCTATTTAAAGATAACCTCTAGTGTTCACCTCCAAAGTTCTTCAAATTTTAAATTGATGGAGCCCTCATGAATAAAAAGATTCTGTATTTATAATTCCAGAATAAATATCATAGCAATGGGAAGCAAGTTTCTTTGGGGACTTGAATTATTCACAAATTGAGGAATTGAGCTAATCCCATATGTCGATTTTCAATTTACAATTATTATGTGCTTAATCGTTTATGGTTATTTGAGATCATGAAGAATGTGCTAATAGGATGTAAGGATGGAGAATGAAACGAACATGGAAAATGACATGATATGACTAACAAAAGATTTGACCTAGTAAAATATGAAAAAAAATTGATTGATGGTAAAAAGGTTGCATTAATGGTAGGGGTAGGATGACAAAAGGCAAAGGGGAACCAGAACAAGGAGGATATTGTCTTTTATATATGTAATTTTGTTGTTGTTGTTGTTGTTAAGGGCAATGTAAAAGTAGATGCCATTATATTGAAGAATTCTATTTTAGAGTCAAAAATTTTAATTTTACCATTTTTAACCCAAAGTAACTATTATAGATTAAATGATGGGAAAACCATCCATTCTTTATGCATGCTGTGCAGTGTGTGGTGCTATCCTCTATTTTCATAATCAGATGCATCCTCAATAACTGCTAAGTAGGTAGCAGTAGGTCTTTTTTTGCTAGAGAATTTACTCTAGCAATCTGTGGGTGCTGGAAAGCAAGCAGAGATTTATGCTCATCCTCATGTACACACAACATATTTATTTCAGCACCAGCAACCATAGACCTCTGGAGAAGCCCTGGGATAAGGCTCTGAGGTCAGCAAGGAGAAGCAGGAAGACACAGTTACTGAGAAGCTGCTTTTCATTTATTCAGAAAACATTTATTGAACACTTATATGAACCAAGCATTCTTCTAACCTCCGAGAATACACTAGGGAAGCCCATAAGGTTCACATTCTTATGAGGAAAAACAGAAACCATAGGAGAGCAAGTGTGTTTATCATATGTCAGCTGCTGATGAAGGTTTGGAGAAAGAAGAAGGCAGATGGGGAGTGCTGAGGGATGGTTTTCATGTAGGGTAGGTAGAGGCAGCTTCCCTGATCATGTGACATGTGAGACTTGTTGAATAAGTGAAGAAGAAAATGACAGGTGAAGCTGGGAGCTGTGTTCACACAGAAGGAGGAGGTGGTACAAAGCTACTGTGGGGAAGGTGTGCTTGGCTTGTTGAAGAGCAAGAGTCCCGTGCAATTGCACAGAGGTGGGTCAGGTGAGGTGAGGTCAAAAAAAACCAGGAAAGGCAGTATAGGGGCAGGTTGTAGTCCCTCATGAGTCACAAACAAGACTCAGACTTTTTAAGCAGAAGATTGACAAGGTTGGATTTCACTTTTAACAGTATCACCTTGCCTCTTGTGTAGGGAACCGATTGTATGGAGGCCAGAGATGCAGCAGAGAAAGTAGTTAGAAGGCTTTGCAATAACTCAGGGAAGAGTCAGGTACAGTGGCACATGCTTGTAATCCCAGTGGCTTGGGAGGCCGAGGCAGGAGTATTGTGAGTTCAAAGCCAGCCTCAGCAAAAGCAAGGTGCTAAGCAACTCATTGAGACCCTGTGTCTAAATAAAATACAAAATAGGGCTATGGATGTGGCTCAGTGGTCAAGTGCCCCTGAGTTCAATCCTTGGTACCAAAACAAAACTAAAACCAAAAAACACCCAGGGAAGAGTTAATGCTAGAACAATAGTGATCAAGAAGAAGAGAAGCAGGATTCTGAGGTAAAAACCAACAGAATTTGCTCATAAATTGGATTTGGGGTATAAGAAAAAGAGAAATGTCAAAGATTACTGTAAGAAATTTTGGTCTGGTTAGCTGGGAGGATGGAGCTGCTGTGTACTGACATAAGGACAGGACAGTGACATAGGAAGGACAGTGAATAACTTGGTTTACATGCATGCTAAGTTAGAGATACCTATTTAACATTCAGAAGACTTCAAGGTAGATGGAAGAGATGAACCTGGAATCCAAGGGAGAAGTTCTGAGTTCTGACTAGAGATGTGAACTGGGGAAGACCATCAGTAGATCAATGTGCCTTGAAAGATACGCGATGAACTTACCTAGGGAGTGAGTGCAGGTAGAGGAGGGTTGTGAGGTCTCAGCTCTGCCAAGTGTGAAGGTGGGGAAGATGGAGAAGAACCAGCCAAGGAGAGGAAGGAGAAGACAGTAAAGTAAAAAGACAGTCTTGAATGAATGGTGACCCTGAACCCAAAGGAATGAAGCATCT
Source organism: Callospermophilus lateralis (assembly GCF_048772815.1). Taxonomy (NCBI): domain Eukaryota; kingdom Metazoa; phylum Chordata; class Mammalia; order Rodentia; family Sciuridae; genus Callospermophilus; species Callospermophilus lateralis. The sequence continues at coordinate 72,167,250 of NC_135310.1, read as the reverse complement.
CAAGAAAGGGCAAGCAATGCAGTCCTGGCTTCTCAGTGATCTGACCACAACCTATATGAGAGGGTTTCATGTGGCCAGACTAGTGTTCTGTGTCCTCCTGGCAGCATCTTGCAATCAGGAGTTTTTGTTTTTTTTTTTAAAGAAAAGGCTAAACAGAGGACTGGTTAGGAATGATCCTCAGACACAGTTTCCAAGGGAGGTAATGCACAGTCCTTAATGAATTCTTGTCCCCTCTTCATGCAGTTATATGTGGGACTCATCCATTTGGATCAATCCACAAGTCTTGAGTGCTTCTGTTTTTATTAAGGAGACACAACTTGTCAAATTGACAGGATGCTGGTTTCATCAAATGGTAAAAAATGTTTTCTACACCTAGTCTGTGATCTAGCAGAAGGGCAGTTATAGATGAAGATATCAATAGGAGAAGGAAAGGCAGTATCTATCACTGTGTAGTGTGGCTCTTTTGATCAGAACTGGAACTGATTTCACTGGGCTGCATTCTTGACCCCATGCTATCTTCCCACACTCACCTATTATCACATTGTAACCTGAGGTACTTTACTGAAAACGACAGACATTATGATATTAAGCAGTCCCAGAGAAGTTCAAGTATCCCTGGATCTAAAGGAGAGACATTGGAATTTGAACCTTCATATGACTGACTTCAAAGTTCATTATTTCCACACAAGGCTTTGTTGCCCAGCCCATAAGATACAGTTCCTGCAGTTCAGTGCCTATAGACAAACTCAGTGGAAAGTTTTGCATAGGGCAAACCATCACACAAGGCATTATATGATGACCCAGGTCCCGTCCATATTCCTGATGTTCATCTTCAAAGGAAAAAGTGTGCAAGGAAGGCTTCAAGGAGGAAGAAGGCCCTATGTGGATTCTGAGATGAGTAAGACTCAAACAATAGAGAGAGGAATTGCATTTTAGGATCAAAGGATAGGGCTCTTCACAGTGGCCTTACTGTAGGAAAAGACAATGCATGAGGACTCAGTTTCGTTGATTTTTTTTTTTTTTTTTGTTTAGTTGTTTTTGGTCAAATTTTGAATCTCATTTGGTGGGGGTACATGTGATGCTATTGATAACTCTCCTTCTTAACTGTATTAGGATTCTAAAAAAAATAGAAGCAGTAGAATCCATCTAGAGAGAAATGTATCATAAGGTACTGGAGTATGCAATTATGGGGGCTTTCTGAAAGCCGCATGGCCAGGAGAGCTGGTGTTGTTGTTCAAACACCTGAGAGCTGAGAGCCCATGGTACAGCTTTCAGGCCAAGACTGATGGCCAGAAAACCAGGCTGGTGGAGGGCAGAAGATGGATGTCACAGCTCAAGCTGTCAGGTATCTCCCTCTGTCTTTTTGTTCTATTCAGACCCTCAGTGAATTGGATGATGCCCACCCACTTTGGGGAGGGTCATCTGCTTTATTTATCTTTATAACTCAAGTGATAATCTCTCCCAGAAACACCTTCATAGACACACCCAGAAATAAAGTTTAACCAGATACTTGGGCATTCTGTGATCCAGTCAGTTTTATATCTAAAAGTAAATACCACATGAATTAAGTATAGCAATGACATCCATCTATTAAGGAATATATCATCCCTTTCATTGTTGTCCACTGGAAATTGGGCAGAGCTCTGGGAGTTGAATTTCTTCTACTATAAAACAGGGACATATACATTTGTCACAGGTATCTTCTGGGTATTCACTAAAACAGTATACATGGTCATGCTTTGTAAAGTGTAAACACCATACAGATACATCATGGGTGTCATTATTCAATTTCATCAAGTACAATAGTGCTAGAGGAAAAGACAGAAATAACAATAAACATTTACTTTGGGGTCTTTGCTTGTGGTTCCATGTCCTAGTTTGGCTGAAGGATTTTTGTATGTTATAGAATAGAATAGCTTTGGAAAGATTTGAGCCCTATCATTTATGTGAGACATTTCTATCCCTTTACAGAAGCACTGTGCTGTATCCAGCTCAGCTGCCAGCGGTACTGATGGAATGCAAAACAATGATAGGACCCCAGAGCTATTCTTGATTGACCCAAGGACTTCAAAACTAAAATAATCCAGTCTATTATGTTTCATTTCCTGCAAAATACTGCAAAAAACTGATAAGTTCTGGCCCCTCTTGCTATTACAAGGAAACAGTCAAATTGAACAGTCCCTCCAGCCAATGTCAGAACAATCTAGTAGATTCTGCCCAAGAAACTTACCACATGAAGATCAGGACTCCCTCTTCAGCAGGGAGTATCCCATTTTGGGGGTCTTTCCAGACTGATATCAGTCACTGTGATTCTAGCATTCTGCACAGGTCATTTGGCCATGGATTTTTAGGGGAGGTAGATAAGCAGGATGTTTTTATATGGCTTATTGATCTTTTAAAGGTGTCTAGGGAAGTCCCTTTGGTAGCTAAAAGACTTAATGTTCAATTTTGATCAGTTAAGGGAGTCTCAAAGCTATGATTAATTTCAAAAGAAGATACATATGGTAACTTACCTAACTTTCTCTATAACCACAAATTTCACCAGTGCATCAGAAGGTCAAAATCCAAAGTATATTTCATTTCTTCTTTATTGTTTACCTTTGCTTTAAATATGTAATATTAGCCTTTTGTATATAATAGCAGATTGTTTTAGTTGGGTTGTTCTGTAAGATACTTGCTGAGCCTGTTATTCCATGGCTGAAAACATGGTAGATTAGAATTAGAAGTATAGACAAGGTATACCTGAGACTCTGACAGAGTTCTGTTCTAGATACTGCTCTGTTCTACCAAGTTGCTCTGGGTCCATTGAAGGATTTTTACTATAAACCATGGGTATTCTCTTACCAGGTTCTCTTTTAAGTGACTTTTCCTTTTTGCCTTTCTCCCAAGGCATGACAGCCTTTGCGCTTAGGAGTCCACAAATAATGACCCACTTGAATCACTTCAGTTCCAGTCTAACACCTGGGGGATCCCGTTAACCTTCATTCAGCATCTGCTTCCCTTGGCCTGGAGTGGTACCTGAGATTCTTCATTTTTAGCAAGTTCCAGTGATGCTGCTGCTGCTGGGACATGGGCTGCACCGTGAGTAAAGGATTTATTGGTCTGGGAGGCTCCTCAAAATCCCAATTAGATTCCAGCTCAAGTAATAGTACAGGACTTAATATGATGTATAACAAAGAAATATTGTCTTTTAACAGCATTTCTCTGCCTGTACCCTGGGATCTAGCATAAAATGATTTCATTTTATTTATCAAATACTCTCTGCAAAACATATTGCTATAAAATCAGTTAAGTGTTTGTGACCAAATAGAATGACGAAAGTACTATAATTGTCTAAAGAGTGATGTATGAGAAATTCACTAGAGCTATCTGGGTGCACAGGATCTTATAGCTCCTTTCATTCATCAAAGGTTTTCCTCTATAGATGTCAGCCAGGAGGTTATCTGTATCATAAACACTATGCAAAGCTTTTTTGGATCCTTTCTCTGGGACAGGTTGCCTCCATTGACTATGTTATCAATCAGGGCATAAACCACAGCCTTAATGTTATCTGAGACTCAGAAGTTCACCCTGGCACACTAACTGCTGGGGAATTGTGAGTTGTGGGATTGCTCTAACATAGAGCACATTGTGCTGTGAAGATTATGGAATCTTATTAGAAAAGGCTCTGCCCCAGATTTGTAGCAGTTAAAATCAGAGTATTTCTTTCAGATACCTTAGGGAAGATGAAAAATGTTGGAACCTGTTTCTATTTACTCATGTGTACTCCCAGGATGCAGAGCCAGCAGCAGGAGCTGCAGCAGGCCTCACTTATTAGTACGAATTTCCCCTTTGGGGCGTTATTTAAAAATATTTGTACATATTTCAAATCCCTCAATCTGGTTTGTGGCAAATGGTTGCTTAAGCAACTTCTTAATTATTTTGTTCAAGTTTTTGCAGAAGGACTGTTGCAGATATTTGGCGAACAGCTTAGGTTTTTGAGGGCTTTAACTACCTCCTCAATAGATTTCAGGAAAGGGGAGAAAAATCAAGGGGTGTTAAATTATTACTCTCTTTGTGTAGTATGCGCAAATAGAATTGATTATGGACCTCAGTACAGGAAAGAAATACTTGCACAGCTGCATGGTAATAATTTTTATGTGTGTTAAAATTATGTTCTTGCGATTTTGTCATAATATTCCAGAGTGAAGCTTTGGAAGAATGACATGGTTATAATAATAGTAAACGGAGTTAACTCTGCAGATCTCAGGTAATAAATTATCTCATGAATTTGAAGATTAAACGTAAGTAAAATCATACAAAATCAATGGTAGATAAGTAGAAACAAATAAAAACAAGTGTTATTTTGCAGTGATATTAAGTGAAATCATTCACTAGAGAAGACCAAATAAGTCAGGTCAAACTTGGATTTAGGCAAATTTTGATTAGCAAATTTATGCTTGGTCTTTGTTCCCTCTTTTGTTTGAATTACTATGGGCAGCTGGAAAGACTTGCATCAATGTGGCGGGGGATTCAGACTCATGGGCTTTATGGATGGAAGATATCCAAGACCCTAGATTATCTTGAAGCATCATATAGTCAATTTATTCTTTGCAGCCTTGTTGTGAGGAGGAATGGTGTCATATTCTAATAGATGGCTGATTTGAAGCAGATGTGCTGGGCACTTGGAAACAGCTTCAATACTGTCTCCCTGCTTTTCTAGTTATCCAATTATGTGTCTTGCTGTCTTAATATGTATATATATGGATGTATATTAAGAAAGACCAGTAATAGGTGGTGAGAAGGACTGCCAGCATGACTGATCTGTCCTCCTACATCAGATTGTATAGGAAACAACCAATTAGAAAATATAATCATGCTGAGCTTCACTTACTCTCTCTGTCTTCTCTCACCCTCACACTGTATATTTTGGGTAGATGTGACTGTTCACGAAGACACTTGTGAATTAGAACTTAGGAAGGAATCTAAATTTTGAGTGATTGCAATGACAGAATTTGTATCCTTCTAGTTATTATTCTGTTGAGTGGCCCTCTGAAATGATTAAGAGTGTTTTCTGGTAAATTAAGTTGTCAGGGCAAAATAAAGTGAGGTTACATATATATGTGTACATATGGGTGCATTAATATGTTTATGTGCACATATGTGTGTGTATATCACACAACACATGAGCTTTCTGAAAATTATCCTTTTGAAAATGATGATCTGTGTCATTGAAGTTTCTTAGTTTTGGAAGAAAAGGAACATGAAGAAGGCAAATAGAGATGAGACAACTCTAAGATATGGTTTTGGAATAAAATCCATAATCTCCATTCCATGAAGAACTTTGCTCTGACTATGAAATTAACAGTTATATGTCAAAAGCTTAAACTGTCTAAATGCATAGATATCAGCTTTATACAGGGCATTTAATGGTCACTACAAAGATAGTTTCATCTACACCCATTTTATAGGAATGAACTAAAATTCCACAACTCTAAACCAGGGACAGAGATTTTTATATCCACTTCATCTCACTAGATCGAGCTCTCAGGTAGCCTACTCCTGGTTAAAAACTTAATAAAGCAAAACAGAACACAAAACCAAAGACAAAAGGTTCTATAGTGTAAATAGTTCATTTTTATAAAGAAGCAATCTGAGAAAGTTTAATTTTCCCAAGTGGCATAGTCAGTAAACAGCAGAGCTGAGAAGAGAATTTAGGTAATCCACCCCCAGAGTTCATGTTCTTGAGTTCATGTATCAGTAATCTATAGAACCTGCGGTCCAAGGGAAGTTCTTTTAAATTTGTTTTGAAACTCTGTTGCTTTTTCTTTCCTTCATTTCACAAATAATAATTGGATGTCTTTATATGCAATTCTTTCTGCTAGTGGGGTGGGAGGAGACAGCCAATTATTCAATCAGTTATTTATTTTGTATTGTGAAAAGTACTGAGAAGCAAAACAAACTTTAAAAATAGATGATGGGGCGGGGGTGGGGCCCAACCCAAGTCAAGGGTAAGGGAAGGGTCCTTGAGGAAGTGGAACTTGAGCTCAGCAATGATGGGCAAGCACATATTTACTCTAGGCAAAGGGAAGAGCTGTGAAAAGCTTTGAGGCAAGAATAGTATGGCACCTGGGCAGGCCTGAAAGGGGGCCAGAGTGCTTGCAGGGAACATAATAGGATATGAGGCTTGGGAGACCAGTTCCAAATGCAGAATCAGCAAGATGTTGAAGGCCACATTAAAGCTTGGTGCTTGTTCCTAAGAACAATGAGCTCTTGGTACTTATTGAGCTCATGTGTTGTTCTCATCTACATGAAAAAATACCATATTAAGAGAGGGAAAAAGCTGAAGTTTCAGTATCTAATTTTCCCTTAGAATTTATGCCAGAGCTTTAATTCCAGATGATCTAAGACAGGGGTCAGCATTCTTTAAAACAAGGTGCTTAACTAGCACTTCTTATTATCCTACGGGCAGGGGCAGTGCCAAGCCTCACAGGGGCAACATGGGAGCTGAGAGCTGCTCGGGACATCAGGGATCAGCTGTGTCCTCTGGTAGGGCCTCTCTGCCACTGCTGCCTGCGAATAGCAGCTTTCCTCCCTCTTTCCCACATCTCAGTTCTGAACTCTTACACAACAAGATGGCTTTCAGACAGCCTTTGCTCTTTTATTTTTAGTGGGTTTAGAGGATCTTTCAGTCAATGCCTAAATAAAAGAAGTTCCCAACTCATAAACTTTCATTTTTGAAGTTGATATACAGGAAGACAGGGTGACCTTGGACTTGCCCTTCTATCATCACGTAGGCTTGCTTTCCCTGGTGCCTGAATCTGTGCTCCAGGCAGTGTAAGTTCACGTAGAAGTGCGGTTATAAATTAAGTGACAGTTCTCTTCCTGGACAAGCCCACAATTGCATTAAATATCTGGCCACTGAGCCCAGTGATAGCAGGACAATGCATCTCAGAAGGAAGGAAAGGAAGAAAAGAATTTCCTTCCTTCCCTCCTGGGTGTGATTTTGAAAGAGGCACATTTCTGTCAAATTAGAAAGATCAAAGAAAACTCTGTCCGGGTGGGGGCAGGAAGAGCTCTTATTGAAGAGGTCTCCAAAGTAGGGCCTCTAAGTGGGTGGTGGCAGTGTGGACTGGGTGTGGGAAGGCTGGGATGGGCCCCTGCTTATGTTATAGTAAGGCTGGTACTGCAGCTGCTCTCTGATGCTCTTTCTGAGTCCCTGCATGGGACAAGAAAGACTGGTGACAATTCTTTTGTTTCCTGGTTTTCTTGAACAGAAAGCCTGCAGGTGACTGGGGACTCTCTCTTCCTCTCTCTCTCTCTCTAGCCTGCTTTTGCAAAAATTGAAAAGCAGAAGTACTCTTTAACATTTCTATAAGAGAACAGCGTGTGCAATAGAAAACAAGTGAAAATTATCAAGTATAGCTCCTGCAGCAGCACTGGCCCTGCTCAATAAGAAACCTAGGGCAGAGGTGGCAGCTGCCAGTATGCTGGAAGCCACCAGAAAATCCAGGGCAGAGCCAATGCAAGGCCCCTTGAGAGCTGCTTCAAGGAGCAAGAGAACCCCACTAATGATCCCCAATCCTTCCAGTTAGAGAATAAAACCAGAAAGCAGAGCAGATAAGAGCCACCCCAAAGATAAAACTCTAAGCTCCTTCAGAGTCCATTGTGTGGCCTTGAATTCCCAGAACCTATGTTGGCAGGCCACAGAATGCATCCTTAATTGCTGACAAAAAGAATCAGACACTGGAGACATAAGGAAGCCACTCGAATAGTGGAGGGGCAGGGGCAAGGCATTTAATTTCTGAGCATGTGCTATGGAGGAAGATGGGGGTAAGAGATTTTCTCTCTTGTCTAGAAAAACTAGAAAGACATCTCATTTTCCCAGGCTGGGGAAGCTAGCCAGCAAGAAGACACTACCTGTCACAATACTGGAAAATTGCAATGGAGATTTTACTTTTCATAAATAATTATTGTGGAAGACTTGAATATCTTACTGCTGCTTATTGAAGTACTATACTGACTCAAACAGCCTTATGGGTACATCATTTTAATGTATGCACTAAGCAGATGGGATTTGTGATAAGCACAACTATCCACTGTAGCCAAGATTTCCCATTGCATGTCCCATGAACAGAAGTCGTAATGGGTGCTTTACCAGGGTGGGGAGGGGAGAAGGAAAGGAATATAAAGTGTTTGGCCTGAGGGAATAGAGTGGACTAGACTCCTTCCTTCTTTTGGAAGTTTGTCTTCTAAATAGCATATGATGCTCGGGACTACAGTGAACTGGCTTGCTTTGTGAAATCCCATTTCCTAGGCTCGAATGAACATAGAATCCATTGCTATATAGCTAAAATTTTCCACACTGTGGGAAATATTGCTGCTGAATGTTTTGGAAAAGCCACTTGAAGTTTCACTTGGTTGTGGATGATTACAGAATCACAGGAAGTTGAAATTTTCATTGGACAATTTTGAATGACCTCTGGAGCAGAGGCATGAGGCAATGGCTGTGTTTCTTCATGGGCCTGGATCTAGAGTCAAATAAAGCCTGGTTAAAACCAAAACCAAACCAAAACAAAACTATCCTTGGTTTATCTGCCAGTAAACAAACTACAGCTAATTGCTTTACCTTCCCGTGCGCCATTTCTTCACGGTGGTCTTACTTCCTTTTCTCAGAAAGAGAAAAAAAAGCAGAGTGTCTTTTTCAATGAAACCTGTCTCTGTTGTAGTTACATAGAAGTAGCATTTCCTGTTTTCCAGCATTCTCCTTTTCTGCTGTTCCTACCAGCAAGATGCAGAGAAGTCAAATGGTAGTCCCTGCATTTACAAAGGAAAGAAAGCACTGCTAGGAGATGTCAGGGTGCTATATAATTACTAGATGGGTGGGACCCTTCTTGTGCTCCTCTAAAATGGGCCACTGCACATACAGTTCACAGGATAGAATCTTGGCCAGAGAGAAGTAAAACTGAATTCACTTCTGACCATATCTCTAGCTGGGTTTGCAAGTTTTGCAGTGATTTGTCCGAAGGAGGTTGTTTCCATTATGGTGCTCTTTATACAAAAGGTTATTTAAAATAAATGGTGACCTTTATCCACTAGGTGGCGCTATATCCTTTGTTCTCCGATGAATGCTTCACCTTAAACTAAAAAAGGATATAGTTTGGGTGGGAAGTCACCAAAGACAGTGGATACTCTTCTCTTACCTTGTTGTGGATGACACATTCCTTTGAACAATGTTTGGAGAATAGGCATGCTTTCGTGATGGGAATAAGAAAGATAATGTGTTAGGTTGTCCTGTGAAGTGCAGCAGAGAGAGAGAGCTGAGTGGAATCAGACTGCCTCATTTTGAATTAGGTCCCAAGCCTTGCTAAATGCATGGAAAATGAGATATTATTGAACCCATCCCTTATTTTACTTCTTATTAGCTTTATTATCTGCTAAATAGCTTCTTTATAAGCCTCTCTCTCTCTCTCTCTCTCTCTCTCTCTCTCTCTCTCTCGTTGTGTATTAGATGAAATTTATGTAAAATACTTATCCAATAAGCTGGGACACACTAATTCCTCAGAAATATTATTAGTTGTGATTATCTGTCATTTCATTTTTCATTTGACTCCATGCCTGGTAGGAAACAACTTCATGTTTTGATGTTAAGATGTGAAATCCTGTTTCATGTTTCTGAATTGCCTGCATTCTTCTTCTATCCTGTGGGTGCCTGCATGCCTTCAGCCTTCTTAACTCCTGGCTTGTTTCCCCTAAAACAGTGTACTTCAAGCTTTATTGTGTATCAGATCACCTGCAGGGCTTGCTAAAGCAAAGTGCAGGGCTCTATTCACAGAGTTTTGTATTCCTTGAGTCCCAACGTGGGCCTGAGAATCTACATTTCTAATGGATGCAGGGCTGATTCTGATGCTGCCCCAGACCCTTGTCCTGGAAAGGACTGTCACCCTTGCCCTGCTTCCCACTGATGGGCTTCATTTAGGCAGAGCAGCCTGTGACTTCAAGTTAGAACTGCTTGTGCTTATTGCCTGCTGCTCCTGTCCAGACTTGTTCCCTTTCCCAGTTCTGTTTGTTGTGAAATCTAAAATGCCCTATTCTAGAGATTTGTTTCCTTGGAAAATACTCATGATGAGGCCTGCAATTCCACTTTGTCATTTCTTATCATCAGACCCTTTCTATCCTTTAAGAATTGTGATAGGATTCACACCAGAAGTATCCAGAGCGACCCAGATGGATTGCTTAGAGGCCAACATTTGGGTAAGAAATAGCAGAAGATTCTTCCACATTAAAAAAAAAAAAAAAAAAAAAAAAAAGAATGACCTTTAGCACTATGCATGGCACATGGTAAATGTTCACACATATATGCTGAATGGAAAAGTGATCCAGGGAAGCTGGTTATGGACTAGTGAAAGGAGACCTCGCCAGTGAGAAGACTTTCCATTTACCAGCTGTGTGACAGTGGGAAAATCATTTCATGAACCATAGACAACTCACAGCTATTTGGTATTACTGTGATTTACAGCCACATATTGATTACTACGGCATGTTCTCTTAGGTTGAACCAAATGAAATTGCCTCTATTTGGCCATTTTTGAATGACAAAAATGGCAGCTTTACATAGTTCAACCTAATAAAACTTCTGTATTTTAAATTAGGCACATGCTTAATGGAACTATTTTTCCAATATGCTTTTAATTCCGAGGAACTGCATTCCTGCTTTTCTTTTTCTTTTTTTCTTCACAGCACATCCAAATGTTGAGGGAATATTTAAAAAATAAGCCTGATGTTGGCACTGTAAAAATTCAATTTTATTCCCAGTCCAAGATGATCCTTCATCACTATTTTCTCATTGGAAGAGTGATTCTCTTTCATTTGGAAACAACTGGCAGATGTTCCCTGCAGAGCTGGCTCCGTTTCTGTGGAATGCTGGGGTGTTGAAATTCCACCTGCAGAACTGACTTTCCTCTCTCCTCTCACCCTTTGACCCATAAACTACTTCCACTCCCCACTCCTTGTATTCAAAGGTACCTAAACTTTTGTTTTAATCTTCTGCAATACTACCCAGGCCCTCTTTCATATCTCTCTCTCTCTTTTCAAAAAAATAAAAAAAAATAACTTGAGCATAGGCAAGGGAGATTAGCTTTGTAAATTATACATGCCTCTCTTAGCTATGCAGGGAGCAATGTAAAGGTTTTAAATCCATCCACTTTTAAGTCCTAGAGCTTTTGGTGCCAGAAGGACAATAAGATACTCTTAGGAGAGACAATGCCTTACCATTCTATAGTCATTCAATAAATACTTATTGTACTCTGATTATATATGAGGAAACTCTGGCTTTCATTGGAATATGTTTATTAAAACACTTTGGTAACAAACAACAGGTTTTATTATGGTGAAAACTAGAAAAAAGTATGAGGACCCCGTTGGCAAAGGACTGTGGGAAAAGCACTCTAAGGAGGAACTGGGCTTTGATGACAGTCACAGAAAGGCATGAAGCAGACTAGTTTCACCATTCCACCTGATTTGACCATGCATCATAATTGTTGAAGGTAGAATTAGGTAAATAAACTTAATATTTTAAACCAAGATATTTGTTATGCAAATCTTAACACAAGAGGAGACCCAGGATGGAATCATGACCCCAGGTTGAGTCTCTGTGATTTTGGGCAAGTAAGTTACTTAGTTCTTAGTGCCTGAGTTTTCCCATGTGTACAATGTAAATGATGATAACTATTTCATAGAGTTATTGTGAGGATAAAATGAATTAAAACATGCAAAGTGCATAGAACAATGTCTGGGCAAATAACTATGTAAATATTAGCTAGTTTTAGTTTTAGACAATATCTCAGAAAATGCTAAATTATAAAAATACATAAATAATCAAGAGCTGCATTCTCTGTAGGAGCTGTCATAGCCTTGGCCTTTTGTAAGGTCTTCTGCATTTTTCCTCAGTGTTCAGTTTTAAACCGTTTTGAGATCATTATTTCTTTTAAAAAACCATTCAATACTCTACTCCGGTGGGTTTATTATCAGTAGGTTCTTTTCAGCCCCTTGATATTTAAGCTAAAACTTGTTTTTTCTTAATTCCAGTCTATTTTTCCTCATTAACATGCTTTAACTATGCTCATGGCTTTTTTCTTTCTCCATGTTTACCTCCTCCTGATATTTACAGAAGTACTGGAGAGAATTTGTGAACTTAGGCAAACTCCTCTGGAGAGCACTCCCCGGGGACCATTCACAGACATCACAGGTCTCTCCGTTGTGCTGTCTGCAGGCAGTGCCAGCATGGTGCGCTGGGCATTTCTGGGAATTTCTCATGAAGCAAGCAGAGAAAAAGCACAGGCCACCCACTTGTGAACTCAGAAGACTGGAGTTCTGCCCTAACCTTTGAGTCTCCTCAAGGGCTTTAAGTCATGGGATAAACTCACAGAGTACCGTCCACAGTCTTTCATATTTATATGGTCCTGTTTGGAACCGTGGGGGGTTGATTGCAGTCATGGCACCAAGACTCTCAGAGTCAGACTGTAGGGGTCTCAGGGATCCTACCCTCAGATTGTTTGTGCATGTTGTAAATATATTTAGTACTTTGACATTTTATGATTATTTCATTTAGTTGTTCTATCAGTCATGTTTTTTTTTTTTTTTTTTTTTTTTTTTTTTTTTTGGTGGGGGAAATACTTATAAATTTTATTTTTGCTTTTCTTGAATTATGTATCATGGTTCAACACTGGGGACTCTTAAACCCCAAAAGATGATCTGAATCTTAGTATGGAGCTTCGTGAGAAAAAAAAAATCATTTTTATTTCTACAAATTTTTCACAGTTTTTCCATGGATTATATGTATTTGTTGGACTATTTATGTCAAAGCATCATGTTAAGAGTCTAGATAGGCTCTGATAAGAAGTATACACTGGTTTCTATCCTAAAAACTACTATTTTTAATGCCATCTTAGAGGGAAAAGGTAGCCTCATTTTTATCCTATTACAAAATCGATCATTTTAATACTATAGATTTTGAAGAAATACTGATTCTGAGAGATGGAATAATATTTGTGCAACTAGATATAAGAACTGGATGTTGACTTATTCAAACAAAATGAATAAGCAAATGGGGTAGAATTCTTTGACAATCAAGATTTTTTTTTCTTTTCTAACTGCCCAATTAGGTTTTATCTTTAATATCCATCTGAGGTGGTGGATAAGACATGGCACCAAGATACTACAATTTGAAATGTTAAATCATCATTTTCTTCTCTTTGTTCTTTCATTTTCTGCTCAGACTTATTTTTAAGGCAAGTTTGGTCTTAGAGGTAAGTGAATTAAAATTAGTGCAAAGATATATAAAGTGAGTATTATTTTGGTCCAGCCAGTACCTCTAGGCCAAAGGTCATTGCCTCTCTGTTTTGTGATGCACTAATCACTTTAAAGAGTCAGAAGAGTCTTGTTTTTTAATCCAATCTGCCAGTTCATATAAACACATCAATGTTTATAGCAGCTTAACTCACAATAGCTAAACTATGGAACCAATCTAGGTATCCTTCAATAGATGAATGGATAAAGAAAATGCGGTATATGATGGAATATTACTCTGTCTTAAAGAAGAATGAAATGATGGCATTTGCTGGTAAATGGATGGAGCTGGAAAATATCATGATAAGTGAAATATGCCAATCCCCAAAACCCAAAGGCCAAATGTTTTCTCTGATATGCAGATTCTAATTCACAATAAAGGGGAAGGTTAAGGAAGAATAGTTACTTTGTATTAGGTACAGAAGAGTGAAGGGAGGGGAGAGTGTAAGGGGGTAGGAATGATAATATAATGAATCAGACATTATTACCTTGTGTGCATCTATGACTACGTGAGCAGTGTGATTCTACATCATGTACAATGAGAAGAATGAGAAGTTATACTCCATTTATGTATGATGTGTCAAAGTGCATTCTACTGTTGTGTATAACTAATTAGAACAACAAAAACAAAAAGAACAGAAGAGCACTGTACAGGGACAAAGGGCTGATTGTGATAGTGGTAGTGGTGATGCTGTAAAGGTCCAGGCCTCAAGGATGCCTTGGCTCCTGGGACCACTGATGGGATGGTAGGTAGATCATGGCTGTGCCCTCTGCCATGAGAGTATGGGGCCAACAGACTCTAGATGGAGTTTCTCAAACACATGTGGACATATGGAAGGGAGATGGGATGACCACCTTTCTATTGTCCCATCTTCCACTTAAATACTCCTGGTCAGGGCCTGAACTCAAAGATCCTTGCTGAGATATCCTAGCTAGTGGGATGTTTGAGATGTTCTGATAGGTCTGAAAGCAAGGCAAGAGACATTTGGTTTTGCTTAACTACTTCCAAGATTTTCCACACTAAAAAAAAATGGGATTAGGGCATTAGGCTCAGGTATGCAATGGTTAAAGGGTCATGGTAACTTGTCCTAATGATATATTTTTTTATTTAGCTGCCTTTTGTAAAGCACTGAACAACTTTTAATAAAGTTTTTTAACAACACAGAAATAAAATAGCCACAACATTATTCCTATAGAAAGAAAAACTGAAGCCCAGAGAGCTATGGCATGCTGCTGCGTCTCACTAACAGTAGAATGGACAGATCCAACTTGGCAAGTCCTCTTGTCTTCCAGTCTGTTCTTTGAGGTTGCTAACATTCCCATCAGGGTGTGGGAAAAGAACCACTGCCTGAATTTACTTTGAGGTTGAGATAGAATTAACTATCTAAAAAATTATATGTGTGTGTGTGTATGTATGTGTGTGTATATATGTATGTATATATACATATATCTCCTTCCCCAAGAGATTTGCAACATTAGGACGTAGGACGAATGTTGAACATTTCTAAATTCTAATTGTGAAGCACTAATGTTGTGCATTAGTACTTAGCCCCAGGAAATTCTTACTCTGGGTGCCAAATTAAACTAATTTACACTTACTAACTAACTAAACATTTTCTTAGCATGGCATGATGTTCACATTTTTACCACAATATTATACTTTATGCTTTCCCTCCTATTTTATAAACTTGTGTAAGGAGTGATATATTTCAGGCTTTGAACCATGATTCTTCAGGGCCTCCTGGAGAACTGTGATGCAAGGACCTTAGTGATACTGATGTTGCCTGTCAGCTGCTGTTATAAACTGCCCACTGCATGGCATAACCCGCTGAGAAGACTATCATTACCATGAGGCACATCCTGAAACATGAGGATACAGTACTGATGTTTCCTGAACATTCTTCTATGTCTATTATCTCTAATCTTTCAACCCAGCTAGATCCTGCATGCAGTGTGTTTAAACAAAAATACCACACAAAACATTAAATAGGATATATATCTTACATATGTATATACTGATTTGGAAAGCCCACCACCCATAGTCAATATTTATTTAACTCTATCCTCACCTGTGTGTATTAGTCTAATCTATAATCTTATTTATTCTCAGAATAAAACTCAACCAGATAACCTCATTCTTGAATTCAAGGCCTCTGGAATTTATCTCTAAACTTCAGGTTGGCACCCAGGTGAACTAGTAGATGGGACTTCCACTGTAAGCTGGTCCCCAGCATCCCCTTGAATAGCTAATGTTTTGACCATGAGCTGGGAAACAGCAAAACATGTTGGAGGGTGATGGCTAACTCCTCTGGCTGGGGACAGCCATCCCAGGCTGGACTTGTTACACAGGATATTTCATTAGCTGGGGGAAGTATGGCATGTTTTTTTTTGACAGATATCCCTAGAAATCAGCTTCCAAAGTCTCCTTTGCCCTTGGTTGGCTAAATGCTCCACACATTCTCTGTCTTGCTTTGCTAGAGTTGGATCCCTGCCATTCCTATGATAAAGGCAGTGGGGAATGTCTCACCTATCTTGGTAATTTGAGCTTTTGTCCCATTTTCCAGGCAAGATTTCAAACTTTTAATTACCCACTTAGTAAAACCCAGATGTCCCATTTCAAAGACCTATTCCCATTAGGGAATTTTCATTTCCAAGCCATCGTTGGATGAAATCCTAGCATTTTACTGCATCCCATTTCCAGTACTTTAGCTTTGCCTTTTTCATGAGTAAATAGGACTATAAACTTTTAATTCTGAAAACCTATTTTAGATAGAATTGGGAATATACCACAATCTACTACATTGGAGCTTTCCATCTAAGTCCTAACTGGTTCTTTTCAAAAATATTTCTTAGCATGCATTTGGTTCATAAACCTTCTTGGGGTGCTAAGAGGATAAGTGACTTTCAATTTGAAAATACATTACAAAGTGTTCCATCTCTTATAGTTTAAGGAATACCCTGGTCAAGGTCTCACAACATTTACCTGACAGTGATTTTGATAAACGGATTCATCACTGGGTTGGAAAAAAGCCAGAATGAGATGGCTCTTGGATCAATTTACTGTGGCCATGTGAATTGGCAGAAGGGTGTGGGTCTTGTGTGACCTTGTTTACACAGGATATTTCCACAGCTGTGTGAGCTGAAAGTCTCCACTTCAGTTGCTTATCTCCATTGACCAAACTGGCTGGTCTAATTACCTGTTGATGGCTCTGCATCAAATAGTCCTTTTCCAATTGCAGGAGAAGGTGCTTGGGAATTTAAACTGATTGTATTGATTTGTAGGTAAAATAAGAATGTAAAAATTTTGCTTAAATAATCACATGACGATTTAAATAAAAGAACAGATAATTAAAGCTGCTATTTCAAGGTGGCCTTCATTCGCCCTAGGAATGTGGGACTATGTTTGATAAGGGCAATTTCGGGCTGGGATGTAAATTATGACACTTTCTCAGTTAGAAAAGATAAATTATTTATACATTACATTTTCCAAGTGCTTTCACAGGTAGGTAGCATCGCAACAATTTTGTTTCCCATAACTAGAAAATGACTAAATTTGGAAGACCTTGAATCACAGGCTTGAAGGCCATATGAGTGGCATCCTGGGAAGCACAAATGTACAGAGGGCTGGAATGGTGACGCAGAGGCTTCTGTGGCTTTAGAATTTGGCCTCACTTCCACTTTCCCATTCTGACTTCACTACCTGTTTCCTCTCGTTCAGCTCCATATTGAGCCTTCTGTTTGGGAATTGAACACACCAACATATTTTGGCCTCGGGGACTTGGCACCTGCTGTTTCCCTGGCCACCTGTTTAGTATTGCAATTCTTCCCATGTTCCTTGCTCTTTTCTGTTTGTTTTTCATCATTTATCATATTTCACTCAGTATATATATAGTTTATCTTGTATATTACCTGGCCTCCCCCTACTGCCTCAAAGTCTATGAGTGTGGTGATTTTCCGACTGTTCTTTTTTTCCCCCCCAGTGCTGTAACCCTAGCATCTAGAGTAATGCCTGGCAGATAGTAGATGATTCATAAATCTTTGGGGAATAAATAAATGAGATAAAAAACTTCCAACATATTATTTAAGATAGCTCAGAGCTACAAGAACAATAGGAACTTTGATCTCCCATGCACAATATGTTTAAAACAGACATAAAATTTGATGATTTTTTCTCATTTTAAAGGTGAGACATGTTATGTGGCTAGGTAAGGTTGGCTCTGTTTTGGAATGGAAGATTCTACCTCTGTAGATTGAACCTAAGAGAAACCTATAGAAAACTGAAAGTTTTTGTCATTTTTCAAATCACAAGGATTTTGATGTGAAGGCTTGAACCAAAAGTGACCTCCGTTGGTATGGCAACTTAAGAGTCAACAGCTTAATGGCATGGCTTTTATGAAAAAAAAAGAGAGAGAGAGAGAGATTTAACATTAGAGAGACAATAGCCAATTTCTCATTTATGTCACAGATAGAGCCATCCTGATTCCTCTGATCCCAGGTTTGCCTGCCTTCCTGTGACTGTACAAGGATTTATATAAATGTGCCTTACTGAATTCACTTGCTCTCCCGCAGAATATTGCTTTTGCAAAAACAGTGTTGGTCTTGCCATTCATTCCGATTGATAATTTGGCATCATTTAGTCAGATCTTGAGGGAGTTCATGATCTGTCAAACAAATTTACTCATTCAGAAAACATGGTACTTCATGGTGTTTTATTCATAGTATGTTTTCTGTTAAGTATATTTCAAATAATTGAGAACATATGCAGAAAGTTATATATAAAATTATATGAATGTTCTGTATGTCTTGCTTGTGAATATCTAAATATTTGTTCTAAAGGAGTGACTTTTATTGATCCTGTAGCATTAGGGACATACAAGCTTTGAAACTGGTAAATGTATACCTGTACAGAGAAATGTAAACTTAAAAAAAAAGCAAGCTTTGTGAATATTATCATTTTTTTTGTAAGATACACCTGCCTGTAAAACTGATATCTGGCACTGTTCCTTTCATCCTGCTCTAGAAGTTGAACACAACTGGTGTGATTAGGTGTTGTGATGATGGATGCTAATAGGGAACATGGCATTCAATTCTCACTGGCAGATTCCCTCACACACTGGCAGAGAGGGCAGGCCATCTTTAGGTAGCATGTGCTCCAGTCTTAATGCATATGAGTCTGTAGCATTTCTGTAATTGTCCAATTTGTTTTATGTTACCAGGTGGTTTTGATTAATGATCCAAAACAAGTAAATTTGTGTACAGAAGACAGAAAGAATCATAACTCAGATGGTTGCTTTTAGGTCAGTACCAGTTACAATAGAAATACATAATCTTGTTACCAATGCAACATTAATTCCTTCCATATTGAGGGGGATGAAGTGCCTAATTAAAATTCCAACATTTCCTTCCCCCCTTTTAATCTTCTTACACACTAGCAAATATCTACAGTACCATGAATGAAATATTTTTCATTTCCAGACACTGTGGATATTCATCAAAAATAGCTTCAATGCTGCAAAGTACTGTGGGTGCCAGCAATAGTCTTTAGTGCACTTGTTTTTTTCTCCTTTCTTCTTAAAGTAGAAGGCAAACGGCTCTTCCTTGGCCTGCACTAGAAGAGCAGGAGCTAAAATATGTATCCCCCTCCATTTCTGTTGTTTTAAGAGCATTTTTACTTAAACAGGTTTTGTTTCCTTTACTCAACACAAATACAGTGCTTACTCTGTGACAAGAAGTATTGTAAGAACCTTACAAATATTTACTCATTTCTTTTTGTTCCCTTTCCTATTTTGCTCCTTTCCTCTAGGTTTCTAATTCCTTTGTACATTATCAATTTATGAACAAAAATCTTTATTCCAACATGGCATAAATTCAAACAGCACATGGATTTCTTTTAGCATATATGAACATATGTCTCAAACAGTGAAAGGGTGCTCCACGTAAGGATGGGTGGAAGTTCTATGGGATTTCTGTATGGCAAAGATAGTCACTGATCCCTGCTAGTAGATCCCTGAGAGTCACTGATTCACTTCACATTTGGTCAGATGGAATTATTTCGTTTCCCTACCTCATCCCTCCAGACACTTTTACTTGCAAGTTAAAAGGTATCAGAGTCAAATAAATTTAGAGAAACATCACCTCTAGTAATCCTCCTTCCTGGGCATCACAATGCATGTTTGGTGATTAAAAGATCCTACAATTAAGAAACCATCTTTTAGTACAGTGTTTGCTCAAGAAATAAAAATAGAATCACAATATGATTCAGTAATCCCACATCTGTGTATATGCTGGTATTAGCCAGCTTTTTTGCTGCCATGACCAAAAAGACCTGATAAGGAAACTTAAAGGAGGAAAAGTTTATTTGGGGTCTCACGGTTTCAGAGGTCTTAGTTCATAGACAGCCAACTCCATTCTTTGGGGCCCACGATGAGGCAGAACATCATCAGAAGAGAGTGGTGGAGAAAAGTGGCTCAGGATATTACAGTAGGAAACAGAAAGTGACTAAACTCACCTTACAAAATATATATCCCAAAGGCAGATCCCTAGTGATCCTCCTCTTCCAGCCACACCCTACCTGCTTACAGTCACCACTCCGTTAATCCCTATCAGGGAATCAATTCACTGATGGAGTTAAGGCTCTCATAATCCAATCCTTTCACCTTTAAACCTTCTTGCATCATGTCAAATGTGAGTTCTGGGGGACACCTAATATACAAACTATAAAAATACCCAAAAGGAATGAAAGCAGGGACTTGAACAGTTATTTATATACATATATTCATCCATGGTACAACAAGAAATGTTATAAGAACATATAGCCTTATTCATAAAAGCTAAAAAGTGCTAGCACCCAGCTCTTCAATGACAGATACGTACAAAAACAAAATGTGGTATATGTATGTGTATGGAATATTATTTAGTCATGAAAAGAAATGAAATTCTGACAGATGCTACAACAGGGATGAACTTTGAGGATATTGTGCTAAATGAAATAAGCTAATCACAAAAGGACAAATGCCTGAGAAGTCTACTTACATGAGGTATCAAGAAGAAACAAGTTCTTAGGGAAATAAAATGGAATGAGGGTTGTCATGTGTGGCAGGAGTGGAGAAATGGGAAGTTGTCATTTAATGGGTACCGAGTTTCTCTTTTGCCAGATGAAACAGTTCTGTGGATGAATGGTGGTGATAGTAGCACAGAAATGTGAATGTGCTCAATGCCAGTTAATGTGCACTTTAAAATGCCTAAGATGGTAAATGGTATGTGATTTGTATTTTACCACAATAAAAAAAGGAGTAAAAAAGAAGTTGGGTGTTGCTGCATATGCCTGTAACCCCAGTAATTTGGGAGGCTGAGGTGGGAAGATCACCAATTCCCAGGCCAGCCTCAGCAATTTAGCAAGACATGGTCTCAAAAAAACAAAAACAAAAACAAAAACAAAAACAAAAACAAAAAAATAGAAAAGGTCAGGGGCAGTCATTCAGTGGTACAGTGCCCCTGGGTTCAATACCCATTATTGCAAAAGAAAAAAAAAGTACAATAAGGCCACCCTCCAAAAAAAACTTGTTTTTAATCTAGTATTTTGTAGATTATTTGACTATGAAACCTTTTCTTTAAGAAACACTTATTACTTTCTTTGTAATGGAATCCAGCACAGTCTGCCTCACAGTCCTCATCCCAGGGTTTCACATGTGTGTATTCAGAGGTGGCACATCACATGGAACCTCTTTGGCATTCCTGGCCTAGGGACCCTCATAGGGGACCCACCAGGGCAGAGCCCCAGCACAGAGAGACAGTTGCAGTGGAACATTAGAGCCCAGGTATGAAGGCTGAAGGGCTCAAGTCTTGGAGGGTCTGTATGTACCAAAGGAGGATCAAATGACAACATGTAAGCTACAGAATAAAGCAAAACCACCATTAAAAAAAAGAAAAGAAAAGAAAAGAAAAAAGAATGAAACACATACTAACATTTGGATGAATAAATGGAACCCAGTTTGGAAAATTTGGTCCAGATACTTATCATTGCATTCAATAAATGTCAGCTATTATAATTTTACTTCCATGGCTACAACACTTCTATGAATCTTGTTCACGTGAAAGTTAAAATTCTTTTCTTGAATACTATTTCTCCTTATATCTAACTTCATTGGTGTAATTCTTTAAAAACTTTTGCCATTTTTAAAAATTTCTTAATTGTCAATGGACTTTATTTTGTTTATATGTGGTGCTGACAGTAGAACCCAGTGCCTCACATATGCTAGGCAAGCATCCACTGAGGGACACCATCAGGGTGTACCACTGAGCCACAACCTAAGCCCTACACTGGTGTAATTAAGTCCGCAACTTGAATAGTAGTCCTACATTAAGGAACATGTGACAATTAAAATCTATACAATTTGATGCAGGTGAAGTAAGGAAAAGAAATAGTTAAAGACAGTCAGAATTAAATTTTTTGTTTGTTTGTTTTAGAAGGACACAATACCTTTATTTATTTATTTAATGTGGTGCTGAAGACAGAACCCAGTTCTAGCCTCACACATGCTACGCGAGTGCCCTACCACGGAGCTACAACTCTAGCCCTAGGGCAGAAATTTTAATCAGAGTACCTGGAAGATGGAGTTTCCACCAAACCAAAGGGACCACAAGGGAGCAGCAATTTGGGAGAGCACATGCTGATGAGATTAGCTTTGATCATCACATGGTAGTGATGTTAGAAATCCAAGAGAAAGGACAATAATGATCAAGGTCACAGAAGTCAAGGAACTTTGGAATCAAGAGCAAAAATGAAAGGGTTAACCTTGGAAACAAATGGGATGGGGGCATTGACTTAGATAAGCATCATCAAAAGCCCCCTTTATAATCTGCAGCTAATGAAAGGAAAGATCTGGATATGGTGGATAAATAATATCTTGGTAAGAATGCCTGGACTGTGTCCTCTTATTCTGAATCACTTTCTGTTTTGTGGGGGCCTGGAGAAATTCTGCTTAAATAATACCGTTTAAGGACTTTAATTACATCTATTATTATCAGGGCAGTCAGGGAAATTAGGGCAATGATTTAAAAAGAATTCCTCTGACTTTCTATTTCCTCACAAGGAAAGCTACACTAAACAATTAGTCTTCACTTGTTGGCATAAAGAATGTGGTACTTTATAGTCAAACAGGAGAACAAAAGGCATCTCTGACCTCTGGAGTAACATACTCAATACACCCTGTCCCTGTACCAAATGAGTTGAAATTGCAGAATTTTCGCTCACAATTTGCAATGCAATGCTTACTAGAGGAAGACGTCGAGTTTTAAGTGAAAAAATAATGATATTCGTGCCAAGTCTATTATTACAAGTGACATGGCAGACAGTGATAGTGGAACCTGAATGCGTAAAGGTTGGATGTGGGGCCTAGGTCTCCTGGGATTAATGCTCTGCACAATGCTGAGTACACAGTAGGTGCTCAAAAATATTTGTTGAACAAATGGATCAATGATCGAATTGGTTTCTGAAGGTCAAGAACTGTTAGCATCAAAGAGCTGAGCTGCAAGGAAATGTGTGTCGTGAGTGCACTTTAATATTTTCACTGACATCTAAGAGTTAGGGGAGGGATCACAGGGTGTAAAGAGTGTGAGCACTCAGGAGAGAAAGCCATGGTTTATTGTACTTCCACAAAGGTCAGTCCTGGGGAGTATTAATTGTGAGGGAGACTAAAGAACATTTGGGCTGAATGTCAGGGGAAGTTTTTGAAGAGAAAAGAGTGTTAAACTACACAACAAAGCCAGAGGTAAGAACCCAAGGGAATAGATAGAAGTCTCAGTGGATGAACAATTTACAAGGAGACTGAACCTCATCCTGGAGAAGTGGGAGGGGACTCCTGCAACTTGGGAATGTGAGTACTTGGAGAGCTTTCAGGTTTTCCTTTTTCGTGTTTTTCCCCTTGCCTTTCTATTGCACACAACTACACCGAGTTCCCTAAAATGCAAGGGAAGCTATGCACATGTGTGGTTTGGTAGCAGGGCCTTTGCAACTTGGAGGATATTACAATGTCACAGCAGTTCTAAAAGGAGCTTGTGCATTTGGGAAGTGATGCTACAATCAGGTAAGATTCTGGGAGAACAAGCAAGAGGCAGATGATTCATTCTGTAGTGCTTTGAAATGGTATATTTATCAACTATTCATATGATTAAATATAAATGTCTGCAACAAAGGAATGGAGTCCAACTCTAATTAGAAAAAAGTGAATTAGTGAATTCCTTTCAGGTCCATGATTCTCAGAAAATTAAATTTGAGGACAGTGATGCCACATAGCTTAAAAGTACTCAAAATCTCTAATGTCCCCTGGAGCTAAAAATCCTTTAAAATCAGCCTACATAATGAAGCCTTTGTTATAGCTCAAATTTGCTTATATTATATAGAGAGAGTGATTTGTGGTGCATATTTTGTAAGTTAATTTTAAATGTTGAGCTGTTCTCATCCAGGAAGTGAAATTGCAGGTCACTTCATAGAACTCAATCAGGAATTTTGTTATAAAACAAAAACAGTTTCAGCTCAGCTCTAATACAACTTTCTTTTTTAAAAGTTCAACTCAACCCCAATACAACCTTCAGCTTCCTAGGGCTACTAACTAAATTTACTTGTCATTTTAAGAAAGTCCCTTTTAAAAGAAATGATATTTCTCCCCAATTGAGCACCTTAAAAATTTAGTAGCTGGCTGTGGTGGTGCACACCTACAACCCCAGTCACTTGAAAGGCAGAGGCAGGAGCATCTCAAGTTGGAGGCCAACCTCAGAGACTTAGTGAAACCATGACTTAAAATACAAATAAAAAAGGGCTGAAGGTGGGCAATATAGCTCAATGGTACAGTGACCCTGGGTTCAACTTCCAGTACCACACAAAAAGTTAATGTACTTTACTTTATAGAACAATATTATTTGTGGAAATAAATTTGGATATCATACACACACACAATTATACATACATACATATATATACACATAGGTATGCATGCTTATATATATGTAAGAAAGAGGGAATGGGAGAAAGAGAGAGGAACATGGAGAATTGTAGTTGTGAATTGCTAGGAGTTTTCTGCTTGAGTTCCAGGACCCAACAATTGTTTTTTTATTAGTCAATGACTAGATCACATGAAGAATCATTAAAAAATTCTGACTTTGCTGTGATGTGATCAAACAAAATTTTTCATATATTTCAATGCATCATATAAAAAATCAAGAAAGATTTTTAGCTATTACAGACTATAGTTTAGGTGGTCTAACTTGAAATACAGGTAATATGAGAAGTCCAAAATTAATGTTATGAAATTTGTAAATTCCCAGAGTGGATCACGGATGGGAGCTGGACAGAAGATCTCAGAAGGAGGAATTGTAGTGCTGAGTGGCACACCAGGTGACCAAGCCCTCTTGCTGCTGTTCCTGCCTGCTGGACAGTTCCCCTGGGTGCCTCAATGGCAGCTCAAAGGCAGGTGTAACTCCTCTCCCAATGGTACTGCAGTGGTTGATGCTAGCCTGGGTTCCAAGTGGAAGCCAAAGAGAGGGATGTGTTCCTGACCACTGGGAAGATGTGCCATTCCTCTCTGTAAAATGCAGCTCTGGAGAGAGGACATGGTTTCACACAGAGCCCCAGTGTGCTGTTTGTTGGTGTTGATTTGAGAACAAACTGCTTTGAACAGAAACACAAACGATGTTAACAAAAAATATCTACAGAGTGAAAATACAATTTTTCCTCTGAATCAAAGTAAACCTTACTTGGATAATTTAATAATTATGGTTAAAAGAATAATAATTATGGTTATGAAAAGACAATAATAAATGATTGATTTTTACTCATTTTTGCTATCTTTGGCCATCTTTGCTTTATCACCTATAGTTAGCGATGCAATTCTAGCAGATGAAGAATGGCAGTATCTGTGACAGTCCCTTATTTCTTGACTGTTTTTGAACTTGTGAATAAATTAGTGAGGATGCAAGTGACAATAGCTCTTCTATTGAGATTCCCCACAGGCCTATCAATAGCAGAGGTGTGGCTCCCACTAAAATGATACTCATTCTTAATTCCACCAACAGTTCTACTGGCAATTCTTTAAGTCACAGACTGGAGACTATGACCATTTCTAACACTGTTCAAGCTTCTTCGTTTCACAAGACTAGGTGACCTGGTTTTTATTTCTGAGCCATGAGTCCATATTTTAGATACCTTTTTTAAGTGCTCAGAGATTGTCAAGTTCCCTTTTGACATCACTTTGTGTCTAAGTTGGAGACACATAGGTATAATGAATTCTAGGAAAGTTGGTTTCATTAGAAACATGAATTAGAATCTAATTGCTTTAATTCTTCTCTACTACATAATTATAGTAATACTCCATGTATGTTTTCTTGTACTAAACTATAAAAAATATATTTCCTGATAGAGTTCTTTTATTAGTGCTTGCCCCAGGAAAAATAAAGAGCATGCTAAAGAGTTGCTTTAATATACAGTGAGGTGAATTATTATTGTTTTCTGTAAGCAAAGAGGGAAATATGCCTCTAACTTACATCAAATATTTGGACCTTAATAAAGGCTGTAATTGGCTCTTACAAAACTCATCTTACCAACCTGTGAAATAATGATGGTACCCTTCCTCCCAACCTGCTTGGCAATCTGTTTCTGTGCAACAGAAACCATAGGCAGGTCTCTGGGTAAGCCTCCAGTTCCCAACCCTAGACCCTGCCTCCACGAAAACTAACTCCATTGCTCAGAATAAAAACAACTGCATAGAAGGGAAAAACAATACTACAAAACTGTGAAATATAGGGTGACTTGTTTATCATCTACTTCTTGGATTGGATAATGTGTCTGGGAAGTCTGCACATATCCTGATTCCACTCTAAAACACAGGGTGAGTTTGAGGACCACCCTTCTCCAGCTCAAGCTCCTACAGAGGTTTGCTATCCCTTTGTGACAGGTGCTGTCTGAGCTGCCTGGAGAAGAGCCATTTGGTCTTCTTTTAAAGCCAACATGAACCATTAGAGGAAAATCAAACCGAATAAACCAGCTCAGAGACAACTGACTGTCACAAAAGGCTCTCTCCCTGCTTTCATGCTCCTGGGAAGCCCTGGCTTTCAGTACTCCCTGCGAGCCCATCTCACAAAAAGATGGTCTGGTCTGAGGACGATGTTGACAGGACCGCACATTGGTTGTTGCTCCAGGCCTGTCTTCACTCAAAGCCCTATCTGTACTCTGCTGCCCATCTGCAATTAGCGCTCGTCAGCTCTATGGAATTTATCTCTCCAGATTTTCTAGCTGTAATTATAGTTTCTCATTTACAATGGAACATTACGCTCCTTTTGGAGCTACTTCATATACTTGGCAGCCAACTAAGGTGATCATATGTCCCGTTTTTCTTTCTTTCTGTCTTTCTTTTTTAAACCGGGACAGGTCTTTGTTTTTGCTGAAGTTTGCCGTTTCTCCTTGTTACTGATGTGCAGCCTCCTTTGTGCTGACGGCCAAGAAAATTCTGGACTGCTGCCCCGTTTGCCTCCAGAGACTGATGCAAAGTGTTCAAAGTAAAGTCAGTGGGTTTTTTTCAAAATAGAGTTTACCAGAAAGAAGACATCTTCATGCTTATGAGCCCCTTGTTCTCCACTGCAAAACTTTCAAAGACCGACAGTCTGGACTTGGCCTCTCTGAGGTTGGCAAACATACTTGAAGCCACTTGAAAAAAAAAAAAAAAGGTTTCAGCAAGGGCAACAATGCAGTTACAGACTCAATTTTATTTTATTTTAGTGTAGTTATTTTCAGTTTCTCATTTGACACCAATAGAACACGTTTAAAAGTATTTTTAGTTGAATATTCTTAGGGCAGAACCTGAAGCGAGCTTTCTGACAGTTCTCAGCAAAGGTGTGATCATGGGATAATTTGTTTAAACAGAATTCCTTCTAACCTATATATTTTGCTGCTGCCATTAAAAAAACAGGAAGACGAATATGTAGTT
The DNA here is from genome assembly GCF_048772815.1 of Callospermophilus lateralis. Classification (NCBI taxonomy): domain Eukaryota; kingdom Metazoa; phylum Chordata; class Mammalia; order Rodentia; family Sciuridae; genus Callospermophilus; species Callospermophilus lateralis. Next base: position 72,139,948 of record NC_135310.1, on the reverse strand, counting down.
CCATGCGATTGGCTTTGGTTATATGAGTTATTATGGCTTCTTGTACTCAGTGCAAAAAAAAAAAAAAAAGGCGGGGGGTGGTGTGTTGTTGTGTTTTCTGAAACCCACACAGACTACTGCTGCCTTATTTACCTAAGAACTGATCTACCTAATCACTGAGATAGAAACAAACATATCATCCACTCCTCTCCTCCAGACCATTTGAATACATTATCCATTTATTTGGTGTTTGGCTCAGCTTTAAATGAGTCATTTAATAACCCCTGCTCACAGCAAGTTAAGTTGCAACCAGCTGGCATCCACAACTCACAGGATTGTTAGTCCTTTCAGCCAGGATGGGAGACCGCAGGCCGGCCTTCCTGAAGGGCACTGTGCAGCGCTGCTCCTGCCTTCGTGGCAGGAGTGTTGAGCAAATCTGCGCCTTAGGTAATGAAATGGCCATGAGAACTATCAGGGTTTCAGAAAATAGATGTCACTGTCTATTCTAATGACCGGAAGGGCTATTGATAAAGCTGTTGGAGGCCGATTATTATCACAGACTGAGAGGCTCTGATCCACTCATGGGGCCTTCAGGGGCTTGACAAGAAGTGAGACTGCCTTAATCCTCTAAAGGTCATTTTGTATGAGAGGTCAGCGGCACTGAGGAATGGAGACAGAATGCTTCCACGTAAACTCTGCTCTCTGTTTTTTCACTTAAGGATGTCACTGGTCTACTCTAATTGAATGGCATTTGACACTTTCAAATGCATGTAATTCATTGTTTAATTATGCTTATTGTTTGGGGCCTACCCACCACCTGAATCCCCACCTGGAATTCCCAGCCCTCATTCTCTGCACTAATTAGTCTACCTGGTTCTGGGTCGTGGGCGGGGGGCGGGGGGGGGACACTCACAGAAATAGTCAGAATGAATATCTGTTGTATGCTCATTTTTGAAAACAAAAAAGTGTAGAAATGTGTAAATGATATATAAAAATATCCTTCCCCACTGAACAACATCAATTTTTAACAGAGTGAGAATGTACACCCACTATTGATATACAGATCTATGTGCAAGTGTGTGTATTTCAAAATGTATTTATCAAAGCCCCTTTTTCATTTATTTCTGAGAATGCCTCCCCCAAAGGTGCACACCCCTGTCTCCCAGCTTCATTCTGGTTCCTAATGAATCACCCTGCAATAGTGGTTCCCAGCCAGGGTCATTCTGATTGCCCGCCTTCTCACGCCCCCCATTCTCACCCTACCTGAGAACACTTGGCAATGTCTCAGACATTTTTTTGTTGCCACTATTGGGGGTGAAGGTGCTACCACCAATAACTAGCTGGTGGAGGTTGTTAAATTTCTGATGGTGCACAAGACAGTTATCTGTCCCTCACTAACAAAGAATTATCCAAATCAAAATATCAATGGTGCTGATGCCCAGAAACTGTGTTCTATAGGTTTATTTTTCTGCTCTAGCTTCTTCTGGTAGAGTGTTTTCTCTCTTTCCTACAGCAAGCCCTTGCCAAAGTGCCATATCCACATTCTCTTATTGTTTGCAGGCCACAGATGGGGTGAGCACTCATGCAAAGACAACCAGTGGTGCCTTCTGCCCCCATTTGTGCTCTGCACGCGGCCCCCAGGACCCAGAGGCAACTGCACTTGTGTCCAGAGCCTCAAAGAGGTCGGCTTCTGCCCATCATTCCTTGCTCAGAATTTCACTAAGTCGGTCATGAAAAATAGTTTGGGTTCTCATTTCTCTAAATGTAAGAGGTCAAATTGAGGTCAAGGAGCCAGTTCAGAAGCCATAATAATCGTCATTGACATTTTTCTTTTCTTGGTGCTGCTCTAACTTAAGACTTCTGCTCCCTCCACAGCTCCTCTTTGTAACCAGGGTATTGCGAGCTGCTGGGAGAAGCCAAGTGGGCTGGAGAGCTGTCTACAAAGCAAAGTCTGGCCTAGGCCTTTGAAAGATGCCCTTGTGTTTGTTTCAGTTTTGCTCCTTTGAAAGAAAATCCATTTTATCCTATGAAAAATTTCTATGAATGAGAATGCTTTTTCTCATTAAAAATTTCTATTTTTTCTGGATATAAAGAAAAATTGTTAATTTTCATATTCTCAAATTCTCTTTCATATCATTCAGCAATCATACAATGTAATTTACTTGAGTCATATGTTCTTTTGTAAATTACTCATGAGAGTTTTGTGCTTTAGGCTGCCATGATGAACAGCTTCTACAAATTTATGTATTTAAACTTCTTGCCACTACATAAATAGCTATGATCTTTATATGTGGTGTTTTAGCATTATTTTATTAATGATAATGCATTTCCAGTTTTTCCTCAGATTTTTAAGTGAACTATTACCTAAAAATAATGTTAGAATCATTTGTCACTCAATGATTGGACATGTTCTGAGGAATGTGTTATTAGGTGATCTAAAAACTGTGAATATCACAGAGTAGACTCACACAAACTACGATGCACTAGGTGACCTACTCTTATGGGACTACTTTCTTATATTGGGTCCCTTGTTAAACAAGGGACCATCCTGCAGAGCTATACTAATTTGTTTTCTCATTTTTAGTACTGTGCTAGCCAGTAAGTTATTGCTGTGCAAAAATAGAGTTAAAAGGTGCTTTATCCAGGCAGATGTATACACTTGGTGGTGACATGGAGCTTTGAAGAATATCTGAACAAAGATGTAGTCCCTCAGAGAGTATGGTGTGTGCAGCACAACATGGGTGATGTCAACGCCTACTTACCCTGGACTGCAGCCATAGGCTAGGGACAACTGCTCAGTGCAGGAGGCAATCCTACCCAGACACCACAAAGCCACTTACTTTTACTGTTTTATGTTTTATTGTTTTGGTCAAAACTTTAAAGAACAAGGCTAAATATTAACAGTGAAAGCAGTTAGCTAGCTTTTTTTTAACCTATTATTGAGAAGCATCTAATATATTAGTATTAAGGGTGCTGACTTAAGATAGATATTTGCTGATTTGAGATGTATATGAGTTAGTATTTACGTGCATACATAAGTCAGTGGTTTTCCTATTTTTCTGTTGGTAACAAATTTGAAAATAGAAAATAGATTCCTTTAATGACTACAAAAAAAGGCTAACTACAAATAAACTTGACAAAAACATGCATTATATATGTGAAAATCACAAAGTTTTAACATAGAGCATTAAAAAATACTATCATTAGTGGGGCAGCATACTAATTCTTAGTTGAAAAGACTCAAAGTGGCAAAGATAATCAATTCTCCATAAATTAATATATAAGTATAATACATTACAGATGAATGTCCCAGGAGAACTCTTATGTAAACTGATCAGATGATTCTGAAGCTCATCAGGCAGGGTGAGTGCCTTTGTGTAACTTGTAGTTAAGACTTTTAAAAAGGGAGAACTGGTCCTAAGAAAATTCAACATGGATAAACTAGAATAATTTTGAAAGTGTTCTATGGTGAAGGAAAAATAAATATATCTGTGCTGCTGAAAAAAGAAATCTAAACATATATTTGTATTTTTTAAAATTTATATTTATTTATAAAACCAATGTTAGCTTTCCAATTATATCCTCAATTAAAAAAATAGTGTTGATATAATTGTCTATCAATCTCAGATAAAAATTGACATCAATTTCATCATATCATATGCACACAAAATATCAAATAGATTGAAGACATAAATGTAGCCAACAATTATGAAAAATACAATAAAACATAATAGGTTAAAATACTTGTATTACTTAGGATATGTTAAAGAATTCTTTAAAATGATGTGAAATTCTTAAATAGACTATATAAAACCAAGGTTTTAACCCTAAAGAATGTTAAAGTTGGTACTAGGAAAATGTCTTTAAAAATAAAGTGCCAATTACAAACATAAATTTTAAAATGCATCTTACTTAGGAGGCAAAGAGTTAATATCATATATATGTAATATCATATATATATAAGATACATATATATATATATCTTACAGGGTAACTAAACTTAAAATAGGTTGAAAAGGACATTTTATGAGCAATTTCTTTATTTTCTTCTTCCCTTCACCTCCCCTACCCCACCCCATCACTGAGGATTAAATCCAGGGGTACTTTACCACTGAGCTACATACCCTACCGTTTTAATTAATTAATTAATTTTTTAAAGAGAGGGTCTCAATATGTTGCCAAGGCTGGCTTAGAACTTTTGATCCTCCTACCTTAGCCTCCTGAGTCACTGGGATTACAGGTGTGTACCAGTGTACCATCACCTGGATTTATGAGCAATCTTAATTGTCATAAAAGAGGAGGTATTGGTGTATAGAAGAGGTAAACCTCAAGATTATACAGGTTGTGTGTAGTGGAGAATGAATTTGAATCCAGGATGTATCTCTCTAGCTATGTTTTGAAACACCATGATTTTCTGCTTCCCAAGACTGAAACTAGTCAATATTGGTGAATTGAGAACAATGAATTCTTATATACTGTATGTAGGAGTAAATTGACACAAACTTTTTGATGGGCAATTCATAATAGTTATAAACATTTAAAACTAATGTGTGTTTACCCTTCAAATCAGCAATTCCCCCTATTCTTACCAGTGTAAAAGTACAATTTTACATTGTGGCATTATTTGCAATGTACTTTGTATGCTATTTGATATTTTCCCTCTCTCTTTGTAACTGTTATATACACTTTGATTCATAGACACGAATCATGTTATAAACCTGTGTTTGTATATTACACATTAGCACATTTGTTTCATTTGTCTAATTCATTGTTTTACATACTAATCTGCTAGTGCTTATCTTTTGAGAAGTAACTAGTGTGGGAGGCAGATAGGTTAGGGACTTTTTAAAAATGTTTTTTAGTTATACATTGGCACAATATCTTTATTTTGTTTATTTATTTTTATGTGGTGCTGTGGATTGAACCCAGTGCCTCACATGTGTGAGGCAAGTGCTCTGCCACTGAGCCCCAGCCCCAGCATGGTGTTAAGGACTTTTTAACATATACATTTCTATATTGTTAAATTTTTAGAGTAAGCCTGTGGCAAGTAGAAAATATACAAGACAAACTCTCCCTTTAGCCATTGTTTTAAAAGATTTTTAACTTTTTATAAATTGATGAGGAATAGATTTTTGTATATTATCCATTTTTTTCTCATCTATTGAGATAATAGGATTTTTCTTATTTTCCTAATTGATTTGAAATGTCATATTAATAGATTTTCTTACTATTAAACTATATTCATTTTATAGAGCTTTTTTTGGTCATGTTCAGAGCTCAATGCTCCATCAATATATGGTTTAATTTGTGGTTAGTATTTATTTAGAATCTTGGGAACCATTTTCACATACAGATGGGTCAATATCTTTTTCATGGTATTTTTCTTAGGTTTCCATTGCATCATTAGGCTGGCTTTAAAAACTGAACTTGGTAGCTTCCTATTTTTTCATATGCTCTACCAAAATTCATGTGGGGAGAAAATTAGGTATTACTTGAGAATTTGAGGGGAACTAATAGTTCGGTCAACTTTTACAAATAGTCTTTAACATTTTTATCTCTGTTTCTCCTACTTCCTGAATTATTGGTCACATCTATTTTTCTAGAAAATTTAATTTAACCCAACTTCTGAATTTTTAGCATACATGGCATGTAGTATGCTCTTAGGACTATCTATATAATTCTATCTGTGTAGTGTAGCCCTTTAGTAATTTCATTTTTTTCTATTTGCTGTCTTCTTTTATTCCTTAGATCTCCTTAGAACTTTGCATATTTTCTTCTTTTTCCCCCCAAGAACCAGCTTTTTTTTAATAATTAAAATTAGAATATTAGCTTTAATTATATTTTAGAACATTCTCTTTTGACAATACTTGTTAGCTTGTTTTCTTAAAATTTTTAAATGAAATATGCCTGTGCTTTTCCTCCTTACATTTGTTAGGGACATAAAGTTAATACTTTTATTTTGTTTATGCAGAACTGATCATGCACAAAGTTAAAATTATGCCATTAGCTACTGTCCCCATGTTATGTAGAGTGGCAATTTTAATGAATATGTAAATATGGTGATTACTTTTGGAATAAAATACATATATGTTTACAAAGAAATGGTTCACTTTTTTGTTGTTGTTCTTACAGACTCGTAGAGGCATTAAATGGAACGGATAATGGAGTTGGAATAAATATGAAATAAAGCTGACAGCTTGTGTGGAAAGAGAAGCATCTCAGTGCTCTGATAGAAATGCCTGAACCGAAGGCAGTTATTCATATACCCAAGTAACATCAGTACTACAAGGAAGAGGAAGGGCATGCATTTCAAGAGGATGAGAAGCAAGGCACCCTGAGCTGCAGGTTTACGGTTCCTCATCTCTGAGGCAGCCCATCCTTTTCTCTTCCCTTGAGGGCTGCTGAGTGGTAGATGTTCTCCAGGATAGTGATTTTGAACAACTTCGCCCAGTGTTTCCAAGTCATCTCTTTGTACAGTTATGCAGAGAGATTTGGATCATGGTTTGGAAAATGCTTCCCTTTTGGAAATAGCTGGAATTTCTGATGAGAGAAATGCTATGTAAGGCTCCAAGAAAACAAGGAATGGGCACAGGACTGTGGCTAGGCTGTCAGCAGAGGGTCAGGACTCTGCCTGATCCTGGCTCTGTGCTCCAGGGTATACAGGGGCAGGACAGGACTGTGGCAAGGCTGTCAGCGAAGGGTCAGGGATCTGCCTGATCCTGGCTCTGTGCTCCAGGGTACACAGGGGCAGGAGAACCTGAGCTTCACCACCTTCGTCTGGCCCTGGGATCACTGTTACTCACCTTTCAGGGTTCTTGTGAGGATTAAATGTAAACTGTGTGTAAAACATTTTTAGAATTTGCTATAAAACGCTTTCAAAGCACCATTGAGTAAATGGTAAATCTATTTTTAGTATGATGATGTGACTATTATTTCACAAAAGAGATCCCATGTCTTTTGTGATTTCCAGCTGAAGGCATCCCTGACATTCCTCAGTCATGTCCTTGGCACGTTTCTGTCATTCAGCACTGTCATTACCTTTTATAACTCAGGTAATTCAGTTCCACAAACATTTACCAAAAGCCTGTTCTGCTGAGGACTAGGGAATGGGCCAGGAGATGCAAGCACGAGAGAAGCAGGCTTCAAAAAATGCAGATTTACCCACCAGGCTCACAGCTCCATTACTTGACCCAAACAGTTGTGATTAGCAAACACCATATGCTCAGCACTGTCCTCTAAGCTTAATTTGCCTCAGGCATGTTTCCTCTGAGTGCCATGGAATTTTACTGCACCAGTCCCTTTAACTTGTTTTACTTTTATGTGAAATCAGATGTGAGAACAGGAAGAACTGGAGAAGAACTCTTGGCCCTTCAATGGGCCAAAGTGGAAACAGTAACATTTTTATTAAAAATAAAGGAGTTTAGCAAAGTGTTTTAAAATAGAAATGATATGGGAGCCCATCAGGTCATGGAAATGCCTTCAGAGGAATTTGCTGAAGGACTCTCTTTGGGGGTAAAGATCAAAGATCAGCCACTGAAGAATATAGGGTGCAGGGTTTTTCATCTTGCCCGTTTGGTATCATAAATAAGCTGTGATCGTGGATGCATGTGCTGGTAGAAGCTCTCTGGTAGGGAAACATATAATTTTTCCATGTGAAGGGAATGCAAGGGTAAAATAATAAACTTTCAAATTTTGGGGGTATAGAAAATGGGCTTCCATTCCCTATTTATGTGAACTCCTCCAGGACATTGGGATTAGTCTTTCCTTTTCATTGGGACATGTTTGATTCAAAAGGATTTCGAGTTCATCTGTATGAAAGGTAATTTGCCACCATTACCTGTTTTTCTTTTCTCTGTCAAAAAATATTAAGAGAATGAGCTTTTAAATTGAATTTATGAAATCATGATTTCCATACATTCTCTTAATGCCCCCATATAATACAAAACACAGTGATTATCTAAAATAACTATGTAAAGGCAATTTAGACTAGAAATTATTAGTTTTCTTTTATTAGTGAGGAAGACATATGAAAGCGTCACTCCTCTTTCTGAGTCGTACTGTATGAGATGTACTTCTACAAGTAAGGAAAATCTGGATTAGTCTAGAGGCACACACCTGTGTAGGTGGTGTGATCTTAGAGCTGATAAATAGGTGGGTGGAAAGTTTAGAAAATTTCCTCTCTCTATCTACATTGTAAAACATTGATTGCACCAGTGTCATGTAGAGTTCTCTGAGAAGCAGTATTTGTGAGATGTTAATTGGTATTAAATATCTCCAAAGTGTAGACATTGTCCTTTGAGTTTTAACTGAGTTAAACATCTATGCCTTTAATATGGAATAAGTGTTATGAAGAAATAAATATAACACCCACTGTATGGAATTGTATGTCTATAATCTTTGTAGATTGCTTTTGCCAGGAATTTGCTACTTTGAGACACAGCATTGTTTAGACAGTTCTCAAATAATAGACTTTTGCAGTTTCCTCCTTTTCCCTCATATTTGGCCTTCTAAGTTCTGTCCTAGATAAAACCACACAGTGAAATCCCATACTATCTGCTAGCATTATTTAATGTGACTAAGTAAAATTCTAGTGTTTGAAATATAGCACTATTCGGAGGGAATGCACAGCAGACTCTTGCTCTGTTCTAGTTATATGTTACCTTTGTCCCGAGAATGGATTTTAAGAGATTTATGCCAAATAAGAGAAAGTTCATGGAAAACAAAATGACAGCAAAGGGGCATTCTCAGCCTTCTAATGTGGGGCAGCAGGAACTGGAAACATTTACGCTGGATACAAGAAGATTAATTAAAAACTGCTGCCACCTTTAAACACTTAAAAGAATGGCATTTAGGAGAGTAATCACGTGTGCCACACACAACAGGTACATTCTGACCTAAGAGATAGACATAACCAGGTTGCAGGATTTGGGGTTTATCCTGAGGACATATTTTATTGTAGTCAGAATTGTCCAAGAACCATTGTGTACCCTTAAAGAGGCAGACTGGAGCAGAATGAGAGCTCAGTAGGAACAATGTAAAGGGAACCAGGGTAGCCTGGATTCAAGAACCATACCATGAAATGACAAATGAGATATTTTGAACCTAGAGATTTTTGTAAATTCTACTACAAAGATTCATATTAAGATGAGGAACTTTATCAAAAATATTCTTAAATTGATTTAAGAATCAATTGCCATGATTCGTATTTCAAGGAGTATAGTGAAAACATGGAATTATTTCAACAGATGCATTTGAAATTCTTAAGGACTACTCTGTATTTTTGTAAATAAATTGAAGAATAGACTATCTAAGTGAATGGTTCATGCAGTTGGAAAATATAAATGCACAGATGATTTCTAATAATAAATGTTTTATTAGTGATGGGGTAAAGAGATCCATGACAAAATCCTAACTATATATTCATATCAGTGGCACATATAGGTACTAAAGTTATATTGTTCTATATACAAAATTCAGTTGCTATTCTAATGGCACTAGTATATTCACCTTGAAATAATATTCAAAATAGTACCTATCTTTTATTAAGACTGTTTATTCTGTGCCAGGTATATTTTTGCCTTCTGGTAGTTCTGTGGAGTAAGAACTATTATTAATGCAACTATTAGTGTTACAAATGACAAAGCAGGGGCTATAAGAAGTGAAACAGCTTACCCAGTCACGGTGGCAGAAGTTTCTAGTTGTTCAGAAAATACCACTTTCTTTTGCTTTGGAAAAGAAGATACATTGCATTTCCTGGCTTCCCTTGCAAATAGTTGTGGACATGCAACACAGAGTTCTAGCATCTAGGAGTTAGAGTGCTTATGTGGGATGCTAGCTGATCATATTACTCTCTTTTCCTTTTGCATAGGCTTTTTAGCATGCTTTCCACTGTGTGATTCTGATTATGGTCTTAGCTAATTAAAAAATAGCTAATCTGATTGAGGGGAAGCCATGTATAGGTTGTCCAGTTGTCCAGGAGGGGGCCTGCTAAAGAGATCTGTCTAATTGGAGTTTCCTAAGTTGGAATGGTGACTGGTCAACCCAAAGGGATGCTCTTTCTCAGTGAGTGTAAATATGATACATAAAGAAGAGCAATCAGCAAACACTGGAGCAACAGATGCTGAGGGACTAACAAGCAGAGCAGCAGGAAAAGCCCTGAAGTGGAAAGAGTTCATTGTGACAGTGCCCCTTGATTATTAAAAGAGTAGCTCTCCTTATGCCCCATGTAATTTATATTGGCATGTCCTGCCAATTAGCCAATTAGTTTTTTTTTTTATAATTATTATTACTACTGTACCAAGTTGCCACAAATAGTAAAAAAAACAGTAAAAACTTATCATCTTCTAATTTTGGATGCAAGACTTTGGATTACAACTTTGAAGTGGGTCTTACTGGGCTAAAATCAAGGGGTCAGCAGGACTGGGTTCCTATTATAGAGGATCCAGGGGAATGTGTATTTTTTTAAGCTTCTAGAAACTGTCTTTATTTCTTGGCTCATGGCTCCCCATCAACTTCAGAACTAGCAAAGGCCAGTGAATTCTTTTTCACAATGTCATCTCTCTGGTGTGGCCTCTTCTACTGCCTCCATTTAAGTACACTGGTGATTACATTAGGTCCACACATATTATCTAGGATAATCTTTTTAAAGTGAGCAGATTTACAGCTTTAATTGCATCTGCAACTTTAATTCTTTCATGCTGTATCAGGTAACATACTTGCTGTTTCCAGGGATTGGGATGTAGACAACTTTGGGGGCCATTATTCTATTGCTACCAACTGTAGTACCAGTATTTTCTGAAAATAGGAAGCTAAAAATATTAAAGTCAATTATTGTTTCTTGTAACCATCTACCACTGATATTTATCAATAACAGTTAAGCTCTATGTCGAACATGGGTTAATAGCTATCTTATTTAGCAAGCACAGGTAGACCATGATATTTTAAGTAAAGAGTTTGTGGCAGGAAGGGACAATGGGGGCAATCCTTCTATATGTGTCTCCAATAAGTCTCAAATTTCAGCCCTTTAGATGATGATTTGTCCCTTACTCAGAACCACAGAGTGTAACAAAAGTCTGAGCATCAGATTCAAGTAACAAATAAGGCATCTTAGATATTTTTAACTAAATATCTTATTTACTGGTGTTTGTGGGAAAAAGTGAATACTCCTTTGCATACTCAGGAGCTCACAATAGCTTACAGAGTATCACAGGGAGAATTTTAATTGACTATAGAAGTTCTATGCCACAATTTCCCAATTGAGGCAGTAATTCCCTTATACCACTTTGTTGAAAAGAATTCTATTTCTCTGACAGTATCTATCATGTAATAAGGATTTCTCTACTCTCATGAATCACTAGAATGTTTTGATTATTTCCTGGGGTCATTTGTTCATAAACATGATTATTAAATATGTGCATTTATTTCTGCTTCTGACAGCGAGTCAAGCAAAAATGTGTTATCTACCAAAAGGACAAACAAATGGACAAGAAACAATAAGTAGAAAAGAAAGCTCAGTTTCAGAAAGTGAAGGTATTTGGAGGAATGGCTACTGCCTCAGCAGTAGTTGAAACATAAATACTCATAGAGAGTGATCAGAAAGTAAGCAAGGTAAAGAACCCTGCAGATCCTCATGAAAGCCCAGAACTTGATGACCTCCTATGCTTGGGAAGCATAGGAGGCCAATTAAGAGCAGATGGATTTGCTGGAAGTTGTTCGCAAAGCCATATGCCTTTCTGATCTACATTCCCATTTATTGAGTTTTGGTTCAGTAACATCAGGTCCTAATGTACTAGGACCCCACCCCACATGCTGAAGTCTACACAATCTGTCTGTTTACATAGAGCTTCCAATCAGATTTTTAGTTTGTGGTTATGAATAGATAGGCAAGAATCACATTTGAAGAAGGCATCTAACAGAAAAGAACTGAGCAGAGAAGAAATGGATGTAAGATAAAATGCAAGCAAAAAACTCTTTAAAATATTGCTAATCTCAGAGAAAAGATCATCCACAAAGAAGGACAATTAGACAATAGAAAGCATTCATAGATATGATCGAAGAAGAAAAACATGGATATATTCTTGACAAAGATATGAGTCTCTATCGAAAAAGCCCACCAAATGTCCACTATGTTGAACAGCGAGCAAGAAATAAATAAACAAAAGACACACCTAGAGCGTCAAAGAATTTCAGAATATCAGCGGTAAAAAAAGACGATTCTAGGAACTTTCCAAGATGGGTAGGGAAAGAATGAAACAGTATATATACATACAAATGGAAAACAAAATTTCAGGAGCAATACTGGATTTTAGAATAGAATGGAATGCTGCCTACAAAGTTATGAGAAAAAATTATTTTAAACCCACAATTTTATCCCCAGTATGGTGGACATAGTTTAGCCTCAAACAAGAAACAAACTTCAGTTGACACATTAATTACAGCTTCGACTCCTCAGATTCCTGACCTTGTATAATTCCTTCTCCTTCTGACTAGGTAGGAACTGTGGCTTGCTTCTAGTCAACAAAATAAAAGAACAGTGAGAAGATGTACAAGATTACCTGGTTATCTTCTAGGCAACTGTAATAACTATATTATTGGATATCTTTCTTTCCTTCTGGCTTTGAGAAACCAAACAATCATTTAGGAAACTCCAAAAGATGAGGATCTTCTTACAAAAGGAGGGCAGTCTCTGACTGACTACCAGCCAGACATGGAGACCCTCAGTCCTATCTCTGTATGGAAGTGGATTTTATCAATAATTTGTGTGAGCTCTGAAGCCAGTCCTTCCATAGTGTAGCCTTGGACGAGATAGAAACCTCAGTTGACACTTTGATTACAGCTTTGATTGCAGACTCATGACCCATAGAAACTGTTGATTTAAGCTGCGGAGGCTTTGGAAATATTGTTACATAATAATTCATAACTAATACACCAAGCAAAATTATTCAGTTGTGAAGGTAGAATGAAGAGATTTTCAGACATGTTGGGCCTAAACAATATTGACTGAAATTCAATTCCCCTGAGCTGTATGTCTGTCAAAAATGGATTGCATTCAAGAGAACCTAAGGCATGAAAGAGTATTGAGTGGCAAAAATAGACAAAAAGTTGTACTGGCATGTGCTAATTATGGTGGGAGTCCTTCAATGTGAGCAATATCAGACGTTTGAAGTGAAAAGAGGTCCACACCATATCTCTCTTTGTAACCTCACATTCTATAGCACATTTTGCCATGCAAAGAGTATACAAGATAAACAGGCAAGAGAATTATGAGAGAGAAAAGAGATATAAGAAACTCAAAACAACAGTGCAGTCTGCATTTGTAGTCAGATTTGTACATGCAGTTAACACTACAATGATCAATGGTACCTTCGATTGCAAAGAGATGATGTGCTTGTTTATTTTCTTTTTTGTACTATCTTCAGACCCATATGAAAAATTAATATTTAAGTAAAAGAGTAAATGAATTACACTTCAAAGCAAGACATTCAGGTTTCTTCAAGTACGGAATGAGATAAATTAAGACAATAATCTAAACCAGATTTCATTTTATACTATTTAAAGTTGTTCAAAATGTGCACATTTGCTTCAAAAAATTAAATGCCAGAAAGTTACTCATCAGTTACAGACAGATCCAGTTCTGAAGAAATTCAAGATAATTAGAATATATACTTTCCATTTTCTCCACAATTGCAAATTCATATCATTTTAATCATCAATATACTCTCCCAAGTCTGTCATCTTGTCATGAGACATGAAGGTAAAGGCAGGGTAACGATGGTTATTATGCTATTTAGTTTTTGACATTCTGGGCATTATTGACTCTAAAAGAGATAATGTTTTCCTTAATGTATTAGAGTGTTAGGCAGAATGTAAAAGAGCATTTACCCCTATCCTGACCATCACATTAATTGAAATGAAAACATTGCACTGTGCATTAGGGGAAGCAGATAGAGTCTCTGAAGTAATTCTATCCCCTTGCTAGTTAATTTTTTTTCTTTTAAGTTAGATCTCTACCTCATTGCCTGGCATTAATGAATTTTTAGTAATATAAAGAACAGATGAGAAGTGAAGAACTAGCTCTAAATGAATTGAAAAGCCAGCAGGCCACTAAATAAAAGAGGTGAGCTTGCAAGCTCTTCCCAGTACTTATACTTAACAAGAAGGCAGCCAAGTGAAAGGCTTGGAGGATCCATTGTGTTTACAGTATAGATTCTACTTGGACCAGAGACAGAGAAGGTGATGTTGCTGCGTGTACTGCTAACACTAGGGTCCTAAATAAACTCTTTCAACTCACCTGTGTTGGTCTAGAAATTAAAAAAATAAGTAATCATCCCAGTCTTCCAGTAGAGAAAATGTTGAAGAAAACCACAATGAGAAATATAATTTTGAGGGGCGGGTGAGGAGGGGGACCGGAGATGAAACTCGGGGACTATGCCACTGGGCCAAATCCCCAGCCCTATTTTGCATTTTATTTAGAGACAGGGTCTCACTGTGTTGCTTAGTGCCTCACTAAATTGCTGAGGCTGGCTTTGAACTTGAAATCCTCCTGCTTCAGCCTTCTGAGCTTCTGGGATTACAGGTGTGTGCCACCGCGCTTGGAAGGAAATCTAAATTTTATATCATATTATACTCATACCTCAGCTAAAATTCCTACTGTTATTTTACAAATTCAAAGTTTAACTTTTGACTACAGTGGCCACCCATCCCATTTTTCCTGGAACTTGCTGGTTTTAGTATTAAAAGTTCTATATTTCAGAAAACCTTTCAGTTCTACGTAAACCAGGACAATTGGCCTGTCCAAGGCACTCTCTCAGGCTCCAATCTTGGCAGGACTGTAATTAAGGAGATGGAAAATTGTTTGTAATTAAAGATACTAGAGATTGTCCTTCTAGGATAACATAAAAAAGATGACCTTTAAAATGTTATTTATAATAGCAAAAAATTCGGAATTGATTTAAAGGCCCACAGTAAGAATTGATTTAGTGAAATACATTATATTTATATAATGGAAGACTATAGAGTCATTTCAATTACATTTTTGTTAAGTTATTTACTGATGTGGTTAAAGGACTCTAAATTAATTTTAAAAGAATTATACATGTATATATCTGTGTATATTATTATAAATATATAATACTTCATAGGAAAATAAGACAGAAAAAATATACAAAAATGTCAATAATAGGTTATATTTGGATGGTATTATGAGATTTGCTTATTGATGTTGTGCCATTATAAGTTTTATTCATTCTTTATATTCTTTGTAAGGAAATAATTTTTGAGAAAACCATGATTTTAGACTATTTTGTGTTGTTGTAACTGAATAGCACAGACTGGGTAAAATTCCATGCTTATATAATTATATCAAAATGGATTCTGCTGTCATGTACAGCTAAAAAGACCCATAAATTATAATAGAGGTTTATTTTTTACAGTTCTGGAGGCTGAGAAATCCAAGGTCAAGGAGTTGGCATCTGCTGAGGGCCTCTTGCATCATCCCAGGGCAGAAGGCAGAAGGGCAAGAGATCAGGAGCAAAAGAGAAGGAAGTGGCTGAGCTGTTCCTTTCATCAGGAACACATTCCTGAGATAATGGCAGTAGCCTATTCAGGAGAGCTCATGAACCAATCACCTCTTAATGGTCTCACCTTCCAACACTGTTGCATTGGGGATTAAGTTTTCAATACCTGAACCCTAGGGTTCTCATTTAAACCATAGCAACCATCAAAACCTTGATTAGTGGTTCTTCAACTTTAGTTGTCTAATGAGCATCTAGAAACTTTTCTAAGCCAGATTCTCTGACTTATGTTCAAATATTTGGCATCAAGGTCTGAGTGAAGCTTTTGAAGCTGCAATTTTAAAAATACTCTGAAAGATACTAATGCATGTGTCATGAACCATTTGGAGAAGCACTAACTGGGAGTGTGCCTGTCTATCTTTAATTATTTGTCTAGTCTTTTGGTCTAACATGCAGGTGGAAGAGGTGGTCCTATAATCAGTGGGATGTCAAAGCACCATCAGCTATCCACGGAAAGTTATCTCAACCATAGATTAATGATTAAACTTTACCCTTGGATCTTTATTCCTTTAGACTGTGATTTTCCACTGAAAGATTGCAGCAGAATTACTTTGGAAACTCTTTGAATGCCTGCACACATGAGTGGACATGCACACACATGTGCACACACACAGCACACAGAAATTTCCACATTGAAACATCTGTAATCGGAACTTTGGAGTAGGAAGCTGAAAGAGTTCACTGAAATGGCTTTCCAAGTACTTCTGATATCTACCTTCTTTAACAACTACTGCTGTGGACTAACATTCAAGTTCTTTGAAAAACATAATGCCCT
Organism: Callospermophilus lateralis; assembly: GCF_048772815.1. Classification (NCBI taxonomy): domain Eukaryota; kingdom Metazoa; phylum Chordata; class Mammalia; order Rodentia; family Sciuridae; genus Callospermophilus; species Callospermophilus lateralis. The sequence continues at coordinate 72,123,622 of NC_135310.1, read as the reverse complement.
CAAAAGGAAAGACTTTGAAGTTGTTATCAGTTATAGGCATTGAAGTAAAACTAATTTGTCAGGTATTTTCCTGGAAGCAGATTTTGATGAAGACAGAGGGAATGAGCATGCAGATGACATATAAAGAACAATGGGCAAACAAACAATGATGCAGGACAGCCATAAAATGTGGTAATGGATGTCCCAGATACTAATTGTTAAACTCATCATTTTTCTTTGGCAAGCTCCTGGCACTGTAATAGTGCATTTACCAATTCTACAAAATAAGTAGGTACTATTGGTGAGTAAAGTTTAAAAGTTAAATTTTAAAAATAGCTGAATAGTCGATGCAGCAGAAAGTAACCATTTCATTAGTGCTTTTTTTGCAAGACCAGTAAGTGGTTCATTATCAATTATGCAGCCCTTCTGCAGATTTGCTGTAGACTTAATACCTTCAAGGCCACACTTCCCACAATTCTTAATTTCCCCTTTAACTTAAATGGCTGGTCTTCAAGTCTGTGTCTGCGATGTGTTCTCATTCCAACAAGGTAGGTCAGTTCAGAGGGGAAAGAGGCAATTTCTGCCACACAAAATATTTTTTTTTTAATGGAATGCATTTTAACTTCTTACCTGCTAGGTTCCAAAGCTAGCTCACTCTTTTGAAGAATGAGGTGAGAAATAGATAAGTTTTCTGATGCTGAGGTGGAGGTCACAGGAGCTTTTCATCAGAGAATAATGGTTGCTTTAGAACTGGCCTGGCATCCCCTTGAAGACCTGAGAAATGCTGCGGAAGCTGTGTGTGTATGTCAGGGAACAGAAAGGAGTTTGGGCAGCTCAAATTTGTGCTGGAGCTGTTTCGTGTTTAGAAACTTAATCCACTTTCTCATCTTCAGTTTACCAAAGATTGGGGAAGAACATTTTTCCTAAAGAGTACTTATAAAGCAAAGTCACTTAAATATAAAAAGACAGAGGAGAAGGCTAATTGTTCCATAGAGCATGTTCACTCTGAAAAGGAATTGTAATAATGAGAATAGGAAAAGGTCAGTTGGAAAGAGTGCACGATTAAGTAAAGAATTAATCAGTTCTATTCAAACTCTCCTTTTCTAGCTTCCTGGTGTAGTCTGCAAAGTGACTTGTGTTAATGAAGCTAGTTAACAAAGGCAAGATCAGTTGGGAGAGTGAGAATCATTAAGTAGGGTTACGTCTGAGCTATTTGAAGAAGTCTAACCCTCACCTGCATACATTTTAGTAAGGTATGTATGTACTTGAACTTGATGTCTAAAGCTTGTTGTCCAAAACACCATGTGAACTACTAGAGTGTCAGAAATCCCCTGTTCTGTCCTCTTACAATACCTGAGGTGTTCATACTGAGGAACTATTCCTGTGATCTCTCATTTCTAGGCTGGATGTGCAGGTGTCCATAAACACCACATAGCAGAATGTCGGCTCTGAATAAGCCTATGTGGAACAAAGGAGCTATTCTATTGAATTTCTTCAAACCATTACTTTTGGGAGGAGCTCACACAAATTAAACATCCTGGGAAAACTAATGATTTTCTCATGACCTGACAGAGTGGTACAGGAGTTTAGAACTGGAAAGAACTTCTGTGCCATCAGCACTGTTTTATAGATGAGAAGACTGAGTCCTCAGCGGTCAATACAATAATGCTGAGGCAAAATGTACAACCCAAAGGAGGATGCGTGCTTTCCCAGATAGTTGGCTGTATTGTCGTTTGCTCACAATGACTTTTTGAACTGGGAAGGATGCTTATTTCCATTAATAGATTGGAACTCAGAGAGTCAAGTATCTTTTTAAAAGCAGTCAGGAAGTGGTCATGCCCTAAATGGAACACTAGTTAATAGAATCCAAGAATACTCTCTCCCTCATTTGTTGGAGTTTGTCAAGGCTGGCTCATGTTCAGAAGCACCAGAGAATGTAAACCTGGCTTTAGCAATTCTGTCCTCGGCTGCGCTGCCCTGGAGATCTTGCCTGAGGTCTGGAGGCACTGAGGGAGCCAGATGGGTTTGCACAAAGCCCTATAAGCTACTGGAATTACTCTTGTCTACCCTGCTTATGGTTTATGCTGTAATTCCTGATTTATCTAGTCCTAGAGCGGAAGCCTGTAGTCCACCTTCCATCTTCAGCACTATTTGTAGTCAGTCTCAAACTAAACCCTCATCCCAGGCTACTATTGATGTGGCTTTCTGTCTATAGATTTGTCTTTTATTTTTTAAATTTAAAATAAGTGAAATTAGAGAATAATCTGGTCTCATTCTCTTAGCATAATTTTTGGAGGTACATCCCAGCCCCAGCATCCCAAAGCAGAGTACAAAAGCCAGGGTCTGAAGCCAAGGGACAATAGCCAAGTCACTGGCACAGTTGTCACTAAATATTCCCAGCTTGGCAGATGAGGAAACCCAGGTAACAGGGTCCCTTTTTGTCACTGACTAGTAATTCATTGAGTATGTTTACTTACAGGAAGAAAGCTCAAACTCATTAGTTTAATGGTAAACCTGGCTGCTACCTATGCTCTGTCTTCTTCTACTGACACTTTCCTCCTTTTCTGAAACATTCACTGTGTTCTAGCAAATACTTACAGGTTCTAAGTGTACTATGTCTTCTTTCTTATGTGCCTTTAATAATAGTAGTAATAATATAAGTAAAAGAACAAAGCTCTATCTGCTTTGACTACCTTTTGGCTGCTTTGGCCGACCCCCATTATTTTCCGCTCTACATTTCTTCATTTGACACATTTTTTTTTATAAACTCAGAAGCATCTGCTTTAGGAAGACCTAACACTCAGGCATCCCACCCCGACCTTGATCCAACAAATAATAGTTAGAAGCCCCAAAGTCCATAGCTTCCTCTTCATATCACACTGATTAACAGTGGCTCTTGGGTTTGCTCTTCTGGGCTTCTCAGATTATAAAGTCCTTAAAGGAAGGAACCATGTTTTTCAGTCTTTAGTATCTAGTATAATATGGTCCATGGTAGGATTAGTTACATTTGTTCAAATATGCAACTGGTCTATGCATTGCTTGTCTATTTTGTAGCTAAATATTCTAAGTGTTCCGGAACTACTGAAGGAAGAATCTGAGCACCACAGACAAGTAAAATCTGTAATATCAGGACATTATTTCCAAATGCAGTTGTTCTGTGCAGTATTATTAGGCTACAGTTACTACAATTCATAGCATAAATTATTTGTAGCTACTTAGAGAGTATAGGTTTTAATGAGCTGGTTCCTATTTTATTTTTAGTGATTATTAAACTAAAAGGAATCTCTCTTATTCCCTAATTTGCTTATCTCCTTTCAGTGATGTTGAACAGTGGAATGTCTTAGAAAACTCACACACCTTGCAGCTAAACTTGTCCTTGACACTGGCTTCAGTGACTTCTCTTTCCACTGCAACATGCTTACTTACTCCTTTCTCAAAAGATGGAAACAATGAATATAGCTGCAGGGATAAGACAAAAAAAAAATGTATAGTTTTCCTGCCTATGTCCAAATCCTAGCTCCCTCTCTTACATGTTGTGAAACTTGTGCATGCTACTCTGCCTCCCTGTTACCTGGGTTTCCTCATCTGTCAAGCTGGGAATAGTTAGTGACAACTGTGCCAGTGACTTGGCTATTGTCCCTCGGCTTCTGACCCTGGCTTTTGTACTCTGCTTTGGGATGCTGGGGCTGGGATGTATCTCCTTTGCCATCTGCACTTCTGTTGGGATCTACTGGTAGGGGGCACTAGAGACTAGAAGTAAAACAAGGAATACATCTTTTATTTCTATTTTGTTTCATACTAACAATCTTCTTCAACCTAACAGTAGTGCTTCATTATAATAGCAAGAGATTATTTCAAATACACATAAATTCTTCCAACATGGTCAGGCATAGCCTAATTGCACCTATCAGAAATACTGCCACCAGCAAGTATTCCCTCTCCTCAGAAGACTCAGTTTCTACTTCATATGTTCCCTCCTTTAAGCACTAGATCAGCTTTATAGGGGTTATTTAGTGCCCACAATAGCAAGCCCATGCCACTATCTATTTAACTACTACAAACAGCAATGACAATGACAACAAAAGAACAGCAAGAGTGTGTACACACATGCACTTACACAAACAAAATAACCTTCTAGGGGAAGTGCTGTGCCTTGGAGTCATTCACACTAATTTCTAAAACAAAGAGCTGAACAACTACTGAACACTGACTCATTTACTCCAAGTTTTTTTTTGTTTTTTTTTTTCTGAATTCAACCCTGAATGATATTATGGTTTCTGTATGCATGTTCCCTTATTCCTAGCTTCTTTGTAGTTTGTATAAGGTCTCTTTTTAAAATATTTATTTCCCACATTTTCTCTGAGCATCTCAATATATTCTTTGGTAATACACAGGCACTTCTCATTATTTCAGAGGTTTCTCTGAGTCAATGAGAACTCTATATTTTATTTCTCTATTCAGTGATTCCCAAACCCCTTGCTTTAAAATCGGTCTGTTTTCTACTTATGCTTGAACCAACCTATAGAGAGAAGAATGAATAAGTTTGTGATTACTGGTGTCCTCAGAAGCACTAGAAATCATCCTTTATGTTATAGAACTGTAGGAAAACTTTTGCTTCTTTTTCTAGATGTGTTTATTATTTATGAGATTGGGTACTGGAGATATCTAAGTTGCTTCTGTCCTTACTGATTAGTCATTGTATTACCATTTTAGCTAGAATTAAGAAAGTAAAGATGGTGTGGGGGGAGGAGAAGGAAATGTATGTTTGGGAGTGAAGAGGGATTGGGGGAGGAGTTCATGGATGACTGACTGAAAACAGTAGTAAGTGCACCTGAGTTACTTAATTCAGGAAGCCTACTTTGTTTATACTTGATAGCCCAAAAGCATACAGGTGATTGCTTCAGTAACATTAATAAATATGCAGGCATGACTCTTGGAAATACATTTAAACAATTTCATGAAACTTCATGTAGCCTTAAGAGGTACCTCCATAGCTATGAAGGTAAGCATTTTCATTATTGAGAAAAATAGGTATTTTTTCTCTGCTTCTTTTTCAAATCTACCACTGCAATTAAACTAAATCTAAACTAAAAGACTATTACTAAAGTAAAACAACTTCAACTAAGCCAGACCAACCAAAAAATAAAACCAAAAACAAACACCAAAAAATATTCTTCCTTCCATCAAGATTTATATTCTAGGAGGGGTAGAAATATATTAATACAGATAGGGATAATTAGAGAGAAGATCTTAGTGAATTGTTCTTCCTTTTGTTACAGAACAAAATTTACCAACAGTGGCCTCACAGGGTTTTTCTTGTCCTCTTTGTATTGAGAAAATATTTCCTTGTCAAGGACATTGGAGATAGGCAAAAGAGAATTTTCATCCCTTAACGTGTCTCATTTGATTTTCGGTATCCGTTGGGAAAAGTATTTCCAATGGGATTTTCCTTTTTATTTCCTGCATGTTATAGGGTCTTCCTTCATTGCCTAGCCATGTCCTGTTTTGGCTCTTTTTATAAGCTTGCCAATTTACTTCCACTGTCTGTTAGTATTTAATTATTCACTACCTCATAATTAAAATCATTCCAACTGCTGAGGAATAGCTGTCTGGCACTTTCCTCTTTCCTTATATATATGTTACATATGATTTAACCTCTGGGGCTTTCTTGGTAAGTATTTTCTAATTGTCTAGGTTACCCAAACTAATTGGTGGTAGTAGACAAAAATATGTAGCTAATCATTAATAAATGTGCTTTCAGAAATTCAAAAGAATTTGGAAGGAAGACAGAGATCTAGGAAACTGAAATTCAAATAGTCTGGGAACCATTGAGGGACTGTTGACTGTTATTGTAGCAGAACTTCAGTTGTCTCATTATTACATAAGAGAAGAATGAACTATGAAGTTGGGATTATATAAAAAACAAATAGGATTTTAAAATTATCTTGGTTTTTCCTTGACAATATGTGCAGGAACAACTGAAGTCTGTTGACCCTCTGCCCCTCTCTTGGTTTACATCCTCAATCTCTGAGGTGTCACAGTGATAGCTATCATCTATCCAAGAGCCTGATGATATTCTCTCTAGAGCCCATCTGTGAGCCATTGTATCAGATGGGAGGGTCACAACTGAGCATCATGTGAAACTGGATTTGCATAAAACATTCCATCTCCTCCAGGTTGAATCTGCAGTCCTTCATCTGATAAGGTCCATGTTTCAGCAATGCTTCCATAGGATATCATTTGCTCACATGTGAACAGATGGTATATCTCCAGCTCTGCTCCTCCACCAAGAGAGCTGAGGGTTCCTTCCAAGGATTTTAAACCAAGCTAGTTGACACATTTTTACTGAGCATTTCTATGGTTGAGAATTCTGTACCTCTCACATCCTTCTCTGGGGGTGGGAGTGAAGAAAATCTTGTATCCCAACTATCTCATATTGAGGAAGTGTGATCCTGGTTGGCATTTAGCAGGAGACCAAAGAGGTAAAGTAAAAAGTACCATCAGCCTTTGTTCTTCCCCAAGGCTGGAACAGAAATCTGTTTTCCATTCCTGAGTCTCAAGGGTGAGACTTGAGAATAGAAGTCTTTAATAGTTTTCTTTTTCCAAACTAAGATTATATTCCTTAAACTAATTCTTACTTCAAGAAAGGGATCTTTAGTACTCCAAGATTAAGACAAACTGTTAAGTGGTTTAAATTGTGAGGCATAAATAAAAGCTTTTGTCATCTTATTTAGAAGTTGATAATGAGATGTAAATATTTCTTTAAATGTATACAGTTGAAAATCTACATCAATGCATTTCTAGGATTGTTATTTGTTGTTTTTAGTGACCTTTCCTAGAGATGAACACATTTTCAGTGTACAATGACTAGGATACATGCATATTTCTTTGTTAATTTAGTGCATGAAAGTTTAATTTTTACTTTGTAGAAAATAAAAGGAGTGTCACATACAGAAACTGCCACACCTATTTTATCATGAATATTGAGTTTGGTGGGTAAATAGAAAGTCAATAGTGGTTAGAAATTAGAGGAGATATTCTAGAAATGATGAAGAATGAAGGATAAGTTAGTGAAATGCTATTAAGTTGTTGAAAAGGGAATTTTAAAGAATTCTGGAGTTAAATCACTTTTATTCAACTATTTTATATAATTGAATACTGTTCTTTAAGATTGGCACTTATTTTTTATTTAAAATGTTTGTAACTTTTAATTTTACTACCATTATTATTATTTTTGCTGTTATTATCAGCACAGGGGATTGAATCCAGGGATGCCATACCACTGAGCTACATCTCCAGTCCTGTTATATTTTGTGTTTTGAGATAAGGTATCTATCACTAAGTTGCCCAGGCTGGTCTTTGCAATCCTCCTGCCTCAGCCTCCTGAGTTGCTGTGATTACAAGCCTGTACCTCTGGGGCTTTCTTGATATGTATTTTCTAATTGTCTAGTTTACCCAAACTAATTGGTGGTAGTGAGCAAAAATATGTAGCTAAATCATTAATAAATGTGCTTTCAGAAATTCCAAAGAATTGGAAGGAAGACAGAGATCCAGGAAACTGAAATTCAAATGGTCTGGTAACCATTGAGGTACTGACAAGGATTGAGATTTATAAAGATAGAATCTGAAAGACATTTGTTTTATTTCTAGAAGATATATTAAAAGCCTATGCCAAAATAAAAATTACTAATGGAATTTCTCTCCCAAAATATTAAAATACTTGTGGTAATAAACACCTGTTTCAACAATGATGGCATGAACTCATAACATTCAAATTTTGCATTGATGGGACTATTTTGGTAAACTTGGGGAAATAATAAACTTGAAGAAAATGTCTGTTTTAAATTTTGAGGGACAGAGGGATAATACACCAACAAACTGTAAGAAATATGCTCTTATTTTTTATTATTGTAATGTACAAACTCTCAATAACTTCTTTTAAAATCAGTTTTATCTTCTGTTTTTGAAGATATTTACATTTGTCTTCCTATTTCCCATAACCACAAAGATGATGCTGGCTGGGATTATTCTGTTATATAAGACAAGTACTAATAACTTTTTAAAAATTAAGCTTATCATACTTTTACTGTGTTTTTAAAAAAATATTCATCAACCAGGTTTTCTGTTTTCCAACCAAGTTAACACTACTTGCTAGTCATTCTGCAGATGGTTCAGGAGCCCCCTTCTCCAGGATGCTTATTTCCAATTCATCACTTCCATAATCATTCACCTTATTTAATGCTACAGCTTTTGGTGAACTAGTAAATTTTCTACTGGATATCTCTCCTTAATTTTGAAGTCATTGAATAGGACTTTATGATTCCCAGTCCACTGGAACTCCTTTTTTTTTTTTCCTCAGGATCATCTGTGCATAATGTTATAGCTTATTCAGAGGTCAGAAAAGTTTTGTTCTTTCACAGTATTCACCTTTTGAATGACAAATCACAAAGTGGAAGGGCACTGATTCTGGGAAATGGTGTGGGAAGAAGGTGTGGGTAAGAGGTGGGGTGTGTTCTGTGTTTTGGAAAAGCAGGCTCAATCTACCTAATCAGTTTTCTTAATATATAAAAGATGTTAAATAATGCTAAATAAAAATCTTAGCAGATAGGGACATATGAAAGTTAGGGTACAAAGCACCTGGGAGGTATGGCTAAAATATGGAAGTAACTGTTTGGGGACAAGGAATGCATCATTATCTGAAATGGAAGTAATGGCTTATGTGAGCTCAGTGTTGTTATTTTGTGGCATTAAGTTGTTATCTTTACAACTGCCATAAATAGGACACATTTATAAATATGTATCTGTAAAGCATGTCACTGGGGAAACTGAAATATGGTACAAATGAGAGGTTGTCATATCTACTCTGTGACTATGGGAACAATTAATTCTCAATATGCAGATTTTTGTTTTTTCTTGCCTGACATCATGTTCATGGGTCATCTCAAACCAGCTACTGTGTAGTTAGAGGACATAAATCAAGGTTACTAAGGTGAAAACAGTAGGAAGATAAATCTTCTTTAAAGAGTGAGAAAAAACTTTAGATTCCTCAAAAGTAAAAAAAAAAAAAAAGGAAAACATTACTTAAATTTGTGTTCTCATGCCATACTTTTTTCCTGAAATATTGGGGAGAAGAAACCACAGTCAAATTATGCTAGTTCTTTCTTTTATCCCAGATTTGACTATTCCAGCCCAGTGTATCTTTTCTTCCCAAGAGCTCTCATTTCCTCCCTATCCCTTAAAGTATCATTAGCTAGCACTGATCAAAGGTCATAGGAGGAGTGATGAGAGTGTAGAGTGGCTACACTAGTAAAGAGCCAACATAAAAAAAAAAATAGAAAATGGAAAAAAAACACACACACACACACACACACACACAAAACTTTTTTGAGAGAAAAAGTTTGAAATGATTTTAAAAAGTTGCAGTTTTTGTTGCAACTTTCTTTTGAGAGAGAGATAATTTTTAATATTTATTTTTTAGTTTTCGGTGGACACAACATCTTTATTTTATTTTTATGTGGTGCTGAGGATCGAACTCAGTATCCTACGCATGCCAGGCAAGCCTGCTGCCGCTTGAGCCACATCCCCACCTCCTGTTGCAACTTTTTGACTACCCTATGATATTACCATAATACATGTAAGAAGTTCACCAAGTTTTCTAATGTTTCCTAAAGTGTAAAACTATGTTAAACTATCTTCTTTTAAATTTATGGCTAAAGAAAAAAAATCTCAGATTTATCATACTTAATGTGCATTTCTGAAGATACATGATTTAAATCAAAATTAAAAATAATTTTACTTATATTATGCAGCACACACTTACACAGAAATATAAACAATATAATGCACATCTACTAATCATGTATATACTTAAATAAATTGTACACATATTGTTTTTGTCAGCTGTTTTGCTGTTGTGACCAACAACCCTAACAAGAAAAATTTTAGAGGAGGAAAAGTTTATTTGGGGCTCATGGTTTCAGAAGTCTAAGTGTGTAGATGGCCAACTCCATTCCTTGTGGCTTGGGATTAGGCAGAACATCATGGCAGAAGTGTGTGGCTCTGATAGGAAGCAGAGATATAGAGAGAGCTCTGTTCAACAAGGACAAAATATGAACCCAAAAGCATACCTCCAAAGACCTACCTCCTCCAGTCACACTAAGTCAGTTCCTATCAGAGGATTAATGCGCTATTAGATCAAACATTTTATAACTGAATCATTTCATCTTAAACTTTCCTGCATTGTCTCACACATAAGTTTTTAGGGGACACCTAATATCTAAACCATAATACATATATAAACATAATCTTGGTATCCCAAACCAGTTTGGCATTTTTCCAGAAACATGTTTATTTCTGAATTGTTTCATTTGATTTATATTAATTCACTTTGTGAATTACCCCATTTCACTTGATTCTCCCACTGAAAATTTATTAGATGTAATTTTAAAATACATTTCTTTAGAACCATAGTAAAAATAACTTAGAAGGAACAAACATTTGGGATTAAATTAAATTCTTTTCTACTTTTCTACTTTAGGGTGCTAGCTAACTGTTTAATGAGCATGATGACTAACAAATGACTAACATATGTCTACCGGTGATCATTTTGTTGTACCAATTTTACTAGTTACTCAAATGAAAGCAATGAAAATAACTTAAAAATTGGATATTCATGTCTCCATGATTGACACAGTCTACTTTCCTATCATAGAGGTTGATCAATTGCATAATGCTAAATATTACCACAGGCCTGGGATGTAGTTCACAGGTAAAGTGCTTGTTATTATGCATGAAGCTATTCAGTTAGATATGTCCACATTGGAAACACAAGACTATCAAGTTACCTTATTTAGGTAAGAATTGGGTTAACAATGGAATGCTCTGCATACTTCACCCTTTCTACATGGCCATGCTCTATTCCCTTTCCTTGTCAAATGGGAATTATTAAGTAGTTCTGTTGTGTTTCCAATTATATGGCCTCACCCTCTTACCCACAGCTGATGGACAAAGGTCATCCCAACTAAGCCCATCAATTCTTGGGCAGGCCAACCACCTCTGATGTCACTTTGCATACTCACATACACAAATATGCACATACAATAAAATAGTTTGGTTGTATTATAATCTTTTGTCAATTTTAATCAGAGAACACCAATTCCAAGAGTCCATTAGCAAAGGGAGCTGAAGCTAAACTGTCTTGTGTAGAGGTAGATAGGTAAGTCTATGCTGAGTGTATTCGTTTCCTATTGTTTCTTTAACTAATTACAACAATTGTCAAGGCTGAAAAAAGCAAAACAATTTTATTCTCACACAGTTTGGAAGTCATAAATCTAAAACAGGAATTTCATTGGGCCAAAATCATGCTGTCTGTAGACCTACACTCCCTCTGGAGCCTTTGGCAGAGAATCTGTTTCCTTGCACTTTACAGATTCTAGAGCTGTACTCTTGGCATTCCTTAGTTTATAGCCTTTCCTCCATTGTCAAATATCTACTTCCATGGGCAAGTCATCCTTGTCACCCTTATCTTATATTTTCCTTCTATAAGGCTCCCTGTGAATTTAATTGTATTGTACCCATCTGGATGCTCTCAGGCTACTCCCATCTCAGGTTTTTTTTTTTTTTTTTTCTTTTTTCATTTGTTCTAATTAGTTATACATGATAGTAGAATGCATCTTTAACACATCATACATAAGTGGAGTTTAACTTCTCATTCTTCTGGTTGTACATCATGTAGAATCACACCGCTTTTGTAGACCTGTGGGCACATAGGGTAATAATACTTGATTCATTCTACTATCCTTCTTATCTCCACACCCTATCCCTTCACTTTCCTCCCTTCTGCCAAATCCAAAGTACCTCTATTCTTCCCACCCATGCCCCTTTTGTGAATTAATATCCTTATATCAGATAAAATATTTGGCCTTTGGTTTTTTTGAGGTTAGCTTGTTTCACTGAGCATTATATTCTCCAGCTCCATCTATAACTGAAAATGCCATATTTAATTCTTCTTTAAGGCTAAGTAGTATTCAATTATGTATATATACCTCATTTTCTTTATCCACTTGTTGAAGGGCACCTAGGTTTGTTCCATAGTTTAACTACTGTGAGTTGAGCTGCTATTAATATTGATGTGGTTGTGCCACTGTAGTATGCTGATTTCAAGTCCTTTGGGTATATTCCAAGGAGCAAAATAGCTGGGTCAAATGGTGATTCCATTCCAAGTTTTCTGAAGAATCTCCATACTGTTTTCCATAGTGGCTGTACCAATTTGCAATCCTACCAGCAATGTATGAATGTACCTTTTCCCCCACATTCTTGTCAACATTTATTTTTGCTTGCATTCTTGATAATTGCCATTCTAACTGGAATGAGACAAAACTCTTAGAATTGTTTTTTTTTTTAAGAGAGAGAGGTAGAGAGAGGCAGAGAGGCAGAGAGAGAGAGAATTTTAATATTTATTTTTTAGTTATCGGTGGGCACAACATCTTTGTTTGTATGTGGTGCTGAGGATTGAACCCGGGCTGCACTCTTGCCAGGCAAGCGCACTACCGCTTGAGCCACATCCCCAGCCCCTAGAATTGTTTTTATTTGCATTTCTCTACTTTCTAGAGATGTTGAATATGCTTTCAGATATTTTTGACCATTCTTATTTCTTCTGTGTGAAGTGTCCAGTTCCTTAGCCCATTTGTTGATTGGGTTATTTGGGTTTTTTTTTTTTTTTTTTTTGGTGTTAAGTTTTTTGAGTTCTTTATAGATCCTGGAGATTTAATGCTCTATCTGAGGTGCATGTGGTAAAGATTATCTCCAATTCTGTAGACTCTCTCTTCACATTATTGATTATTTTCTTTGCTAAAAAGAAGCTTTTTAGTTTGAATCCATCCTGTTTATCAATTCTTGATTTTATTTCTTATGCTTTAGAGTTTTGTTAAGGAAGTCAGTTCTTAAACTGACATGGTGAAGATTTGGGCCTACTTTTTCTTCTATTAGGTGCAGGGTCTCTCTTCTAGTGCCTAAATCTTTAACCCACTTGGCTCATTTCAGGGTTCTTGAACTAATTATATCAGCAAAATCACCTTTGCCATGAAATGTAACATTTATGGGTTCTAAGGATGAGGATGTGGACATCCTGAGAGGCTGTCACTCACCCTACTAGTTTAAGTAATGTGCACATTCAAGTTGTATAAGAACCAAAATGATGAAATAACCAAATGTATGGGATACAAGACACATACCAAGGACTGAAGAAAGAACAGGTGTGTCCAGGGAAGCAGGGCTGTCCAGAGTGCATGTTTATGAGCTTCTGTGGCTATAGTCTCTACAACCGCAGAGACATACTCCAGTTCTTATAGTTCCTGCGGTCAAAAGGTTGACTTTACCTATTGTGATTATTCCTTAAATAAACTGCTGCAGCTGCAGGTAACTTCAGGTTGTCTCTGATGCTTGTAAACAAAAGGGCCTGGTGAGAAGAAAGTCTTCCTCTCATCACTTTCCCTTAAAAGTGGGTGGTGGGATATTTGTTATTCATCTAGGCACATCATTAAATAATTATTTTTAAGGAAAACCAGGTATTTTTGTTTTGTTTTGTTTTGAATTTTAAATGGTAACATTTGTAACTTGATGAGAAGAGCCCTGGTTATGGGAAGAAAACTTGCTCTTTTCTAGACTTTGACTCTGAGTAGCTAGGAGACTTTGAAAAAAAGTCTTGGGACTTGGAAAAATATTTGGGCTGGAATCTGTATCTTGTTTTTCTCATAGGTATAATGTGGAGAATGATATGTAGCTTACTGGGATGTTGTAGGAATTGCATGTGAACAGACATGAAAGTCCTGGAAGCTACTGCTCTTTATTGTTATTGCCATGGAAGGTTGGCTGATGAACTTCTCAGAATTTTAGAGTATGGCAATATCCCTTAGAAAATTGTGCTTATTTTCAATAAATAAGAAGTAAGAGGTTCTATTGGAATATTGCAATTCTACAAAGAAGTAAGATTTCTAGACAGACAAACTTGCAAATCAGAGTAAAAAAGTAATAAAAAACTATAAAATACAAGGGCCAAGCTTTGTTATGTATATTATATATATATATATTTTTTTTGGCCAAAAAAATTGTATAAAGGGTAGGTAGATAAGGCTGTGGTTTGGGTGACAAGCGTAAGGTTCTTTTACTGGTGGTTCTAATAATGGGTGTTGTCAGTTGTCCCCTGGGAGAGTTAGCAGTTGCTTAAGCTATGATTTTTTAAAACTAAATAAAATGCCTAAACTCCCAATGACACTTATGCGCTTATATTTCAAACTTGAAGGGAAATGAAAGACATAAAGAAAATGAGATGAAGGTGTCTGATCCAAAATTGGAAGGAGAGAAGCGATTGGAAATGAATGGGACAATCCTGTTCTACTCTGAAAGAATGCAAAGCACTTTGTCTTTCTCCCTTTGAGAAAATCGGCGTCCCAGATTTTCTCTGTGAACATGAAGACACAAAACTGTAGGCATCAGCCAAAATGGGGCTTAGCACATAATGTCTGTGATGAAAATTCTAGAATTTACATGAAAACTGACATAATCTTGGCACCTAGCAGAATGTCCAGCTGAGTGAAGGCAGCAGGCTTAGCAGCTCTCAGGAAAGGTCTGATGAAAGCGAAGCCATGATTCTCTTATTTTTAGAGCAGTTCCATCAGGCCAAATGTGCCTCCTAGGATAAAAATCTTCACTGCATTGATGCTAAGAAAATTTCAGGGTGAAAATGTATTTAGAGTGGCATAACTTTGATTCATAAATTACTTATCTTTTGAAGTATTAATTATGAAATACGCTGAAAAATCACTCCAATATTCTGAACTTTTTTTTAAATTGCCCCTTTCTCAAAATGGTATGCGATATAAAGTATTTTAGTACAATGCATTGCTCCTATATTTTCATAGTGAGTATCATGGACTTAACCATTTACAGCCCCCTAAATTCATATGCTGAAGCCCTAGCCTCCACTGGGGTTGCATTTGGAGAGAGGTCCTCCAATGAATTAAGGTCAAATAGAATTACAAGGGTAAGGCCTTGATCCACCAATATATGTCCTATATGTAGAGATACCCTGAAGTTCTCCTTCACTCTGTCTACCATGTGAGGCCACAGTGAGAAGGGATCATCTGCAACTAAATAGAGTGCCCTCACAGATACTAACCCTGTTCACACCTCTATCTGGGATTTTAAGCCTCCAGAACTGTGAGAAAATAAATATTTCTTGTTGACACCACTGAGATTATGGTATTTTGCATTTTGTTGCCTAACAGATTAGGATAGAGGCTTGTCCCCTAGATGGTGAAACCTAAGTGTATAAAGTAAGTGAACTGGTATTTAACTTAGAAATGGAAGTCTTAATCCACCTCACTTTTTTTGGTGCATGATCTATGGATCTTAATGGTCAAATCTACACAGAACTTATTGACTAAAAATAGATGAAAATATTATGCTAAATATCAGAGGTATGGCAAAATATAATAGATGTGAACTTGAAATTTATTTTATTTGTTGCTTATGATTTATTTATGCTTGAATATTTACATAGTTATTTCTGACCCCCTTTTCTTATTAAGGAAACAGGAATAGAAAGTACCTGTGAAACATGCCAGATTTCCTTAAGCAAATTCATGCAAAACATCTAAGGTGTGAGTGCAAAAAGCTAGGGAATGCTATTTCAGATGAGATCTTTCAGGGAACAGACACATCATCATTTGATCTCAAGCCACCCAGACAATGTTCGTGTATCCTATGAGAAGGAAGAAAGAAAGCAGTCAATGCCTTATAACAGACAGGCCTCCTGGAGAACTGGAGCACTTCTGAACCCCTCCCTCAGCAACTCTGCTAGCCTACTATTCCAATGCCTGATATCTTCCTCTGCCTCTCTATTCTTGCTTTCTTAACATCACCCATTCAACATAATGAGCTCCCCTTCAACATAATATCTGCTCCTTTCCTTCCAGCCTATATTCTGCACTAGCTCTTATTAACATTGCACGTTTTATACTTTCTTAATTTCTCTTTCTTTCCATCCATTTAGTTCATTTCAAAGAACTATTCTTATGCTTTGCTGCAACCATGGTTTGGTAGCAGCTGCTTCTCTTTTAACAGCTCAGTAGAAAGTAGTTTACCTTCTAAAAGTACTAGTATTGGTATAGACCTAAATCCTGGTTTACAATCTTGAGAAATGCGATCCCTCAGTGATTATTTCTGCACTTTTAAAAGTTGATTATGAATACTTTCATACTTTTATAGCTCAGTAGTGGGCAGTCCCCTATGTCCCTTGGTGTCTGTATGAAATTTAGTAACACCACACACAGCAAGGCTTCATTAGCTCTGGGTTGAAGTGCAGCCAAAAAACAGGCCCCTTCCTCACTCTTGTGGCCTGGAAGCTGTCATGGTGCACTGGTGTGGGAAACCTGGGGATATTTTCTCTAATGTTGTTCAGGAGTTGTCCATGCTGAATGAAACCTGGCTTTGGTGCTGGCTCAAGCATCCTTTTTGACCAAAGTGTCAGTTAATTTCTAGGAAGATTAAACTACCCCTGCGAACACAAGTGTTCAGAATTCACAGGCCATCTGGGGTTCCTGTGTCCTCACATGAGAGATCCCAGATGGATTATAAATCCATCCCTGTGGGTAATATAGTGCAGTTGCTTCTCAGTCCTCCTGCTTTTCCCAGTGGCATCTGATACTATGGCCATGATGAGGTTAATTTATGTGGCTTGATACACTTTATCATCTGTCACTTGTATAGCTCTTGCTGTGCCATCTGGTGTCTCAGAGGCGGTTTCAGGAAGCAGCATGCATAACAAGGTATCTGAATTTGCAAATTCTTTCAAGCATTTATAGGTAATAGCTAAAAGATATTTTGAGAAGCCAGTGCCCATCTCTGCCATGGATCACCACTAACGTGGATAATCTGACATGAGGTTCAAACAAAGCCTGCTATATTTTGCAGGAAAACATTTCTGAATTAGTTTGCAATCACCAATATTGATGGAACCTATTTATTTCAAGACCCTGAATATCTCTATCAGGCTGAGAATATCTTACTGGGCTCTTGTGCAAATCAGTAAAAGGCAGAGGCAATGGCTTACTATCAAACATGATGGATGATGAGACAAAACAGCACATACTAGCACGAAAAATTGTTTAAATGGAAAATCCTGCAGCAAAGAGCCTAAGTGCCCCTATTATAATGATTTCATATCCATGTCTCATTTTCAGCAATGTGTTAGGACCTCAAGAGAGCACAACAAAACATTAAATAGATAAAGCCATGAGAACAGATAGAAAATATACTCAGAGGAAGTAAGATGTTAAAATGATTCAGGGTAGACTGTCCTGCCTCTCTTGTCAATCAGGCTCTGATTTGTACACACTGTGCAGAGTGCCTGGGACAGAGCTGGGGTGGGGATAGGTCGGATTATGAGTGCTAGGGCTCTGGCATTCCAGACATTACAATTTATTTTAGAAGAGTAAGATAATGAGGGTATATATTTTAATAAATAATCAAATAGACAAGGGAGAGCAGAGGGCATTTTGAAAGGAGCAATTGTACCGCATGACAATGTTCTTGAAGGTAGTTGAAGGACAGTATGCAAGTCACTGTCAAAATCAAGAGGCAAAACCAAAAGTCGCTATGCAGAATACAGCTGGCTGTTGGCTTCAGCCACTCTCAGGGGTCCATGGTGAGAGATGGCATTGCTGGAACAGGAGGAGTCCAAACTTAGTGCAGGGTAAAACACATTAGGCTGAAATCTCAAAATTCAACTTAACAGGTATCACAGAACCACTGTTTCTCAGGAGGTAATGAACGAGAGATTTGAGGAGAAAATTATTCCAGCAGGAGTAGGAGTTGGAACATTAAGTATGGCTGGGTGGGAGGAAGGCAGAGACCTAGTCAAGAACCTCCCCAGTTCTTAGAGCTGAACAGCAGCTAAAATCTAATAAGATAGCTTTGGAGTACAGAATATCAAAGGTACTCCATTGTTTTATAAAGCAATTTTCAGTCTAAAAACAAGTTTATAGATACCGTGAAGCCTTATTATTTCCTCCCCATCCTGTGTCTTCCTCCGCTCGTCAGCACTTCTCTCTATATTAAAGTGCTAAGTAAACAGAAGCCAGAAGACACTTCCCATAGAGCCAAAGATGGTCTGGAGAGCTGTACTTTAAAGACAGGAACAAAAATTAGAGTTCACACAAAAAGCCATTTGATTAAAATCATGCCTTGAAAACCACCTATTCTGTGTAGGACCATCTCTTGGCACTCTGTGACTATGAATTTCTAGAAAACCTAACTTCATGTTTGAGGGACATCCCTCATTGGAAAAGCCTGGCTGAGCCAGCACTGTTCCCGGATGGCAGTGAGAACAAAGATGTTTGGCAGAAAGAGGAAAAGGTTTGCTCTTTGCATTGATTCCCAAGGGATTGGAGAAGCGGCCTGGTCAGGTTCCTGTGCTGTTTAAATCTACTCTGCAGCTTTCTCCCAGCTGTTCAAGATCAAGAAATCTGTTGTAGTCATTCCTGTCCTCAGTGCCTACTCAACCCAAGGCCTGGCAGGCAGTAGGGGCTCAATAAATGTTTGTGGAATTCATTCTGTGTTTGCATTGTTCAGTTTCCTGGGAAAACCACATTTTCTTTTCCCTACTGCACTTCTTTATTCAAACTTCTGAGAATGCAGCCTGGTAATCTGTACTGGAATGATTGTTGGGAGCTCATCTTTACAATTCAGTGGTTCCCCTCTGCTAACTAGATTCTGCAGATTAGACATGGCATTTTCCTCCACTTTAGTTTTGGGGTTGTGGGTTGCTTGACTCATTCATGACTTTTTTACCATCTCAGCCATTGATCCATCTTTTTTGAGTCTAGGAGTCAGCAAATTTTTCTGTATACATTTTAGCCTTTTTGAGCCTTATGGATAGTCACAATGACACACCTCAGCTGGTATAGTGTGAAAACAGCAGGAGACAAAACATAAACTCATGGGTGTGCCTGTGTTCCAAATCAACTTCATTCATGGAACAAACCATGATCATATTTGACCTGCAAGCTGTAGTTGGCTCACCCAATTTAATTTATATGCTATATGAACCTTATTGTTTTCTGCTGTTATTTATTTGTTTATTTATTTTTCTATTTTTATTTACATTGAATTAATATCTACTCTTTTCTTCCTTTGCATCGATCATAAATTTTGTTCTCATTTTTTGTGCCACACATTAACTTCTGCATTCATGATCACATAGGCACATTAGGCCTTGCTGCACTGATATTTATGCACACTAGGTACTCTTTTAACATACAACACACTCTATCCTATAAAATACATTTTTTAATACAAATTCAAGTGATTCTTGACCGCAAAATATCATTAAGGTTGGTTGCTTCTTTTTCTCGAGCTGTCATTGGTCTTATGAATTGTTTCAGCAGAGTAGTATTCTCACATTTCTACTATCACCAGTAATTAAGCTTCCTTTGGCTCTCCAAATACCATAGAGACTCTAAATGATTATTGTATCATCATTTTTACTTCTCTGGAAAGCTAAGGGTCATTGCTGGCAATTTACCTTGTCTCCATTGCATTGGATTGACCTGGGTCCTAAACTTCATGCTTTTTGAGAGAAGGAAAAATTATGCAGAGTAAGTGTATCTTCCATGAGGTACCATGCTTCTTTGAATTAGTTATAGGAGTTCTTTTCATGCTAATGTTACAGAATCGCCAGTCCTTTCATTGCCATTAAGATGTCTGATAATGAGAGCTGTAGATACATGTGGTACAAAGAAATTTTGCACCTTGGAAGAGCATGAGGTTAAGAGTTTTCTCTGGGCCATGTCTTGAGATATATAGTTATGACAAATGTCACCTGGGAAGTCTTGTGATGCAAGCATTCTCTTGATCCTTTTTGAAAACCTTCACTTGGAAACATTGGGAAGTTGCGGAAACCAATGCACACTTTGTCACAGGTTCCTTTTTAGTGCTATCTCTTTATTACTTCTTACTATTTTTCCCCGGTAATCATGGTTTATTCTCCTCCTCTAGAAATAAGAGTCTATTTATAACACTGCCCAACTAATATATTAAAAGAAAGCTTATTAAAATGCAAAATACTGTTCCCAAAGCAATAGTAGTTTTATTACCTGGGATATAAAAAACAAGTTGATTAAAGAATAAAAAAAATATAAGGAGAAATTGTAATCTTTCCTTCATGGTGAGGAAAAAAGTGCTTTTGCTTTTAATTGTGCTGAACTCTCAGTGAATGGTTGTCCTGGCCAAAATAAATAAACAGTAACCACAAAAATCCTAAGTGGATACAGAATTCTTAAAGTATCAAAGCTTCCTGGTCAGCCACCTAAACTTTGGACAAGGGGTTTAGGTTTGCGTGTTTTGATCCCCAAATTAGTCACATGCATTTCCTGGTTTCCACCTTTTAAAATCTGTGAGCTTGCTCATTGAAAATTTATTTATAATCAGTGAGTCCTCCATACAATCACTGCTGAAGGGATCAATAATTCTAGGTATTACATCTTTCCAAATTAGCCATGTTGTCTTACAAAGCTGGAAAATTCTGCCAATCCTGAGAAGCGAGGCTGAAATATGAGATTTAGCAATGGCTGAGGGCATTTCCCATTTCATTAACATTTAAAATACTTTAAGGACATGTAATAAATACAACATAGCCATTGGACTTCTGCTCCAAGCTGAGGGGGGAGGTGAAGTTTGTAGGACTTCCTGCTCTTGCAGAGTGATAAGGTAGAAGGGTCAGACAATTCCCAGGTCTCAAAACAGGAATATTACACCAGGAAGGAGATGGAAAAAATATCTTTCTAGTAAAAAAAAAAAAAAAAAAAAAAAGTTCTACAGCTGATGGAGATGTTATCTTGAAAAATTTAGAGCCAATTTTTAAGCGTGGGAGAGCAGGGAGGGAGAAATGTAGTAATCACCCCGCTGTTTCCCTTGGCCCTTGAGAAATTGTCAAAATAAACACACCAGGGTCTGTACAAGAAGCTGTCAGCAGTCTGGGCACTGTGCAGACCACATGGAAAGGGAGTTAGTAGTATACAGACATGAACTAGTCTTTGTTTTCATATTTTTTTCCAAGATAAAATAAAGGAGAAAAATTGTATTCTTGCATCAGAGAACAAATGTAAAAAACTAATAGTAGATCCAGAGGCAAAGTATATGGAGTCCATTATTAGGGTTTAAATTTAGTCTGGCCTCCTTTCCTTAGCTCTCTTCGTCTGTGATTTAAATGTTTTGGGGAAAAGGGCCAGGGCATATAACTTTAGTTGGTGGAGGAGAAAAGGCTCTTGTACTTTGTATTAACATTAAATCCCATCGCATCAGCTCTACAAGTATCATGTAATCTGTCTCTACGGCACAGTTCAGGCTAAGTGAGCAAGGTCGCTGTGTTTGGCAGGTCGGTTTTCTGAGAGTTGTGTGCTGCCTAAGGAAGAAGAAGCTCTTCTCAGGGCTCTACTATGAAGCATGATTGGAAATGACAGGCAATGAAAATTCAGATGACCTGAATTACATGGTGTGATTTGATTTGACTAAGTCCATATTCCATATCTTCAGCAAGGATATACATATTTCAGAGAAGAAATGCCGAGCTAGCTAATGACATTTCACTTCAACATGTATTTCTGATTAAAACTCTTTCATTGAACATTTACTATAGCACTATACCTTTTTTCCCCCTGATCTCTTTTGATTGACATCAGTGATCAGGAACTGGGCTAACTAGTTTATACCCATTTAATGAAATTCTTCAATGAATTTGAGTTCATTATTTTCATCTGATATATTTGATTAGGCAATATGCCCAAGAGCACACAGATCTAGTATATGCAGGAGGTGAGACTAGCATCCAGGTCAGTTTGATTTCCAAATCCCTCCTCCTAACCACTCTACAATAATGCCACATTCTTCCAAAATGCCCTACACCCTTTTTCCACAGTATCTAAAGTTATGTTTAATTTTCCATGTTGTAGGTGGCTTAGTCACTGAACGGAGTAGCAGCTCTATACACACTCCTTGAAAAGTATCCCTGCCCAAATAATATATTAAAAGAAAGCTTATTAAAATTCAAAATACTGTTCCCAAAGCAATAGTAGTTTTATTACCTTACATGCTGTTAATAAGAGGCGTTTCTACCATCTGTCTGTATGATCCCTGCCTATCTAATTCCCCTCCTACCACCAGTAAGATTTTTACCCCTACTTTTGGCAATTGTAGAAGTGAGTTTCTCTAGATAGTGATTGAGTTCTTAGTAAAGGTTAGACAACCACTGGGAAGGTAGTGAGAAAGAAGGGAAAGTGGTTGCTTCAGTGGCCTAAGTAAGATTATTACTGTGGTCAGTGAAGCTACCACTGTGGATTCTACCAAAGAACTCAGGTATTTGATTCCTTGTGCACAAAATTTGATGCCATAGAATACTATGCTCACATTTGAAGAAAGCTCTTTTGCTTTCCCTTGTCCACTTCACCTCCTCCCTCTCTTCCTGAGAGTGTGTGGGAGGCTGGTGAATGCATTGAGGGAGACCTTGCTGCAGGGCCCTTGAAGTGATGAGAGCCTTTGGCTTCTAGCCTTTAGCTGAAGACTGAGCTAAGCATACCCTTCGAGACCTGGGGCTGCCACAATGAGATGACAGTCTGAAGTGGTGTCACCATTTTCTCAGCCACTTCCTGAACTAATTGTGGAATGACTCAGGCTTGGAAAAGAATGAGGAAATTCAACAGACCATGAGTGGTTGTTGCACAGAGTTTAAAACCTTAAGAAAGGCAATCTGGGAAAAGAAGACAAAGGAATAGAAAGTGATCTTTATTCCTATAGGGAAGGAGTGAATGGGTCACTGGTTCAGGCACAGCCATAATTCTGGAAAGAACCTACCCATGTGTGATTTATCATTGTCACAAACAGAAATTGCCTTTGCATTTATCATTCTACCTCCCTATTCTATTCCATCAGCTAAGTTTACAATCTCTCTTTTGCTCTCCCCACTTTATATTTTATAAAAAGTATAGTAGGTAAGCGTTTTCTTCTATGCTGACCCCCCGGAAAGTAGAGGATATACATGGTCATTGGGATAGAAACACACAATTCCATAATGCCAGTGACAACTGCGTATCTCAGCATCTTTCCAGTGACATTGAGCTACCCAAGGACCTTCCTTTATTCACCTAGCTGTTGATTCCTTGCCAGAGGACATTCTAACACATTAATCCTGCTGATGGCTGGCTGTATAGATGGGCTTTTAATCTATTGATTTTAGAAAGACTACCTAATACCTCTATTGATAACCATTATGTAACACCATATTTCATAATGCAGCAACACAGTTAATTTTTTTAAATGCAATAAAATTGGAACAATAATTTTAATATTTTCAATATATTCGATTTTCCAATAATAAGTTTATAAGTTAAGAAAAATATATGTAACAAGATCATGAACATTGATTAAATAATAAATGCACTCATATCTCCTAAATTGTTTGGACTCATGCAAATCTGAGATTAACTGCTGAAATGAGATTATACTCTCAAATAAGACAGCAACTGTTGGGCATTTTGAAACATCTCCTGTTAACTATGTCTATTTGATGGATGTTCCTTATGTCTTGAATATGACTTTATATTACCAGCTGGGAAAAACCATGTACCAAACACTGAAATCTATATTGATGATTCTAGCTTCTGTTAGTAGAAAAACTTCAGGGAATAAAGAACAGTAATAAAAACTGCATTCTGAGTCTATACTGCAGTTATGAACACCAAAGAGACTATTTTGAATGCAAACATATTTTCTTTCAACTATCACAAAGAATGTCACAGTTGGACTAAAGTCTTGTTAACTATTGTGTCAAACTGGAATAATGCTTCTCTTAGAATATATCTCATTTTTTAAAAAAAATATGCATTGAAGTCATAAATGTTGGCAGACCCCTGTCTCAAATTGGGCAATGAACTAGTTTTCACAACAGAAAAGCTGTTTTGCTTTAGAATGAGAATTTTATTTCCTCTAATTTACAAATCTAATGAAAAGAATTCTGTGTTTTTTCAGTGGCTTACATTGCCCATATAATTAATGTTCATATTTTCAGTTAACCAAAATAAAACCATTTTTGACATAGTTGGCTTAAAATGATCATGGACAACCTAATAGATGCTAAGTAAAATATGTTAAAACAAATATGGGAAATAAATATTATTTGTTCTGCCATGAACTCCATTTTCAGCAATTAGAAATTTATTTAACTTTGATCCAAAGAATAAAAATGAGGTATGGGCTGATCTATTCTTTAAATTTTTGAAGAAGGTGGGTGAAGATGCAAAAACCTAGACTTCCTAAGTATTTACTAAGTTCTAGTAAATGCTGTTCTTTTAAGTCACCAGTCTGTTCTCTCCCTTAATAAATATGAGCACCATGTGACTGATTGCTACGGTATCATGAAAACACATACATGCACATTGCACACAGTAGGTAATTTGATGGGAAATCTGATGCAAACATATTTCAGTGAATGAACCCTATTCCTCTTAAAGAAGTCTGTTTTTCTCTCTGAATTCTGAATGAAAATTATCATTCATTCACTTTAAGTTTGGTGTCTTTCCAGTTCTGGGACAGTTCTATTTTTCACAAAAGTTGATTAACAATGTGCTAATGTGACTCTTTATGAAGGATATGTCTTCATGTTCAAAGAACTAAAAATGTTCAATACTTTCGAGCTCAACATGAGTTTAAAAGTTTGTGCTTGGAGTTTCATGAGGCCGATGATCAGGAATTCCTAGAGGATACAGGTATTGTTTTTTCTTCTGCTTCTAAATTATCCATAGAAAATGGCTGAGGCGTAATTTTTCCTGAATCCCTCTTTAAAGCTGACAAAGATTTTTAGAGTATAACTAGAACACAATCATCTGATCCTGGAAGAGTGGCTGAAGTGTCTTTCATTACTTCTTCAAAGTTCCTGTGGTTGGTTCTGTCGACCACAAATCTGAGGCACAACTGCTCCACATTGTAGCAATAAGCAGGAGGTGATTGCACATTGTGTCTCACCAGGGCAATTGCTCACTATTCAGTTAAACTCTTCCCTTTTTTGTCCCTTTCTTCCTCCCTCACCTCCTCCTACTTTATTCTCTCTTTGTCCATAGTAAATTGTGAAGAATATTGATTTGAATACTAAAAGTTTCAATTTTAATAGAAAGCTCAAAGATTTATTATAATTTCTCTTAAAACCATATTCTGATGTTTGGAGCTATAACTGTGTCTAATTTACCTGCATATGTGTAAGCATAAACTATGAGTTAATATTATGAAATTTCCCTTTTATTCTCACTAAGGTATTCTGTAGATTACTTGGAAATGAAAACTACTTGGGTGTGTGGGCTGAGGTTCTGAATTTTTATATGATAATGAATGACATTGTATATGACCTTGAAGAAGGTGCTTGGCCTTACAATTGCCTATCTGTAGAAGTAGGGATATTATGAGGCTTAATGATGTAAAAAGCTTTGACACCTCAAATAAAACAAGATAACTACATGCTTTAGAATTAAATACTTAAAATGGATATGATTTTATTACTCTTCATTATTTCTTTGTGACGCAAATATGTTTCAGGAATTATAAGACTGTATCACAGGCAAATAACAAAGTAATGAAATTAGAAAATTAAAAGGAAGCATAAAAACTTAAGTCCAAGTTTACTGACTTCTTCTTGTTTTGTTTGTTTGTTCCAATTTTTTTTGATCTGTTGATGTTCTTCAGGCTGACCCCCAAATTAGGTAATTTTTCTGCCTCAGTCTCCCAAGTAATTGGGATCATAAGTATGCACCACCACACCCAGCTTAATTCTTTTAATTGATTTTTCCATGGTTTCAGGCATTTTTAACACTGTGATTCCTCAAGAAGATAAGAGATATTATTATTATTATTGACAGTAAGATGTACTGCATTGTCAGGTCAAAGTTTTCTCATTACATCAGCCTATGGTCTATTTCAGAAGTGCTTCTGTAATTTCAGAAGGCCTCAAATCTCTTTTATTCCTACTTTTCCTCACATGTAGGTTTTTACAGTTTATGAATTACATGGGGATTTTATGTTGTCATAATATTTACAAAAAATATTTACATCACAATAAAATTTGAGTATGAGATTAAATAAGATAATAGTTACAAAATATTCAAACTGTAATTCATTGTAACATATGAAATCTTATTTTTGAAGACAGTGTGTGGCCAGAGTACAGAGGCATTAAACATTGGGATAACAAATGTTGACTTAATTTGTTGGGCAATGAAGAACTCTTATAGGTCGTAGAAAAGGCAGTAAAAAACCCAATAGAACTTGGGGATGATAAGAGATCTTGTAATATTCTGTGTGACAGACCAAGAGACAAAAAGATTGAGAGTTGTGGTTCGAGGATAGTAGGAAGATTAGTACAATCATTCAGGTGAAAGATAAAGAAGAGTCTGAGCCAGGTCAATGACTATAATATGAAAAACTGAAAACAGAGATATATGCAAAAGCTATTGTGGCAATAGAATTTTTAGAATCAGTTAAGGACTGAAATGTGTGGGTTCAATAAAAAATAATGAAATATGGATTAAGGAGTTAAATTTCACGCATATGCAACAAAAATTAGGAAATTCAGGGTGGGGAGTTTGGTGTTTAGTAAAGATGAAAAATAAACAACTTTAGCCTTGTAACTTTGAGGAACTAGTGGGGTGCTTCAGGCAGAAGCTAAGAAAAGGTGAATAAAAAGAATCAGGGAAGTGGCCAGAAGATAAAGTGTCATTTGCAAAACAGTAATAATAGTGTTCTTGGGAATGGGGGTCTTTGAAGAGAGATAACATGGGGACAGGGAGAGTTCTACTCTCCTATTAAGAGAAGAGAAAGTGAGTATCCAGAAAAGGGCTAGAAGGAATCAGAAGAATATAATACCATGAATCCTATCACTGAGAGAGAATGATATGCTCATGTAGGTGAGCTGTTCAATACTTCACAACAGTTTATTTAGAGGTGAAGAGGGAGGGATGGTGAGAGATGACTGCAAGTGTAATGTGAGGGTGAGGGTTGGAGAAGAGTGGAAGAGCAGGAATCCTGTTTTCTTCACTTGATCACCATCACCTGGTAGCGGTCTCATGTTTATGAGCAATTCAGTAAATATTTCTGTGAATGAATAAATAGTGAGAGCCAAATTGTGAGTTCAATATATGAGCTGGTGACAGAGAGTTATGATTAAGACAAGCATACTGATTTCCTAGGATATTTGTAGTGGTAGGAGGAAGATTCCATAATGGACATATGTTACTATTACTCTTAAGATTTTTTTGTAGCCTATTATTATCTCATTTGATTTTCTCAGCCATACTATGAGGGAGGTAAAAGTACTATATCAATTTTAAAATTGAGGAAACCAAAGCATAAAGAGATTAACGATTTTGCCCAAAGTTCAGATTGCTGGGTTGAGGAAAAGCTAAGATACTCTGGTCATTATCATCCACTGAATTAAAATTTTTCAGCAACTTCTATTTTTAAAGCTCAGCACCTACTGAAATATCTGGCATATACTGAATATTTGTTACTTTCCTGTAGATGTAAATTTCCACATTGCAATGTATAAATCAAATCATCCAACCAGGATGACAAAGAATTCATTTTGGTGCTGGAGACACTTAAAGTGCAAGAACTCCGATTGCAGAATCCCCATTTTTGCCTGCTATTCCTCATTGCCTTGACATGACAATGGTATTAAGCTGTGATAGAGCATTGAGGAAAAACAGAAATAGGGGGAGCAAATTGGTAGAAGAGTGAGTGATTAAAGAAGGGATGAATTTAATGATGAATGGCGAGTCTGGCAGGAGGGACAAAGTGGGAAAAGGAGTAGATAATCCAGGTTCTTGGAGGAACAGAGGTTCTGAGTGATGTTGGAATTGGAGGCATCTTGCTCTAGTAGATAAGTTTCAATGAGTAGAACTGAGGGTCACTGACATCAAGACTTATAGGACTTGTGGTTTAAAAGGCTGAATGATATAAGCATCCATATCCAACTTAGACAAAGGAGACTTTTCCAGGCAAAATATCTCAGAATTTTTGGAGAAACATATGTTACAATCAATAGTAGCAAGATGATTGTGATGATCCTCTTGGAATTTATCCATGGAAGATGCTAAATCTCCATGCTAAAGCCTCCAAGAAGGCTGGCTTCTTCCTGTTCTGGAATTGTGCAACTAACAAAAAAAGAAATTTTTTCATTATTCTAGATGTGAATTCATGGGATTTTCTTTTTAAAAAACCTTCTACAGAATTTAGTCCCTGAGCTTTTCATGCAGTAAATATGCAGTAAATGAATGCATAACATAGACTGTGCCTAGGAGGAGGTCTACTCTCTCTTCTGAGGAAAATATTATGGCAGATATATACATTCATTCATACTTTCTTAAAAGATGTTGATGAATAATTTTCCTAAGGGTTGGCATTCAAGAGATGTGTATTCAATTCAGAAGTAAGGAGTTTGGTTTGGAATTTTAACTACCAAGGTTAAAAATCTCCTGGGTAACAGAACACCATATATCCTGATGTTCAATTCAAATGGGGCTCTTTTAGAACTTATTGTCATGCTGGAGCACTACCTCAGGACCTAAACTAGGAAAAACAGAAGTTGTTCCGATTGCTCTGTGGTGACTTTCAGTGTTTCCTTGATGAAATGACCATAATTACCCTTTAAGTATGGCTGTAGATTGTGGACTTCAGAAAGAAATGTAGCAAGGGCTAGGATAACTGTCACTGAAAAGGCAATCTCTCTCTGGGAGAGAACTGCATCGGGACCCCTCATTCTTCCCGACTGAGGGCCCCCCTCTACCCAACAGACACACACATATGCATATGTGCATTCACAAATGCTTTCCTCAATGAATTCTCTCCTTAAAACTTGACATTTTTCTAAGGCAGACTGCACATTCGGA
Source organism: Callospermophilus lateralis (assembly GCF_048772815.1). Classification (NCBI taxonomy): domain Eukaryota; kingdom Metazoa; phylum Chordata; class Mammalia; order Rodentia; family Sciuridae; genus Callospermophilus; species Callospermophilus lateralis. The sequence continues at coordinate 72,094,661 of NC_135310.1, read as the reverse complement.
TCTGGAAGGACCCGGTGAGCTATAAAACATAATTCGTCTTTAATAGGAGACATTTTCTTAGACTCTGATTCATTCCTAGTTCAGGAAGTTAGGGAAAGAAGCAATAAAAGGCAAAAATGAACCACATTTTTACATAACAGATTGTCAACTTCCATAGACTTTTGTGTCTTTCTTCAGAGATTTTTCTCACCCCCCCCCCTTTGAAACTTTTGCAGATATAGTTTTTTAACTATGCAGCATTAGCCTCAGTGATAACCCAGTGAGGGTCAGTCTATAACTGCCTGTTGGATTGCAAGAGAACAGAAGTGGAGTCAGACTAATAGCATGCAGGGAGTTCACTGCTTTCGCTGCTTTGAAGCCTATCTGTCAATTTTTCTTAAAATACACACGTACATACACTGCCTTCAGTCCTTTCGCTGACTGATTAATGTGGCTCTGTTCCTCTAGGCTAACACATGCTGCACTCGCCTTGTTTCTAGCAGCCAAGCCCCTCTGGTGTTGCTCGAATTATACCTGGTTCTTTCCAACAAATTATTGTGATGATTAAGAAAGTTTGATGATATATGATTTTTTGGATTCCAGACCTCCTGTCAGATAATAGAGTCAGAAGTGTGGTGCTGCTGCAGTTATTCCATATCAATGCTCCGAGTTCAAATAAAGTGTCAGGATGACTAAGTACAAGGGATTTGTGGAATGCTTTAATGTTGCCTCATTTCAAATCACTTCATAAGCAGCCTGGTAATGAGCTCAATAAATTCTGTTGGAGGGGAAAAAAAAAAAGAAAAGAGCCCTGTATTCGCTACAGAAAAAGTAGGTTGCTATTTTATAATTAGGCCTCTGGGCTGGTGGGAAGGAGTCTTATTTCCTGTTTGAAATCCACTTTGTTAGCTCTGTGATGTGGAGATGGCTAAATGAGTATGAAATATTATAATTAAGGACATCACAAGCTGTTTATCTTATCAGCAGTGTTTTTCCTTAAAGGCTGCCTCATTGACCACTTGTGTACTATAACTGCTTTTTTTTTTCTTTCTTTCTTTTCTTTTTTTTTTCTTTTTGTGCTTTGCTGGTTGTAATGGACAGAGGTTTATCTGGCTCTAAGGAGGAAAATAGGCAATATGAACAGCAGCCCAACTACCAGAAATCATGTGAGAGACCTAAATTGCGTTTATTCTGCCTGGATCAGGCATTCTTTTCTTTAGCAGCAATAGGCTGTTTGTTGATAGAAAAAAAGTGAGTTTATAAAATCTGACTAATCCTGGTGAGAGCATGTTACACATGCTGTCCAGGGCCAGACTGTGTATGGGGTGCTGTCTTGGACACACTGCCAAGCTTTGTGTTTTTGTTCTGAGGCTAGCACAGAAAACCAATCCCACGTTGGAAAATGAGAACTGGTTTATTATTGATTGGGTGGAAAGCAAATGGCCAGATCTGTAATCGCCTCTGTGATTGGAAAGGCTCTACATTATGATAATCCTTTGACCTGCCAACTTTCTTGCTTTCGTTTGATAGTGGGAGGCTGGGTCCTGTGCTTTTTAATAGACTGAAATGACAATCCTCACCAGGCTGTGCTGAAAAAGCATAGAGAAGTTATTTGCCTGGCAAGCCATTTGGCTGCATGGAAAGATCAAATCATTTACTCACAACACCTTGCCTTACTGCTGATTTCTAAAAGATCCTAATTCTCAAAACACACAGTAAAATTCTTGTGTGTTCATAAGATGGACTCAGTATCTGCACTGGTGATGGAACATGACAAATTTCCCTTCCAAATTCTATACACAAATCTGCTTTGACCCTAGAATCTGAAAACCCTTCCATCTGTAGACTGTCTTTACAGTTTCTCCATCAAAATCCATTTAAGTAAGTATATTAACAAAACAGTGAAAAACTCAGTTGAGATCGTCTGATATGGTTTTATGTGATGCCAAGAGCTATGGCTTATGGTTGTGATTTTTGTTCACTGATCTCAAACACCAGGCCAAATGTTGAGTGAAGAAATCCAGTTTACTCTCTGCTCACCCAGCCCTGCATCTTGGGACAGGTGTGAATTTGCACTCAGGAATAGGTTGCTTTACTTAATTCACTGCCCAAAGAGATGCCTGTGCCTAATTTACTCAAAAGTTTCCCAGAACCTGGAGCTAGGTCCCATACTATTTCCACTAAATGTAAAAAGAAATAAATATAAAACTTTAGCCTTTCTGTTATCATGAAGATAATTTGAACGTTAGGGCTACTAATAGCTTATGTAGTCAGAAGCCGACTCTACCCATACACACAATTGTTAAGTGAGCACTTGCATCATTTGTACAAGAGGTCAACATGTTAGCCATTGAAAAAATAGTCATGTCTCCAAAAGAACCAACCATTAGCCAGGTGCAGTGGTGCATGCTTATAATCCCGGTGGCTCAGGAGTCTGAGGCAGGAGGATCATGCATTCAAAGCCAGCCTCAGCAATTTAGCGAGGCCCTAAATTCAGTAAAACCCTGTCTCTAAATAAAAAATATAAAAAGCGGTTGGGGATGTGGCTCAGTGGTTAAGTGCCCCTGGGTTCAATCCCTGTACAAAAAAAAAAAAAAAAAAAAAAGAATCAACCATTAAATGTTATAAGACCTACATTGTTGCAATAGCAATTTTGCTTTATTGCACAAAAGCAACCATATAGATAACATATAAATGAGAGGATGAGGTTTTGCTCAAATATAATTTTGTTTACGAAGGTTGAGATTTGAATTTCCTGTACTTTTCACATATCACCTTTTAAAAATGTTAAAAAAATACTTCTTTCAAATACCTTATATAAACAGGCTGCAGGTTGTATTTGGCCTATGGCTAGTAATTTCCAGATCCATGTTCTACATTTACTTTAAATCGGGATCTTCTTTTTATGGTGTAGCAGTAAGGTTGGGACCGGGTTCCCATTGAATGATCCTCACTAAACTCACTGACATACTTTGATACCCTGTCATATTATCAAAAAAGAGAATGACAAAAAGGTGACATTTCTAAAACCCTAATTACCTTTACTTTTTTTTTTTCAAGTCTATCGAGTTGTTTTAAAGAAATGAAGCATGTTAACTATCGTCGTTAAAATGCCAGAGAGGATCATGATGAATTGAGATCTACCTCTTTAGTGTCAGACATACAACCACTAAGTCCTATTTGGGGTTTGCAAAATCCTTTCACTTACTTGTTCATTAATTGGTTTAGCAAACACATACAGAGCTTCTACTTAGTGAAGGATCTATGAGGATCTTACAGTGGGGAGAAGTATAAAGCATGGGGTTGATATGAGCTTCTGAGAAGTTCCAGAAGGATAGCATTGCAGAGGTGGGAGGAACAGCTACAGAAGACCAGGAATCAGCCACCAGGAGATGACTTGGTTTATAGGTTTGCCTTGTGAGCAAACATGGCAGACACCTCAGGAGATGAGGCAAAGCTCCACATGACAACAGAATGTCAACAGCAATTCAAACTACCCACCAAAGCACAGCTTTCAAGTGTGCACATGGACTTTTTAGCCACAAAAACCGAGATTTCAACAGTTCAATCTTCTAAGATGATGGTCAATTACATGTCAATGCATATTTATTGAGGAACATATACTTAAACCTTCCTTTCCTCCTGAGACTTTTTGTATTTTTAACAAGTGCCTCTTTCCATATGCAGCTGATACATTGCTTTTTCTGCCATGCTTAATGCATTTTTAATGATAGTTTCTATGAAATAACAGCCCACTACACCACCTCATCATAGCCACCACTCATATGGGTGGAATTCTCTGAAAGAGAAATTATAATTTCACCTTGATTTTTTCAATGGAAACATTAATTGAACTGAAAAACAGAAGAGTTCATATAACCTATTATATTCATTCAGAATTCTGGCACTGCAATCAGAAATGGAAAACATTGCGAAGTAAAAAAGTTACTCTGGCTCCAAAGGGCCAAAAGATCTGGATGAAACATGACATACAAAAAAATGCAGTCAATGGTTCAGATATTTTGTCTGTTAAATGACAAGTATGTTGTATTTACTAATCTCACTGTTTTAAATACCATATTAAAAATCTACCCAGAATAAGGAAGCAATATAATGTATTAATTCCACATAACATTTGTAAATCTCTTTATGTTTCCAGGTATTTTTTCATGTTTTGTATTTTACTAATCTTATAACTACCTAGTACTGTATTAAGATCAATTCTATTTTATAGGAGTGGTACCTGAGGGTCAAGAAGCAAAGGGACCTGCCCCAACTCAATTGGTGGTAGTCTAGGCAGGAGCTGAGATTTCAGTCCAAGTAAGCATAATTTCTGCTTTAGTTATACCACATTATCTTTGTATTTGACAAAATTGCACTAAGGCTACCATTAACTCCCTATGTGAATGTGGTTAAAGAAACTAAGCTGGATAAGCCCCAGTCTTTGATGAATTGCTATCATTTGCAGAGCCTTTGTTGAGAGCCTCACTCTTCATCCCACAAACTCTGCTTCTCTTGCCCCCAGTTGTGAAATCCTGGACAAAGATTGTTTCTCTTCCCCAACTTAATGACATAGAATACTGCTTAAAATTTCTGAAAAACCAAAACATTCAACAAAGCCAAGTGTTTTATATAGTATCCGGCAAACCTGCCCTGTGTGTTGGATGTAATTTATCATCTTAGGCAAATGTATAATTAGTATCATTCCTAATGAGACAGAGATAACAAACTTTACGTCTGATGTGATTCTGCCAATAATTTAACAATGGGGCAGCTAAAAAATGTCGTGGATCATCTATTTGGTTACAAGCCTGTAAGAGGAACCAAAGTTAATCTATTCTTAGCCCCATCAAAGTAGAGTATTCTTTGCATCCTGCAGCCTGGTGTGAGAATTTCTATTTTAAAATGTGTGTGGGGGATATGTTCATGAGAATGTGGGGATGCTTAATTACTTTCCAAATCTAGAGTAAATATTAACCTAGAGAAAATTCTCTAAGACATTAAGGCAACTGTTGTCTCTTGTAAGCCAAAGAAGCCACAGGCATCTGTGGGCTGTGGGAGAGACCCTGCTGATGAATGGTGGCACTTCCATGTACCTTCTTAAATGTCTGTTGATACCCTCTGGACAAGCACCATGCTCTCTTCTTCTTCTTTACAAACTTAGACAAACAAAATCAAAATCTTAATTTAAAAAAAAAATAAAAGTGACAAATCAATTGCAGAAAATGTGCAATAAAAAGTTTCCCCCCAAACTTTCTGTTTCCTCATTCTAGACCTCATTTTCTCCACAGAGAAGACCAAGAAATCATGACTGGTAAAGACAGGAAAATAGATGTTGTATATTTCTGTGGCACTTAGAGATATCTTCCAAGAAAAGCTGAGGTTTTTGCTTCATTGATTGATTCAGTAAACATTTGATTGTTCTATATCTTCAGCTATGATAAGCACACAAAAGCTGTCCACCTCTCCTCACTACCCCTAAATTGAATAAGCACATCATGGCTCAGTAGGACAGGTAGACATGTCAGTTAAGCAACTGAGATAGAGTAGGATGAGGGATGTGCTGGGTGTTATTAAACCATGTATGAGAGAAATCTAACCCAGGCACAGGAGAGTAGTCACATCTTTGGGGAGGAGAGAAACATGTCCTCTTAATATGGGACTTCTGTCAAAGCCTCTGCATAAATTTTTCTCCTGTCCCCCTGGGTTTCTTAGTGGGTGTCTCACATTTGCTGTTTCTTTTTCTATTCCACCTTCCTCACTATGGTCCTGTATCCTGTCTCTTTTCTGTTCACTGAGGTGCAAACCACTGAGCTGTCACTGCCAGAGTCTGCAGAGGGAGCTGTTGCTATACCCATGACTCTTGTTTGTGTTGTTGGACTCATTGAGCCACCATCTCTGAAAGCTAGACCCAGCACAAGCCTGGGCACTGAATGAAGGCTACTGAGCTGAGTTGAATTGCTGCTCATACCCCGTTATCCTAGGCCTTGGGCTTAAGCCTGCTGCAATGTTAATTCTTTGTGTGTGTGTGTGTGTGTGTGTGTGTGTGTGTGTGGTGGTAGAGGGTACTGGGGATTGAACTCAGAGGCACTGGACCACTGAACCACATCCCAGCTCTAATTTGTATTTTATTTAAAGACAGGTCTCACTGAGTTGCTTAGTGTTTCACCATTTCTGAGGCTAGCTTTGAATTTTGCAATCCTCCTGCTTCAGTCTCCTAAGTTGCTGGGATCACATGCCTGTGCCACTGCACCCTGCTGCCACAACATTAATTCTGAATGATGGCTACAAGTCAGAGAAGCTGTATGCTCTCACTTTCTTACAGAAGAAATAGCTCTCCAAAGTTTTAAGTTAAATGTTCTTTTTGGGATCCACAGGTGTCTGGGTAGTAGAATCTCCTGCTATACTCAGGAGGAAAAGAAATAAAGCCTAATACATTGTTGTTGGGCATTATTTGTGTGGCTTGATGTTCCTTTTCCAAAGAGAAATTCTTTCTTAAGACCATGTTTTAGTCTGTCATGCAAAATCAATCAATTGATCAATCTTTCAGAAAATCCAATGACTTTGTTAAGCCAGCCCCCCAAATCTGCACATGGAATCATCTAGAGAATATTGTTTAGAATCAATGATTGGTGAAAAGGAAAATTAGCATTCATATTGCAGGATGGCAGGACAAAAATGTTTGCATGGGGAGCAGGGGACTTATCATCCCTGCCTAACATAACCCTCACATACTGCAGCATTTCAGGTTCCCTGGCTCAGCTTCTAGAAGAACTCCCTTTGCTCAAAGTAGATAGATACTGGATGGAACATCTGATAAATACTCTTGGATTTAGATCATTTCCCCCATTTAAGTCATGTGGAAACTGATGTAAAAGTACATTTAACTACAGAAACAAAAAGATGTAAAGTGAGATTCTGGCCAATATGACCCCTGCAGAGGAATAAGGGAAAAAAAAAAAAAAAAAAAGAAAAAGAATGGCTGGCTAAGGTGGTTTTCCTGCAGGAAGTTTAGGTTTTTTTTTTTCTTTTTATTTAAATATGGAGGATCAGGTCTGTATGAAACTTTAAAATAGTATGGCATTTAAAATACCCCCAAATATATCAATGACTTTTTAGGATAGTACTGAAAGATGACTTGCAATTAAACCTCAGTGATTGTTGTTATATAAAATATGTATTTGCATACTTTTCTGCCTGATGGTTTCTATTTGCAAATATCTAGACCACCTAGCTTGAATGACTCTTTTCCCTTTAGAACTGATCTCCTTTGGATTCCTCTGAACATAACTGGGCACATTTTAGATGCATAAAACATATTTGTTAAATTACATTGAATAAAATTTGGAATTAGATCTGCTACTTAGCTTAAACCCTTGGACTTCCAAAGAATAAATCTTTGTAACTCAGCAATGTTTTAGCTACAAAATAAGGAATATCCAGCCTGGACACAGTTGCTGTCTTTTTATTATTTCTCATTTTGATGCTTTTCTTATGCTTTTGGCTATCTTATTAGTCCCTCCTGTTGAGAAATATTTTTCTTTAGCATAGTATCTTAATAACCATCAAGGTGGCTTACCCAGGGTTTCCTAATACTCAGCATGCCCAGGAATTATAATGTGGTAAATATCATGTGGGCCAAGAGACTGCATTTTAAAAAATCTGTCAGTGACAGCATTCGTGTGTGTGTGTGTATATGTGTGTGTGTGTGTGTATATATATATATATATATATATATATATATATATATATATATATATAGAGAGAGAGAGAGAGAGAGAGAGAGAGAGAGATAGATAGATAGATATAGATATATATATATAGAGAGAGGGGGGTGGCGGGAGACTCCCTTGGGAACTATAGCATGATTTATGATAAAATAGAAAGATCCATAAAAATCTTTCCTTATAGAATTAGAATCTTTTTAAAGATCCATATCTAAATTTGGAAGGCAGAGTTTTGTGATTTCAAAGCCATTAGTCTATTTTCAGCAGTGCCTTGTTTGATTAAGCTCATTAGTCTGGGTATATGGGTGAAAGCCATTGTAACTGAATTAATATTGTATAAAACAATTATTGTTTCTTATTAGCTTCTCTTTCAATGTGCTCTCCTCAGTGTATATTTTCCTATTAAAGAACAAATACAATCACAGTTGGCAACATCTTGTGAAGTATACAGTATGAGAGATGACATATTTTGGTTGCACTATGTGTTATTCTTCATTTATTTTCCATATAATTTTATGTATACAATCTTTCATAAAAATGTGTGATTACATTTATTTATTTCAGTGTTCCTTGTTCTTCTAAAGCTTTGAAACAGCTTACAATAATACATATGATATGCGATATATATATCCTTACCTGGCAAAGTCATTAAGAATCTGCAAAATTAATTCAATGCTGATAAATTCTGGAAAGATAAAAATGCCTTTTATATTAGGGAATTTCTGTCATCCATCATTTTGAGCTTTTAGGTCACTAAGTTAACTCTTATACATTTTTTTCTTTTTTTTCTGTTTTGGCACTGAGATAAGAAATCCTAGTGGCAGGTTAGAGGTTTGAAAATGGCTAATTATTGTCAATTCCTGATTATCCTTGGGGGAGTCATTGCTGATTATCTTCTGTGAATCTTGCTTTCCTTGTTCTATTGACATTCAAACAGAATGGGTTGTAAAGTCATTTGTGGTTATTACTCAATACCTTTGTCTAATTTCCCTGCCCCATGTAGCCTATCACCCAGCAGGGTGTCTTTTATGTCAAAACACTTAATTATCTCCACCAAATCAGTGAAGGTTAAAAACAAAACAAATAGAAAAAAACAAATATGGCATATTTATAGCCTTTCACCTTGATTCATGATGTTTTTACCTCTTTGGCTTGAAGCTATTGGCAGATTGGGTTGGAAGTCAATGAGGATGTTTTGATGGCATGGAAAATCTAAGGCACCACTTCTATACTATCCTTGCACTTCCCCCATGGCCCCACCATCCAGGGGGTGATGAGACTGTCAATGTGGGAAGAGAGCAAGTGTGCCTGCCACCTGTGCTACAAAACCTTGACGTGTATGGTGTGTGAGAAGGCACTAATGTGTATGTATGTAGGCATCTATTAAAGAGAGCAAACATTTTTTTCATGTTAAGATGTGTATATTATATGTAAATTTGTTTGTGTCTATGAAAATAAATAAATACGAATGAATAAGAATTCAATTAGATACAAGTCTTGCCCTCTGTGGATGAACAGTGATGACCTATATTTTCCTGTATTCTTATCCACTGTAGTATGCTTTACAGATTTGAAGCAGATAAAGCCCACTGGATATGTGTAAATCTTTATTCCTCAATACCAGAATATTTTTCCTCAAATGAATTCTATGCTTCCTTTTGCAGCTGTGAAGCTTTTCAGGATAAGGGTCCAGGATATGTTTGTGACTAAAAGGTAAGCTTTTTATGTTTTAAATGAAGATTTCATATCAGCCCCACCCACAAAAAAATCAAACAGTGTTTCTCTTTTTAATATTGCACTAGTGAATTTGCTATGAATACTTTCCCATTCCTCGCTAAGGTATTCCTTTAAGAATACCTTGTTGGTTTGGATGCTGTTATTGCTGGTGACCTCCTTCCCTTCTTTTTAGTAGCACCATGCGGTCCTAGAAAGGAAAAGCTTGAAGTGTGTTTCTACTTCACCTGTGAGAAGATCTAATGTGTCTCATCATTAGACTCCTGTGGAAATATACAATGAAAGTAGGGGATCTGGTTAGCGCCAGAGGCAAAGTACTACTAACTCATCCCAAAAGATTGCTTTTTGATTAAGGGGCTCTTGCTGTAAGGTGCTCAGCCTTTTTTACAGCTGATATGAACTGCTATTCTTGGCTGTGTAACCTAAGTTGAACATCTGATTTTTTTTTTTTTAAAGAAATAGCAATTATATTAAGGAGTTCTCATGTGAGGTATAATTCCTTGAAAATTTCAAGTAGAATTCAATAAGCAGGCTGAACTTTGAGCTGTACGGTTAGGCAGAAATTCATAAGGGAAAGAGGGTGGCAGGAGTCATTCTACCCCAAACATTTCATAGGTAAATGGGAGCATGTCAAAGACAGCTCAGACTAGCAATCTGCTGCACTTAAAAAAAAAAAAAAAAAAAAAAGAAAGAAAGAAAAAAAGAAAAAGAAAAGAAAGGCAGCTAATGAATAGATAGCTCACAAAACAGAAAACTTTTTTCTTCCCTCTTATATGCCCTAAAGAGTTAAAATAGCTTGCCCTTAATTTTGTTAGGGGAGGGAGAAGGAAGCGAAAGGGAGCAGGGTTAAGACTGGAGCAAATATATAATTTATTGTCCAAACTGGGACACTTTTGGAGTTAAAGGTACTCTAATAATAATTACACCAGATAAAAGGCGTAAATCCGGCCTCTCACAGACAAACTGGGATGTTTGGTGACCCCTGGGAGGTACAATTAATAGGGCTTTATGTCCCTGGTCTTTTCGCCTCACTGTGGCCACGAGCTCACAGTAGAAGCATCATTTCAATTGATGGCTTTTTCTTCTCCAAGGTTTCTGATCATAAACTCTCTGTGGTGCAGGCGATCTCAATTACACTTTGTGGTGGGCTAGGCTTTCCGGTCTTGGCATCCTGTTATTAGATTAACAAGCATTTTATTGTTTCTTTTGTGTATGGGCTTTTCATATTTGATACAATTGGAATGTGAAAAAAGAAAAAAGTATTTAATAGGGCAGCTAAAAAAGAACATCAAAGCCCACGATTTGAATTATCTTTAACTGTTAGCTGTCTTTTGTTCTTTAGAGACCTTCTATCTACAAATCCTGCTTCTTTTCTTCATATAATGATACTGTTTTCTCGTTTTCACTGGGGAAGGAAAGAGGAAGAAAGAAATTTGTTGTGATTGTTTTATAAAAATCCCAGTGATTTTTCCTTCACAGTAGGACTTTTACAAGAATGGGATATCTGATAATTTTAGTACATGGTCTTTGTCTAATATGATAGTTTAGATGCTACTTAGAGTTTGAAATGAAAGAGGCAAGTTTTGAAGCAAGGATCATTGTGTACTGATATTAGGAAATTTACTTTTTAAATGGCAGCTTCTGGTCATATTTATTTAAAAAAAAGACTGTCATGTAAATGGCAAAGTTCACTTCAGGAAAGTAAAGTAGAAATCAAGCTAACTGTTAATTTAAATATTGTATAGTCAAATTTTTTGCAGGCATTTTGGATATATTATGCTTGATTATAGAGCAAGCAAATCAACCAACAAAATATAACTGTAGTAGAACATTTATTAAGAAATAATTAAATGCCAGACCTTGTGCTAAGGGTTTTAAATACATCCCTCATTTAATCCTGACAGAAATCTTAGAGGTATGATTTCTATCTAAGGAATTAAAAAAATATATATAGAAATCCCCAGCAGGTAAATTACTAGACCAAGTTCACAGAGAAATGAGAAAATGAAATTCCTATGGAGCTTGTATTAAAATGCTACAACTGCTTACAATTTATCAGTGAGAAGATTTAGGCACCATTTAAACATCAAAGTATGCTTTTTTGGTAAACAATTTCCATTTAAATTTTTGAATACTCAATGTTTATTTTATATACCAACTTCTTAGGGATTTAAAAAACGTCCCTAAAAAAAGTGAAAGTGAGAGAAGTGTCACGAAAAATGTAGCTTTTAGCTCTTTCTTTGGCTACAAAAGTCTCATCCTCATCTCCCTGTAGGAAAAAGAAAAAAAAAAAAAAAAGGATCTGGTGTTCTGTGACCAGGTTTAGCAGCTCTTAATACCTCTTAGTTCATTCTTTCCTCTAGAATGATTATTCACTGCTCATCTTTCCAGTCATCTGTCTTTTTCTATAAAGATCCTGAGAATTTTGCTTCCTTCAAAGACTCCATCAGCTTGGTAACTCCCACCACTAAATGAGTGTTGAATTAAATTGACTGCACTGGATCACATCTCTCCAGACCCTTGCCCAGCAACTAACTTTCCTGTCTCTTTTATATTGTTTGTTCTGCTTGAAAGAGAACTGGAAATCAAAAGAAAATAAAATGTTTGATAAATTCCTACATCCCATTATAGAAAACAATCAAAATGCATTGGCAATATCTGGGGTCATGGCCTCTACAAATGGTGGCTTACGACAAAGTGCCCTCTACCAATAGGTTAATTATGAAATAGCTTCTTCCCTAGGTTGGGGCCCAGGTGTGTTTGATCCCTTTTTTTTTTTTTTTTTTTTTTTTTTTTTTGCCCCACTGAGGGGCTGGGGCTGGTGCTGAGCCAGATATTACCTGGGGAGCACAATCAAGGCTCTGGTATCTGTGAGAAATTTTTAGCTTTTGTAAACTAAGTAAGGAAGGTACAGAAAATGTTTTCATAGGAGATCTAAGGATGTGATATGTAAAACCACTTTTCAAGTTTCTCATATTTTGAAGAAATGATAATGAATAGTTAGTTAAAACATTCAGAAGCATTAATAACAGAATTTAACACCAGTTAGATCAGCATGTGATTCCTGATCTTACCATTATTAGCTATGTATTATTTGATATCATAGAATATACACATGCTAAACTTTTAATTTTTAAAGGTAAATGTTTAACTTAATAAGTGTTACTAAGTAATGAATGAAATGGTAGTATTATGTAATAAAATGGAAATAACCCCAGTGCTAAATTCTAGTTTGAGAATGGTGGCCCATAACACTTTATGATTTGTGCCACTTTTTTTGTCCTGTAGAAATGAAGAATGCTAGTCCTAATATTTCTTTCTGGTAAATGTGGCTTATAGCCCTTCATCATGTTCGGAGTAAAGGTGGAAATGACATTTCATGTATCAGAATTGAATCTATCGTGTCTGTTGTGTTTATTCTATAAAAGGAACCCTTTTAGTAAATATCTTTAATTGACATTGTGTTTAAAGATTTAAAGTTATGAGAATATTTGCTGGGCAATCTGTTTTTTATTTGTACAAGTTAAATTCTATCCATTTGCGATAAGCACTTTATTTGGTTTCTGTCACATCTTTCTTACAGAAAAGCTTTACAGTGACTTGTGAAGCTAATGACACAGGCAAATTATACAGAGTTAAGTGATAGGAAATATTTCTAAAAGACTGCCTTTATGAAATTGCTAATAAGTTGATCGCTATTTTCCATTAAATGTCCTGAAAAATAAGTGAAGCCTGTGGCATTTCAAACAAAACTGTTAATTACAGAATTTCTTCTATTCTAGGCAGAGATTTCTATTCCATTATTACATATCTGTGATTAAAATATGTGCAGATTCATTCTGATGTGCACAAAGCATTGTTAGAAATATTTGCTGGGCATTCTTTTGAAACTAAGAAATTTGCTAATATAGTGAAATTATTTATGGCAAATTTTGATGAATATGCTATATAAATGAAGAAATTCTTAGTTCTATCCTTCACTTAAATTAGCAATGAAATTCTTTTTATTAGAAACCATAGCATTATTTTACACACACTGTTATTTCACATTTACCATTAGAAAACATGTGAGTTAGGTTTTTAATATCAACATCTCTTACCTTCTTTCTAACATGCATTTCTGAACATTCATGGTTCCAATATAAATGATAGATAAATGAAAGAAGAAAAGAAGGCAGTGTTGGATTTACAGGAGATAGCATTAGAGTTTCTTGGTTGACTGGGTTGGGATGCAGCTGTGGTCCTCTGTAGCACTGCTTGCCACTCAGGGAAGCTCTGTCATGGGATTATAGTGCTATTTCAAGCTGTCTGATGAGGGACTTTTAACTCAGGACATCTAGGTATGGCAATGCCTTCTTCTCGTCACGGTTGCTAAAAACACACAGTCTTTTGTCAGGCTACAGAATGTTTTAATTCCCAATGCAAATCTGGGTGACATGTTTGTTATGCTAGCTGATATACCTGACAGATCTTATTCTGAATTTTCCAGGAAAACATACAGGCAGCCATTTGTGGGATATCAATCCTTTTATCTGAGATGTCTTTTAGTAATTTGGAAAACACTTTCAAACCAGAGTTGATTTGGTATTAAAAAAAAAAAAAACTTGCAATTGGTGTTTGTATAATTCCTAGGGTAAAATCATTTTAGTAGATATAGTTGCTAGTTCTAAGAATGGTTTTATAGTTTGCATGAAGCAGTAAATAAGAGTAAATGTGAATGAAAATAAGCTTTCATCATGCTTTTATTAACCTTTAGACATACACTCACTGAGTTTTTAGTTACTTACACGTATGTACACAAAATGTGTAAAGAATTAAGGTTCATACATTCAAATAACCCATAAAACAGAACAATTACATACACATGTTTCTGAAACCATAAGTCATAGGTGTTCACAAAAGTGTTCTGAAGTGCATTCAGTATTTTCTGCAAAAATAGATATTAAGAAAGCTCTCCTTGAGATTTAAACTCCATTCTTTATTTATAATGAGATGTTACATTGCCTTTAGCCACCAGAATACAAGTTCAAAATCAGGTCACTCGGATGTGAGGAAACCTACCTGAAATGAATTGTTGGTCACAGTATTTAATAACGTTATGGTCTTGACTGTGTATGCAGTGTCTCCAGGTAATAAAGTTTCTTGGGTCTAAAAGCAGATTTTAGATCATATTACACTGTGCCCCAAATTCTCTATTTCTGTTTTTAGAGTTAAAGGAAGGGAAGATGTGAGTTAAGCTGGTTTTGAAACTTTTTATTAGTTTTGCTTAGTGCCGATACAAAGATTTTTAAATAGAAGTTCTCAATTACAGTTAGTATTTGCAAGATTTCAGCATTGAAACATACTTCTCAGTTACAAAGTGTATTTGTAAGATTTCAACAGTATCCTCATTTCTTTCTCATCCATTATATATTTCATTTGCTTTTGTTTTATTCTTATGTCTTTATTTTGAATGTATCACCTCCAATTTAGTATTTATTTTCTGAGACTGTTCTATATGCATAAGTGTAGGAAGGGCTAGAAGTACAAATCTAGGTGGGAATAGAGTAGAATTGAGCATGCATCCTTTTACCTTTTCATTGAAAAATGCAACAAGCATGTTTAGAACACAATAATCTTATTTGAGTCAATTGTTATGTTTGTTCAATTAATACGTTTGGATTTCCTTGCTCAGGAGCAAAATGTGGGAAAGTATTTAAATTTCTATTTGCAGCCCTTAAAGTACAGCATGTAAAAAGAGGCTTATTTTGTTTCAATTTGCAGACCACTGGAACATAGCTTCCTTTTAATGTAGCTACGAGAGAAAGACTAAGCATCTTGCCTGATTGCTAGAGGTGAGAATTTTCCTACACTTCATAAGCTTACTGAAGGAAGATGGTGAATTGACTGCGGATGTTCTGCTTTCTCTTGAATGTTTTCACTATTTTGTAAGATATTAAGGTATATTGTATTTTTCTATTGGATCATTTGCCTTTGTGAAGATTCTTTCCTGGTTATTATAAAGTTTCTGCTGGAATGCTAAGGGATATCTAGGTTAATGTATTTCTATTTCAGTATCCAAATGTCAACAACAACAAACCCTTGGAAGGCTTGAGTTCACCTCTTGGGTGGCAATGATTCTGTAGGAGAGACCACCTGCTGAAGAGAGCCAGGCACTGTGCACGTGCCAGGGGAATGGAAGAGATGGGCTTTAAACAGGCTGTAACTATAAAAGAAACAAGTTTTCCTCTGGGAAATTACTCAGAATGCAATATGAGCATATTTTCTCTAATTAAATAGATTACTTTATG
This sequence comes from Callospermophilus lateralis, assembly GCF_048772815.1. Classification (NCBI taxonomy): domain Eukaryota; kingdom Metazoa; phylum Chordata; class Mammalia; order Rodentia; family Sciuridae; genus Callospermophilus; species Callospermophilus lateralis. The sequence continues at coordinate 72,078,931 of NC_135310.1, read as the reverse complement.
CCTTTGGCACTTAAAAGAAAGTCCTCAAAGATTCATAGCCTCCTGAGTTACATGTATTTCCCAGGTTAAATCTTTGGATATTAAATCTAGCCCTGTTTTTTTTTTTTCTATTTTATTCCTTATTTATTTCCTTTTTTCTTTCATGGTTCATTTCCTTCTCTCTTGTGTGATCTATCCTTTTTCTTTCATATCCTCAACAATTCTGCACAGTGAATGGACCACTTCTCATGGTCTCCTTCCATCTTTGTTTCTAGGGTCAAAATGAGTCACTACATACTCTCTTTTCCCATGAGACTCGTTTTAGATCTTTCATATGTACCACTTTAAACTGTCTTCCTTCAGGAATAGCAGGTTGCCCACATGTCCATCCATCTGACTGTGCTGTGGGCATCTTGGAGGAAAAGGTAGCAATTTTTTTTTTCCTTCTGCCCTCTGGAGTTAGACATATGGTTTTGAAAAGAGTAGCCACTCAAAGAAGATTTGAACTTTAAGTTCCTGGTTAATTCTTATGAGTAAATAAGCCCCACAAATCTGTGAAGAAAATCCTTTCTTTTGTTTAAACTCCCAACCTTCATATTTTCCTTTTGTTTTTTTGTATCCACTGTTTCATCTTCTGTTCACTCACTCATATCCCCCTGTGTGTCTCTTCAGAGAAGAGCAGAGAGATCAGTGCACTGAACGTCTCCACACTGCATGCTGCAGGTGCAGAGGGATTCACCGGTCCCTAAAGAGACCCAAAGAGAGACCTGGGCTGAGAAAGAAATTGTATTGTACTAACAAGCAATCATTGGGAAATCATTTTAAGACTTTGACAATAATTTCCCACAGTTGGCTGTCTAGAAAAGGGAAAGGGGGAAAAGAGAGAAAAAAGAAACAATGTTTTACACTGAATACCAAATAATTC